>NC_053392.1:516096171-516426489 GCF_905171765.1 Bufo bufo
AATATATTTTTTTGCCACTAATACACTCCAAAAAGGTCTTTAAAACATATAACTGCACAGCTAAACGGCAAATAGTCCCTTATTTTTTTCCACTTAATCGCGCCACAAAGGGCTTTAGAACATATAACTACACTGCTGAATGGCAAATAATATATATTTTTTTGCCACTAATACACACCAAAAAAGACTGTAATTTTCTTACTTCACTACACAGAGGCTAATAAGCCCCTTTTTTCCCCACTAATGCAAGCCGAAAAATGCTTTAGAACATATAACTGCACTGCATAAGTGCAAATAACACATAGAAATACACTCACCTAAAGAATTATTAGGAACACCATACTAATACGGTGTTGGACCCCCTTTTGCCTTCAGAACTGCCTTAATTCTACGTTGCATTGATTCAACAAGGTGCTGATAGCATTCTTTAGAAATGTTGGCCCATATTGATAGGATAGCATCTTGCAGTTGATGGAGATTTGAGGGATGCACATCCAGGGCACGAAGCTCCCGTTCCACCACATCCCAAAGATGCTCTATTGGGTTGAGATCTGGTGACACTGGGGGCCATTTTAGTACAGTGAACTCATTGTCATGTTCAAGAAACCAATTTGAAATGATTCGAGCTTTGTGACATGGTGCATTATCCTGCTGGAAGTAGCCATCAGAGGATGGGTACATGGTGGTCATGAAGGGATGGACATGGTCAGAAACAATGCTCAGGTAGCCCGTGGCATTTAAACTATGCCCAATCGGCACTAAGGGGCCTAAAGTGTGCCCAAAAAACATCCCCCACACCATTACACCACCACCACCAGCCTGCACAGTGGTAACAAGGCATGATGGATACATGTTCTCATTCTGTTTACGCCAAATTCGGACTCTAGCATTTGAATGTCTCAACAGAAATCGAGACTCATCAGACCAGGCAACATTTTTCCAGTCTTCAACAGTCCAATTTTGGTGAGCTCGTGCAAATTGTAGCCTCTTTTTCCTATTTGTAGTGGAGATGAGTGGTACCCGGTGGGGTCTTCTGCTGTTGTAGCTCATCCGCCTCAAGGTTGTGCGTGTTGTGGCTTCACAAATGCTTTGCTGCATACCTCGGTTGTAACGAGTGGTTATTTCAGTCAACGTTGCTCTTCTATCAGCTTGAATCAGTCGGCCCATTCTCCTCTGACCTCTAGCATCCACAAGGCATTTTCGCCCACAGGACTGCCGCATACTGGATGTTTTTCCCTTTTCACACCATTCTTTGTAAACCCTAGAAATGGTTGTGCATGAAAATCCCAGTAACTGAGCAGATTGTGAAATACTCAGACCTGCCCGTCTGGCACCAACAACCATGCCACGCTCAAAATTGCTTAAAGCGAACCTTTCACCTGCATTTCACTTAATAAACTATCAAAAGTACCTTATAGATCATCCTCATTGTGTCATCATACCGTCTTGTCCCGCTTTTCTGGCATGTATATGCATGAAAAAATCGCCTTAAAAAGTACTCTTCTCCAGCTCCACAAGTCACGCTAGAAGTCAAGGGGGTAGCCCTTCCCTCACTCCAGGCTGTAACTCCCCTGCCCTAACCCCGCCTCTATGCAGTCTAATTGACACCCGGCTCAGTCGCCAGGACCGCGCTTGTACAGGCGGCGCATGCGCCGTCGGCCTCAGTAGCAGCGCGATCCCGTCTATCGCGGGACAAGACGGTATGATAACACAATGAGGATGATCTATAAGGTACTTTTGATAATTTATTAAGTGAAATGCAGGTGAAAGGTTCGCTTTAAATCACCTTTCTTTCCCATTCTGATATTCAGTTTGGAGTTCAGGAGATTGTCTTGATCAGGACCATACCCCTAAATGCATTGAAGCAACTGCCATGTGATTAGTTGACTAGATAATTGCATTAATGAGAAATAGAACAGGTGTTCCTAATAATTCTTTAAGTGAGTGTATTTCCCTGTAATAAACCCTGTTAATGGCTGTATCAAACAGCACTTGCACCCCAATAACAAGAACGGTTTGCAGGAATTACAGAGCTGTATAATGGCAATTTGGATCCGCAGTCAGTGCAGCAAGGTGTAATAGGATTGTTCCTATTACCCCGGCTGTAAACTCCCATACTGAACCCTGTTCTGCTTCAATATGGAGGAATGATTCCTCCCTATCCTTTCCTTGAACTTCTATACAGCAAAATAAAAGTTTTAAAGTCTTTCCTATTACTGTCCCTAGCACCTGCTGACGTCTCTCCCTGCACTACGTACACTGGAAAATGGCTGAATCTAAGATGGTTGAGGCTATTTATAGGGCTGTGACATCACAGGGGCTGGCAGGCTGCTTATTGCCTGCATGCATGGCATTGTGGGTGATTCCTCGCTCCCAGAGTTCCTTGCTCCATGTCCTAACTCGTGCAGCAGCCATTTTAGGAAAAAATTATGATTCGTTACCACGAAGCGTGAGAAAATTCGGATTCGGTGCGAATCAAATTTTTCCTGAAATTCAGATAAAATTCCACTTTGTCAACTTCGATTCGCTCATCTCTACTGATATTATATTTCACACAAAATACATATTGGGACAGATTTATTAATACTCTCTAAGATTTGGACAATGCAAACTTGACTAAGTCTAAAAATGTGAAAGATTTATCATAGTGGCTGATACTGGGTGATAAATCAGGTGTCCTTTTTATTTGCCCCAAAATTTGGCTGCAGTTTTGGTGCATGGTGTCGCATAGTAAGCCTCACCTCCTTCTGCTAGGCAACACTCACTCCCTGATAAGCAGATGCCATTGTTTGGCACAGTAGAAAAACCTGAAAATAAATGTGTTGCTGGGTATGTAAGCCAGAATTCTAACAAAAGTCAATCTCTCCCACTATGTGATGTTGTTCTGTATTTATTTTTTTCTTAAATTCATTTGCTAGCTTATTACAGTCTGTCACTCCTAGCGATTTGCAGTTATAACTGTGGGTGCACTTTTACACATTTTAAGCATTTTTCGGTGTGTTTTCTGTTAAAGGGGTTATCCCATGATTAATATAAAAATGAAAATCAGACATCATATAGTACATGACAATCTCTTTCTAACAAAGCTAGAACCAGCCCTGTACCTCATATGGACCCAGAGATCTCCACATTCAGTCCTCCAAATGCTCTGCTAGATTTTTTTCAAGCTGGCAGCTCAGGGGAACATGCTCTTTGTCAGTGGCATGACCTTTCTGTTGTAGCTGGTGGTAGTTGAACCATGGAACTGAGCAGGTATGTCCACCTCAGTGAGGTGGACAGAGAAATCAGAAAAAAGCCAACAGTAGGTGGTGCTATACAGATAGATTTAATTGAATGTGTATTACATTGAATTAGGGGCTGTATTGATTTTTTTAATTACATGCAATTGTAAAAGTATTTAGGTCCAGGTGCTGGTTTGAAAACTGTAGAATATATTTTTATGGGAGAATCATTTAAGTATTTAGGTTTCCAAACCTGGAAAACCACGTCTGTTCATACAAAGAACATGTATTTTATATTGAAATTTCCTCTTATCACAATCATTACAATCCATTGAATTCTCCTATAGAAGATTACACATGATTTGCTTGCTAATTTTCATTCATGTAGTATTTTATTGTGAGTATTATGCAGTATATAACAATTACATTTTTATTAATTCTCACAAAAATACATGTTCATATGTTCTCAAAATTCATAAAACAGAATAATGGACAGCGTGTTGTATGATTAGATACTGAAGGCAATGCATTAAGAACTGATGGTAATTGATAATCATCCAATCAGTTCCTGATGCAGTATCTACAACATCAAAATAAGATTTTTTACATAGTAAAATGGTGACAAACATACTTTGCCAATATAATCTAATAGTAATGTGATGGTATAAGTTTTACATTACTTATTATTCAAGACTCTTCTCATCAGGATCGGCTTACTTTCAGACGGTATTTTACGCCACACGTATTTTAGGCCTTTTCCACAAAGCCATACCTTTCCTGCTATGCTCGTCCTTTCTAGCAAGTTTAAAATTTGGAGAAACCCTAGTTGCCCCAAATTATGCCAATTTGCGCCACTTTTTTAGACAGATTAGGCACAGACATATTAGGAAATCTATGTCTGAGTGTCTATAGGTCTATATTACATTTTCAAAATGGGGCCTCTATATGAGCCTTATACAGACAAATAGTCAGGGCACAGTGAGCTCCCTATTATGTCCATCAGCCTGCGTCTTACACCCCATTGTTTAAATATGGTGGGACACCCATATTTCTCTCAGGCCCATACTATATATTTAGTAGTTCCATGGGGAAAGGTACTTGACACTTTACCAGTATTGTAAAGCACCATTTTTGAGAACCAAGTTTGAATAGTACTGCCTTTTTATATGGCATCTGGCAGCAGATTTGTACCTATGAAACTGGTTGACCTGTTACATGGCAGCTGAAGGCATTTGTGTTGGCCCATCATGTTCATATGTGCCCGCATTGCATGTTTTATTATATGCAAATGAATGTTGGAACACAGGTTCACCGACATCTCCATGTGCTGCCATAAGGTGTTCTGTGTGATGCTGCATGTCAAAGATACTTTCACATTGATGTAATGCTTCCAGAAGAAATTGTCTCTGTAATACCACATCCAATAGAACATTTGTTTTATGTCACATGTGCATGAAAAAAATGTGCTAATCTTACAGGATGTTTGGGATATTTTTTCTCCGGGGTTGGTGCTGGCCATGGTCCTAGGACTTTCCTCTCCGCCATCACATGAGGACATGCCTGAATATCACCTTGAGCAATCCTCTTAAGATCACAGACAGTGAAGATTTGTACTTTTTTGAAGGTTATAGTCTTGTTGTTTTCAACCACATCATGCTCAATTTTTTGTAGGAAGAAATATCATTACATAAAGCTGCATATTTTACACGAAAACACGAGCATAAAACAAGCACGAATCTGTTAACATTTCTAAACAAGCCAGCAGATGAATAAACCTGACCAATTACTACAGGCAGTCATTAATCTGCATACCATTTAGCCTTTTACGGCTCCGCAACCTTTGATTGAAGTGACGCTTCAGACCTATTGATCCATAAAAGCCCGGGAAATGCAGTGTTTAGAATAATCCCAGAGACCACTGTGAGATAATTTATTAACTGCTCACAGTTGCCAGCTGAGATTAAGCCAATTCACAGCCACTTAGGTTATCCCTGCAAGTGTGTTCTTGTCAGAAGCGTTCCTCTTCTAAATTCCTCCTTTACTGGAGATGGCTCCATTCCATACATGAGAACACCTGGCGATGATATGCAAACCTTTTAAGACTTTGTTATTTATGTGTTTCATTTAGGAAAATGTCAGGAGAAAAAATATAATTGTAGGCCGCTAATGTGAAAAATATTATGCACTTACAGCTCCAACACAAGAACTCACCAGCGCTGTTAATGCATCCAGTAATATACCAAATTGACTCAATACAGATATCGTCCAAACTGAGCTAAATAATGCAAATGTGAACATAGCTCCAGGTCCAGATGGATTACACCCAAGAGTTCTCAAAGACGTCAGCTCAGTTATTGCTGTGCCCCTCTTCATAATTTTCAGAGATTTTCTAGGGACTGGCACACGAGTGGTGGTGGTCCGACCCGAGGCTGGACACACTTATTTGGTCGGTACTATATAGATATCTGCCTATATACTTTGTATTATACTGCATCACATATTTTTAACATACTATTTCTAGCCATACCATTAGGCTGTGTGTATAATACTTATTTTTGTACTCTTGAATCTGTACCTCCCTAAAAATACTTTTTGCACTTGCACTTTATTGCATTTATCCTGCTGTGTGGTCACCACCACTGTGTTGGTGTTTTTAATCTTTTTAATTTATTTGTGTATGCCAATCATGTCTGCAATATATGTTGAATAACATTTTTATACTATAACCATGATGGATGTGTGATTAGCTGGTTATTTATTATTGAACCCCATATACTTCTATTGGTGTTCTCTTCTCTGTATACAGGACTATGTCACTGTTAATAATATCATTAGTGATAACCAACCTGATTTGTTTTTAGGAGGAGGTGAGTAGAAGCCTAGACAGAGGGGCAGCTGTGGATATAGTGTTGGATTGATACTATCCCACATAGGCATTTAATAGGTAAAATAAGGTCTATAGCCCTATAAAGTAAAGTTTGCAATTGGACGGAAAACTGGCTGAAGGACCATGTCCAGAGAGTTGTGATCAATGAGTTCTATTCCGAATGGTCCCCGGATATAAGTGGTGTACCCCAAGCTTCAGTGCTGGGTCCTCTATTATTTACTTATTCATTAATGATATAGAGAATAGCACTGTTTCTATTTTGCAATGACACTAAGCTTTGTAGTACTGTGCAGTCTATGGAAGATGTCCGTAAGCAACAAGTTGACTTGAGTGTTTGGGCATCCAGTTGGTAAATGAGATTCAGTGTGGATAAATGTAAAGTTATACATCTGGGTAATAAGGATCTATGTGCATCATATGTCCCAGAGCAGTGATGGCTAACCTCCGGCACTCCAGCTGTGGTGAAACTACGACTCCCAGCATGCTCCATTCATTTCTATGTAGTTCTGAGAACGGCCAAGAAAGTGAACATCTTGGGAGTTGCAGTTTTACCACAGCTGGAGTGCCGGAGGTTAGCCATCACAGTCCTAGAGGGAATAACACTGGGAGAGTCACTTGTAGAAAAGGATTTGGGTATACTTGTAGATCATACAATAACAGCGTACAATGTCAATTAGCTTCTTCAAAGGTCAGCAGGATATTGTTACGTATTAAATGAGGCATGGACTTGGGGGGCAGGGATGTAATATTACCACTTTACAAAGCGTTGGTGCGGCCTCATCTAGAAAGTGCAGTTCAGTTCTGGGCACCAGTCCATAGAAAGGATGCTCTGGAACTGGTAGAAAGTACAAAGAAGAGCAACACAACTGATAAGAGGCATGGATGAAGTTATTTATAAGCAAATATTAAAACAATGTATTTACTCTTGAGAAGAGGCATCTAAGAAAAAACATGATTAACTTATATAAATAGCCCAAAAAATAAAGTGAAAAGCTGTTTCATGTAAAATCCCCATCCAAAGACACTGCCTCTGGCTGGAGAAGAAAAAGTTTGTTGGCAAGACGTTTTCACCATAAGAACTGCAAATCTTTGGGTAGTCTACCTCAGGAGTGGGTCATGGTAGGAACAGGATGGTTTAAAAAAAAAAAAAAAAAAACCTTTGATGAATTCTAAGAACTAAACATCATTGCTGCTTATCAAAATGGGTAGAGTTCTTTTTCCCACCCCTTTCACTTAATTTACACCCTCCCCAACTGATGGACAGATGTCTTGTTTCAACCATTATAATTCATAATTTAACCAAGAATATAGTGTGAATAGAGACTAAACACTAAAATTATATTCAACTACATCAATAATTCCAGAGAAGGACAGCCTTTTGAGGTATGTTTCCTGAGTGACCCCACAGCATGCATCTGGATTATAACAAGAAGGGCTACATTCTGATAATCATATATAATAGAAAGATCCAACATAATATATTCTACTTGCTAAATGCAAGTATTCTTTTTAGCACTTTTAATTGCAATAATCATTTGTATTTGCCTTTGTTGTTTGTAATCTTCAGTTTAAATCTGTTATAACAGGCTGGTGGGGGTTAGAGAACATCATGCAGAGGGTGGCATCTTACATAAGGCCGTCCCTGTCTGCAAATAGCTCGGTGGTTCATACAAATTAATACTCATGCACATATTCATTTTAGTTCAATATGGCTGCCCTATAGGCACATGGTCCCTATACCTCGATTTGACTCAGATTTCATACAGAGGAAGTGGAAGTGTTTTCTGATAGATACCATATGAAAAATGGTGGCATACTCCATTTGACTCTGTATGTACAGAGGTATTCTCTCCTAGTTGTGGTTCTAGGAGTGTATATGACAGAAGATAGAGGCCTTGCAGCTCAATACTACAGTACAGCCTTTTTAATTGTGCACAGTCTCCATGCACATGGCTTTACCATGTGCATGAGCCTTAAAAGGGTTGTCCAAGGTAATTGAAATATCAAAAAAGTCCTACAGTTGCTTAAAATAAGAAAAATCATCTTATACTCACTCCATTCTCCAGCCCGGTTCTTTGTCTAGCCTTCACTGGTTACCAGTCACAGGTCTGACTCTGTACTTTTTGTAGTGGCTGGTATTACAGTACCGTACAGATTCATTCCATTCAAGAGAATGGGACTCAACTGTAATACCAGAGCAGGAGCAGTGCAAACAAGAAGGAGATGTGGCATTAACCAGAACAAGCACCACAGGCTATTGACAGTTGTTCGGCAGTGGGTGGGGTTGGGCGGGCTGACAGGTGGACCTCCACTTTTGTAATATTGATAGTGTCCTGTAAGGCTAGGCCATCAATTATAAAGAACTGGAAATCACCTTTAGATAAATTTCACTTTATATGTAACAAGCCCTAGATCTGTAGACATAGCGTACAAAAAATTTTTTTTAAGTAACTTTTTTTTAACAGCACTCAAAGAATATATGACTTTTTAATGAATTATCTTCAAGGACTTTTGTTAAGGATTAAATCGTCAAGGTCATACTTTAAATTCTTAAGAAAATTATGACATTTTTAAGGCTTGCTGCAACAAGCTCAAAATACAGTGATAAAGCAAGCAAATTAAAGCACAATGCAATGGTGCTAGAAGAACAAATTATGACTGAACTCACCAGCCTAAGGCCATTCATATAAATGTATATGTATCCTGTCCTGTATGTAAATGTGGATCTTTTATACAGTTCTGTATAAGATATCCATATTCCATGCTGAACATTGATAAATGCAAACATTGAAATTCTAGCAAATATGACTGGGGCATCAGTTGACATTGGGCTCCTGCTGTTTTCTGCCTTAGTAATATTGCTAAAAAAAATACACTGCACTGTCTACATAATAGATTACTGAAGGTCAGCAAAAATGTGGTATAGACCATTAATGTGCAGTGGAAAAAAAGGTTTTCCCCAAAATGAACATGTATCACCTATTATTGGAATATGTGAATAATGACCGATCATTGGGACCCTCACTGATCACTAGAATAGAGGTCAGAAGCCCACCATTCAACTTCACTTCATGGCCACAGTGAGGTGTAGTTTGAATGGAGTGGTGGTTGAGCATGTGCAGTGCCACTCCATTCATAGTCTATTGGACTGATGGAGACCGTACCATCAGTGCTCCACCAGCCACAACCACCAGTTCACTCAAACTGCTCCTCACTGTGCTGATGCAGTTAGGAGAAACTGGGAGCTTAGTACCCCTGTTCTAGTGATCAGTAGGGGTTCCAATGGTGGAGTCTACAGTGATCAGACATTTAATACATATTTTCAGGGAAAACTCCATTAAGGGAGTGTAGTTTTTAACCTTAAAGGGTTTGTGCGGGATCCTAAAATGTTTTATTTAATTGTGGAAACCTCCTCTAGTCTCCTACAAAGCATAATAGTGTACCTGTCAACTTTTCTTGAGCCTTCTCTTCAATCTCCATGTTCCCACTGTGCTTTGTTGTTTACAACTTGAACTTCCAGGCTGTGGGTGTATATGAGCTGCAGTCACAACACTTCCCATTAGGCAAATACATAAATGCCTACTACACCCTTCCTTGTGCCGAAAAATAGGCTCCCTACAGCTTCCATCATCCCTTTGTTGCCTCCTCGTCTTTCCTCCCACACAGCCTCGATATGACATGCAGTTGACTCCTACCCTGCTTGTGGATCAAGATCATATGGGTCTGACATCATGAACATCTGCTTGGGGACTCTGATGGAGGGCATCATGGGAGGCCTGGTCGTGATATTCAGGAAATACAGTCTCCAAAGAGGGCACAGTCCCGTGACCACGCTCCCGATCTCTGGAGCGAGACAGAAAAAGTAGCCCAAGTGCATTAGTAAGTTACAGGGCTTGGCAGGAGTTGCAAGGGAAAATGTGTACCTGGATAACCCTTTTAAATAAAGTACGGTACAAGAAATAAACCTAAAAAAAAGAAAATAGACCCTTAAGTTCAAAAGACAAAGAAGGGTCACCTGCAAGCCCTCTCCAGGACTTAGGAAAAGAGATGAGCTGTTTTACTAAACTGACAGCACTAGGAAGACATTCCGTATTTTAGAAGGACCATATGATGACAGATCTACCTTTGTCCACATGTTTCTAAGAAAGAAAGAAGAACCAGTGGCAATTTTATAATCATGTGACCGCTTAGTTAATAGTCTGGAGAATAACAAATCTCAGAGCCAGGCATGAGAACTTAAAAAATAGTTAGTACCTTTCACAAGACTCTGACATGTCATAAGATGGAAAAATGTGCACAAAAATACCTATTAAACATTTAAGAAGATGCAGAGAGTATAGCTGTTATTCAACCTTTACATGTATCTGGTTTGACGATTCTCTGAAATGAAAATGGATTAAGGCTGAGGAATGTAGGGAGATGCCACATTTTTGGCATCATTCCTTATGGGCAGATATCCACACGTCAGATTAAGCTAGAAGCCAAGTCAAGCAGTCTGCAATATGCTATGTATGCCTTATACCAAATCTTCGAGGTGTTAGGCTATACGGTATGGAAGTATTTCACTCCACTCTGCTGGTGTACCAGTTAAACGGACTGCAGATATTCCCATCACATACCATGCTTAATTGTGCTTGGAAGAAGATAAGCAAAGTATTTGCTGTGATGAACAAGTATGTAAGAAATGCCAAGGATTTAATAACCGTCTTGTTTCTGTGCCAGTAATAAGCACAAAACTCAAACTAGACTGAAATATAAGGGAAGGAAATTAGACCAGGGACAAAAAGGAAAAAAAGTGTTGGCATACTTGAAACTGACACACACAACACCCCAAAATCTTCTCCTGCTGCTGGGTCTCACCTATGTTTAGTAGACAAGGTCAGAATGGATTTTCAGCCGCTAGGTCAAAACCAAGTGGGCATGTCCAAACTGTGCAGAATTTACCACTTGATTTTACAACTTTTAAGGAGTTGTCTCTTGCAACACTCTTGCAATCAGCTGTTCTCCAGGTGAAATGCAGGATTATATGGTGCTGCTGTTGAAATGAAAGGGTGACTATAAAAGATATGGTGGAGTAGTGCTCTTTCTAAGTGACTGATAGAGGGAGATCCCGAGCAGGCTATCATATGACAACCATATGCCCTAAATTTCAGAACAGAAAACCCAATTAATGTCTGTTTTACTTTTGCGGCAGGAGTTCCGGGACAGAACAACCTGACGGAGGTCTCTCGATTCGTCATTGCTGGACGTTATTGAAATGCCCACCTGCCGCATTGACTATAGAGGGGCCCGCCGGAGATCTGGCTGCTAGCCGGCAAATATGCTAGGTTTCGGCCTGACAAATACAGTCCGGATCTCTTCCGCTCCCCCTTAAAGTCAATGGGACTGGTAGGCATTCTGGTAACATGCAGAGTACTCCAACAGGTTGTTCTCTGCTGGAAACTACTGCCGTAAACGTGAAACAGGCCTCAGGCTCTCTACACACTGGGGCTCATTTACTTAAGACCGGCATTCTATACGACAGTCTTAGTACAAAGGTCACAGGAGTGAGACGCGACCAATTTAATAAGAAGCGCAAAATACATTTGTGCATTGTTGCTGTCTGTGCTCCAGAAATCTATGTCAGCTAGAAGTGCTCCAGAAATCTATGTCAGCTAGGAGCTGGTGTAGGTTTCGGTTTTAGTTTACAGTTTTCTGGTGTAAAAAAAAGAATTCTGGTGTACAAGTTTTGTAAATGAGCCCTGCTTCATGATCATATGAGCCTATGTTTTGAGTAGCTTCCAGAATATACATCAAACATGTACATAGGGCTACATTTATCATTTTGACCTCTGTCAGGCTGGTATACATCAGTATACCTTCTCCTCTATTGTACAAGAAAGTGCAATAGCCTGTGCTTTTCTTGACGGTAGGTCAAATGTATGCCACGAGGTATACTTTTTTATTTTTAACATTTGGCCCATGGTTGATGTGGACCTCCAATGGAAGACTCAAACACAGAGTCTAAGGGCTCATTCAAGTGACCACTTCTCTCGTCTATGTACTGTCCAAGTGTAGAACAGACAGCACATGGACTAAACGCTGACCCATTTTAGTTAGTTGACCAATTCATTGTCGGTATGTGCAGAGATTTGGAACCAATTTTTGAGCAACAACTGCCCATTCAAGTGAGTGGGTGCATTTCAAAAATCTGCAGTTTTTTGCCCTAAAAGTGTTCTTTTTGCCTTAGTAAAAATGTATGAACACATCAGCATATACACCCACCTTTAGAATATACTCCATAGTTACATCCGTACTTGTATATGAAATGTTACTTCCACAGCTCCTCTCTTTTCTGTATGCAGGTTCTGATAATGGAAAAGCTGAAATTGGTTAAGGTTTGTACCATATACGATCTTTAATGAAAGGCAGACTAAGGGCTCTTTCCCACGAGCGGATCCTGTGCGTGGAATCTGGTGTGTGAATGATAGCCAAGCCCCAATCCGGACAGCAAAGACACGGAGTAGTAACATGATTGATAATGATTTGTGCCTCTCTGTGATCTTTTTACTACAAAATCACGGTGACAACTTTATCTCACTGTGATTTTGTAGCAAAAAGATAAAAGAGAGGCACGGAGCATTATCAATCATGTTAATGCTCCGTGTCTCTACTGTCCGGGACAGGGCTTGGCTGTCTTTCATGCAGCGGATTCCACGCTCGTGTGAAAGAGCCCTAAGGGTCTATTCACACGTCCGCAACTGTTTTGTGATCCGCAAATTGCGGCACTATAATAGAAATGCCTTTTCTTGTCAGTTGATGCGGACTAAAAAAGGAAATTTTTTTGTGGGGCCACGGAACGGAAGTGCGGATGCGGACACACGGTGTGCTGTCCGCATCTTTTGCCGCCCCATCGAACGGATCTGCACCCGTTCTGCAAAATTGCGGAACGGGTGCGGACCCATTTTGCGGACGTGTGAATGGACCTGAATTTTACGGTCGGATTTCAGATACATACCTGGCATCTTTTAATGTACAGTTAGTACTTACTAGGTCTTAAACAGAAGATTGGTTTTCGCAATGGATCAGTAGATTATAATCTGTAGAAAAAATGTTCTGTTGCATTCAAATAAATCAATCTAGTCTTTTAAGAGTCTTCATTTTTTACATATTCATCACACTAAACATTTTTGGATCTTTTAAATATCTAAATATAATTTTAAAAAATGCATTAGCAATTCAATGCAATGTATTGTAGAAGCAATCTAATGGTTGTTTATTATAGTCATCGAGGGTGACTTAAAAATGTAAAAAAAAAATGTTTTTACCAGGCATCTGTCCGCAATTTGCACCTATGAAACTGGCTGACCTGTTCCATGTGCGCTTGGCAGCTGAAGCCATCTGTGTTGGTCCCATGTTCATATGTGCCCGCATTACAGATTATTATTTTTTTTATATATGCAAATGAGCCGCTAGGAGTAATGGGGACGTTGCCACTATTCCTAGAGGCTCAGCTCTCTCTGCAACTTCCGCTCCCTATGCACTTTGACAGGGCCAGGCAGTGTAAAACGGGATCACCCCTGGCCCTGTCAATCAAAGGGGAGATGGAGCAGCCAGTTTGCTGGCTTGATTCATTTTTCCATCACATTGTACACTGCTCGTATACAAGGGGGCACAACCACCCTGCAATCCAGCAGCAGTGGCCATGCTTTCACACTACAGGAAAAGGCACTGGCCTCTCTGGTGGCCAGGACAGCAGGGAATACACATAGACCAACACTTTTTTCTATATAGTGTGTAAGCACGACCACCGCTGCTGGATTGCAGGGTGGTCTGTAACCATGGAAACGAGCAGTGTGTAATGTGATGGAAAAATGAATCCAGCCAGTAAAGGAGGCAATATGGACAATCACAATACATTAGTAAGTGCCTTGTATTAACTTTCTCTACACGATAAATACAATTTGCCGAAGCGAGACGACCCCTGTAAGCTGCCTTGGCTTTATAAATTCCTCTATGAGTAAAAGGTATAACGAAAGAAATAAAAAATGGCATAAAATTCATCAATGCATCTTTGTTATCTTCGTGTACAATATACATATACCACATACTACAACATGCAGTATACCTAATACTCGGTGGAATGTTTAATATCTATATGAGGTGTAGATAAACTGCGAACCTGTATGTGATTTAATCCTACTCTGCTCCGGCACAGACAGTTGTTCTCTGGTATGATAATGACTTGGGAATTGTGCCAAATTGAATTTGCTACTTTTTCTTATTTCATATTATTAGGTTCTTCTGCTGGGCAGAGTGCCCAGAGTCAAAAAAATATGGCTAATCGTGGCCTTAACTGCAATCAAAACCGAGGCCACACAAGCATATTTAGCTTCATAGTAAAATTTGTTATAAACAGCAGATAAAACCTAGCGCAGTTTTCTAGCTTTCACATGCAATCAATATGGCTAATGAGCTGGTGAGTGATAACACGTGTGCTTGTTGTCGATCCTTAACGTAAAATATTGAAAAGTATCCATTTAAACTGGAGGTTAACGTGTAGAAACGTTCCATTTATTACAGTTGCACTCCATGCTTTTCTATATTATTTCATGATATATAGATCTCTTTATGAGCTGTATTTATCCAGCACTCGAGCAGCAAAGTCAATAAAACCAATTACCGCGTATGACAGCCCATGCTGCTATACTATAGGCGATACAATGGACTATATTCCGCTAACTGATTAATGCCGCCCATACACTCCAGATATGTTTCCCGATCAGCCATTAACATGCATGCTTGGCTCAGCCAGCAGCCCATGTGTTGTGAATGAGTGAAAGCAACTGTCAGACCACCCTGGCAGCAGCTTATCTCATTGAGAACAAAAGGATTGGGCATGTTGAAATCCAACACGCGCAACCTTTCTCTTCCCTGACATCTTCTGTCGGGGAGAGTTGGGAAGTCTCCATGTACAACAGATGGCTGGTTGATCCCACCAAAATAGGCAGGTTTGGGTGACATCTAATGTGTATGGCCAAGTTTAAGGGGCATTCCCATCTCACAAATTGATGGCATACTGCTTCGATATGCCACCAATTTTGGATAGGTGCGGGTCTCTTCTCTGGAGCCACCGAAGGGAAGGAGAGCACATGCTGCATGCATGCTCTCCATTCACTTCTATGAGAGATCACTTGGTTATTTTCACAAGTCCCAAAGAGGTGAATGGAGAGTGCGCCGTACATGCACCGCCACCTCCCCATTTACTTCTGGATCTACTACTGGAAGTAGCTGAGCCAATGCTTTGCTATTTTGGGAGCTCCCATAGCATGGAATGGAGGGTGACCGTGCATGCACATCTATCTGCTCTCCTTTCACTTTGGGGGGCATTCTGGATCTAGGATTGGTTCCCACACCTAACTGACTTTTATGGCATATCCTAGCAATATGCCATCAATGTTTGAGATAGGAATACCCCTTTAACAGGCTAATCAGAGAACGTTTTTCTATCTTACCTCTGCTAAGATCTAATAGCAGAAACAGAAAATAACTCAAATGTAATATACTGGTGTGCAAATTAGACCTATCTATAACTTGTTGTCCTTTTATATCGATGGCCTATTCTCAGGCCAAAATAAACTAGGGATGAGCATATCCCTTCCACTGAGACCTCCACAGATCACAAGAACAGGGGCCCCGTACCTCCTGCAGCCCCTCTGACAAGAACAGAACGGCTGGTTGCACTTGCATGTGGCCGCTCCATTCATTTCAATGGGAGCTCGGGAGATAGCTGAGTACAGCGATCGGCTATCTCCGGAATTCCCATAGAAATGAATGGAGCGGCTGCATACAATCCTGACCGGCCACTTGTTCATTTCAGGAGGCTTTCAGGGGCGCGGGGTCCCCATCCTCATGATTAGTGGGGTCCTAGCAGTAGGACCCCCACCGATCTAATGGTTATGCCCTATCCTGTGGATAGGCGATAACTTGATGCAACTGGAATACCCCTTTAACTCACGATCTGTACAATTTACCCAACTTTTTAACTTTTTAAATCTAAATGTAAACTCTAAATGCTGTTTCTGAATGCAAATTAATATCACACACAATACAAACATTCAGATTTAGTTAATATGTGTCCCCTCAGTTGTATTTTCATTAGGGCTAGTGTAAATGGCGTCTGTTTCACGGACCTATAGGCACATAAAAGCATATTCTTTAAGGATCAGTCCTTAGCAGCTGCAGGGTTCTCTATATCATCACTCGCAGCCCAGTTGTAACCTTATGACTAATGTTGAGAGAATCAACTTCGATCTGAACTTCTGAGAAAATCTGATTCGCCACGAAGCCGAATTTCCTTGTGCTTTGTAGTAACGAATCAATTTTCCCTAAAATGGTGGAAAAAAAAAAATCATACTCACCTCATCCATTTGCTTCTTGATTGAAGATCACTCATGAAATCTTGTGCACTGTGAGGTATGACGTCATCATGCCAGCCAGCGTGATTCGTGAGTGAGGTGAATATTTTTTTTGTTTTTTTAACAGATTAACCCCTGACAGCCCTCAATGGTCAACTCAGATGCTGAGATCAGCAATGAACGCAGCATCTAAGTGGTTCAATGACGGGGGGTAGCACCATCGCCGTCATTGTGCCCGCTATTTAAAAAGAAATACACTTTGTGACGATATTCGTCATGAAGCAAATTTCTTTGTGAAATTCGGCAAAGCAGCAGAATAACAGTTTTGAGAACTTCTCTCATCTCTACTTATGACCATAGGCTGTTGTTCTGTTCCCATCACATGCAATACAATTACTATCCACTTCTAATCTGAGTTGCCGATGCCATTAGGGACATAGCATTGTATTCGTATTGCGACAAAGTGAACTGTCACTTTTCCTTGAGTGGCTGTCCACAATGGCTGTTAAATAACATCTGGCACGTGTCCTTTGTACTCCCCGGCCAGGGCGAAGACCACCCATTGCTTGGCTACAGTTTCTGTAGCAACAGTTAAGCAGAACACGCTTCATTATTCCAACAATGCTACCCCCTCCGCCTCCGCAGGTGTGAGTCATGGTGCTTCAGAGGAGAGGTCAGAGGTTTTAACTTCTGCATGTTCTTGGGGAGTTGGAAAACAGAATGACAGATGGACTTCTATGGTTCACGTTCAGGTTTGTAACTTGCTAGTTCTAAAGGAACAAGACAAAAATCTCTACGAAGAATTTTGGAATGTCTTGAATAATAATGTGAGATTTATTTATTTTTCTCCCTTTTTTTTATTAAATGGTAAATTAAGAGTTAACCACATAATATTTAGTCTGGACATCATTGTATTATTTTTTTGCATTCTATTTTAATGTTTTTTTTTTTTTTTTTTATCAATTACAGTACAAGGACCTGTCACCTATCCTGACATGTCTGTTTTTGTTCATTTTTGTTCATTAACAAAAGTCCAACTGGGTGTTACCAGTTGGGGGTGTGTCCATGCACAGTCTGACACTTTCCAATCAGGGCTGCCAGTGCAGGGACACCCCCCTCCCCCAAATGGTAACACCCCGCTGTACCAAACCTCTGGCAGGAATAATAGAGGAATGGCACACTATAGAGTTATATGAAAAGATACTCTAGAATTGTTATTACATGGGGAATGCAAGTAGTTACTAAAACAGAAAGACAAAACAGAGGTGACAGGTCCTCTTTAAGAGATATAGAAATGACTTCCAGTACATCATAGAGAGAATGGTGTACAAATAAAGGCAACCCTTTTTTAGATTAATTTGGCTCATCGTTCATGTGATTGCCGGGGGTCAGCTTTCAGAACCACTTGGGATATTAGCTCTGGCTGACCATACATTTCCACTGCCTCAGGGGAAATATTGCATTAAATGAAATACTTTGATGGGTTGGTATGGTCCACCAGAGCGAGAGCCAATCTATGTTAAGGGTGTTTTCCAAGAGTTTGATATTGATGACCTATCCCCATGACCTGCACTGTTGCTCCTGGCTACGACTCGGCCTGCTGACAACGCCTGTACCTCTGGTACCTTGCTCAGGTACCTCCTGGTCCGTCTGGACCAGCTGCCTTGTGTGCCAATCCTCCTCAAGAGGTAGCGACCTGGTGTTCCCCTCGGGAAAGTCTATCCCCACCATCAGAGGTAATGTGAAGAATGAGGGGTTCACTTAGACAACGCCCTTAGAGGAGGTAGGACACCTGGCACACCCGCTGGTTCGTGACACTCAGCACTCACGGGTGCAGGGCCGGCGCTACCATAAGGCAGACCAAGCGGCTGCCTTAGGGCGCACCCTGGGGGTGGGCGGAAAAATTAACCTTCTTTTTTTTTTTATCACTTACTTCTGAGTTGCGCCGGTGGCCGCCTGCCCCAGCCTGCGTGCGCCGTGCGGTCCCGGCTCTCACTTAAGAGCGGCATGGGCCCAGCAGCATGGCAACGCAGTCACGGGGTCAGGCCAGGGGGGTGTGACTGGCGAGTGGCGAGTGGCAGCATGGACTGGAGCTGACTGTGTCTGTGAGTCTGACTCACACACAGCCAGATTGCCGTAGCAGCAGGACAGGTGGGTAGGTGATGAGCGCACTAGCGCCAGAGTGCACGGCATAAATGTGTTCTAAAAAAAATTATTACACAACCAACAATCATAAATGGAGAGGGGGGATGGTGACTGTGACATGATGGGGAGGGGGAACAATGTCTGTAGTCTGTGACATGGGATGGGGCTAGGTCCGGCCGGGGGGGGGGGGGGAATGATGTGCATGGGGGGGGACTTAAATGTGACACAATAGGGGGTAATGATGTGACACGAAGGGGGTGATGTGGACATGGTTTGGAGGGGGAGAAATGTGACATTGAGGGGGTGAAATGTGACAAGGAGGGGAGAAATCTGACATGGGGGAGAAATCTGACATGGGGGTGATGTGACAGAGGGGAGAAATGTAAAAAGGAGCGTGAGAGAAATGTAGCTTCGCTTGTGTTGTCAAAAATCCTTGCACCGGCCCTGCATGGGTGCACCACAACCTCCTCAATCAGCTGATCAGTGGGGGACCCCTGCCAATCGAATATTGATGACCTATCCGTAAGGACTGGGATCTCTCACATGACAGATAGCTTGACATACTTTGTACCTTCATTTTTACCTTCACGCTACAAGGGACATTTAGAAACCTATTACATTTGTGTGTATAATCCTATGAGGGTGTTTTAGGGGCTAAAATGTGATGTTTTGGGTAGAGCATTAGCTACGCTTTCTTTAACCAAGGTTATTTTTGCCACCTCAGTCCTGTTTCCAAATTACCGTGGCCAAGGCAGAGTAGCTTGTTGGAACCCCAAGCCCAGCGCTCAGTACCCAGAGTCAGGGCCATCTTTACCAAGGGGCAAAAGGGGCAGCTGCCCCGGGCCCAGTTGCTCCTGGGGGGGCCCAAGGCAGCTGCCTCTTGAGCCCTGCTAGCCACTGCCCCGGGTGTCAGGCTGTCAGCTACACAGGGGGTGCTGCCATGCCATGCCTGCCGGCACTCCAGGCAGCGTACTGTGAGAGCTGTGATTCTCTAGGACCTTAGATGACATCATCACCATGTGACCAGTAACTTAGCAATATTACTGGTCACATGGCTATGAGGTCATCAAGGTCCTACCAGGAGTGTTGTGACAGAAGTTTGCCTTAACTGTGGAGCTTTTTTGTGAAGATTACATCAGAAAAAGGTGACAGGGGCTGTTCATGCTAATATACTGTAAACTACTGTATAGTGGGGGGGCTGTATAGTGTGTGGGGGGCAGTATACTGTGGGGGGCTGTATAGTGTGGGGGCCTGTATATTGTGGGTGCTGTATACTGTGGGGGCCTGTATACTGTGTGGGGCTGTATAGTGTGGGGGGCCTGTATAGTGTGGGGGCCTGTATACTGTGGGGGGCTGTATAGTGTGGGGGCCTGTATACTGTGGGGGGGCTGTATACTGTGGGGGGCTGTATACTGTGGGGGCCTGTATACTGTGGGGGGGCTGTATAGTGTGGGGGCCTGTATAGTGTGGGGGGCTGTATACTGTGGGGTCCTGTATAGTGTGGGGGCCTGTATAGTGTGGGGGCCTGTATACTGTGGGGGGCTGTATAGTATGGGGGGCCTGTATACTGTGGGGGCCTGTATACTGTGGGGGGCTGTATAGTGTGGGGGGCTGTATAGTGTGGGGGGATGTATACTGTATATTGTGTGAATGCTGTACTGTATACTGTGGGGGGCTGTATACTGTGGGGGGGGCTGTATACTGTATATTGTGGAGTGCTATACTCCTGTACTGTATACTGTGGGGGGGCTGTATACTGTATACTGTGGGGTGCTGTATATTGTGGAAGTTCTCTACTGCTGTACTAGTATAGTGTGGGGGGCTGTATAGTGTGGGGTGCTGTATCGTGTATAGTTTGGGGTGCTGTATACGGTGAGGTGCTATACTGCTCTGCTGTATACTGTGAGGTGTTGTATACTGTGGGGTGCTGTATACTGTGGGGTGCTATACTGCTCTACTATATACTGTGGGGTACTGTATAGTGTGGGGTGCTATACTGCATACTGTGGTGCTGTATATTATAAGGTGCTATACTGCATACTGTGGGGTGTTGTATACTATAGGGTGCTATACTGCATACTGTGGGATGCTGTATACTATAGGGTGCTATACTGCATACTGTGGGTTGCTGTATACTATAGGGTGCTATACTGCATACTGTGGGGTGCTGGGGTGCACTGTAACACTAGGGTCAGCTGAGCCCTGGTCTCCTTCCTGCATAGCGGTGCCCACTTCCAGCCTGAGCCCAGCTGCCCAGAGCACTGATCCTGAGCCGCTGGAGTCTTCAGAACTGGAAGTATTTACAGTCATTCACTGTACTCTACCAGATGTGTGGATTTTTTTGTGTGTGTGTTGTGGATGGAGGGCGTGATTTGCCTGCTAAGGTGTGGGAAGGCGGGATCCAGGGGGCCCAAGTAAATTTTTGCCCAGGGTCCAATCAATATTAAAGACGGCCGTGCCCAGAGTATATGTCCCTATCGCCCCACCTTACCTCACTTCACCTTGGTCTGAGGAAAGAAGTGGAAAAGGAGACAAAAAATGGTGACTTGGCAACACACTGTACAATGGGCAATGTAATCATACACAGGGTTGGGGAGGATTTGGTCGACAGGCATAAAGTTGGCCTACATATTCAATAGCGTCAGGTACCCCAAACACACATCATGTTCAGTTTCAGCAGTGTATGTGAATTCTATGAGAAGAGCGGAGAAGCCGCAACACACATCTCCAGCTGTGGCTTATCTCCCAGGAGAACAAAAGGGAATTGGGTGAAAATATAAATTTCACTTGAACTTTCTGTCCCCAGATATCAGCGTCAGGGTTGAGTCGGGGGCTCCCTTTACACATTACACTGTCAGCTGAATCTAGGTGACTTTGACCAACAACACACTAATGTGTATGGGGGCTTAAGCTGAAGGGGAAAAACTATATAGTAGGGGTTTTAATCTGAGCTTGTTTGCCAGCATTATCCTAACAATCTAAAGGAAGCATAAAATACTAGATTTCATTTTACACTACTACATCATCCAAAAAGCCGAAAGCTTTTTAAGCTGGATACACTGAAAATATAAATGGCATTCTGAATTTCCAGCAACATATTTGGCCTGTAGTCATCTATGAAGCTGTTATAGTGTTTATTTGCCTTCTTCATTAGGGCCGGTTTAAAATTGTGTTCTTTTGTCTTTATAAAGCATTGACCGTGAGCCAACACGCTTTCTCAATTTCAGCGAGTGCAGAACGTAACATCTTGATCCACCCCCTGCCAGCATCCTTTGTGCAAGTCAGATTTTAGGAGTTAGTCATCGAGGGCGTGCTCTGCTCATAACTGTACTCTGGGTCAGCAAACACTTTGGGGGACCGAAAAAGGAGATATATTTCGCAACTATTTTACAGAGAAGAAAAAAACAACAGAAAACAAAGTGCAAGCAAGCATTCATAGGGGTATTGTGCCTCTTCTAGAGGTCCCTGAAAAAGAGAGGGAATGGGTAGTCATTCTTTTAATTTACAATTATTTAATTTATGCAGTTGTTGTAATGTATAGGCAATAGCATTTGAAGGTAAATCCGAGAAAAAACGCATAATAAAATATAATATTTAAGTTTTTAAGTTTTCATTTGCATAGGGAAGATTGTTGCCCTGTGGTTTATGTAGTGGACGGAGGTTGGCTACTGCAGACGCTGCTCCCATTGAAATGAATAGGGGCAGCAATGCCGCAACCAGTCCGTCCACTACACAGATCTGTGTAGATCCAGGGCCGACTTATGGCGACAGAGCTACTGCAGAAGAACTGATCAGCAGGGGTTTGGTAACGGCCAAAGAGTGAGAAAGGCAGCTCATAGGGTAAGTAAATCGAGGTACAACAGCTTCCTTCAAAGAGCTGGTGGATGCGATAGACCACCTGTTATGTGCAACCATATTGCAGGTGAGCTGTGAAGTATAAAAGGTGCAGGTCGGTGCTGCCAGATGCGTCAAGAAGCCCCCTTGGGATGAAGGCCAAGTCGCCACTCGGGTATATATTGGAAAACGTGTCTTAGCTTGTCACTGTGGAGTGATCAAGCTGGTAGACGATCATAAGGCGAATTACCACGACCCGTACAGAATAGAATAAAGTTTTATATTCAGACAACGCGTTTCAGGGTCTCGACGGCCCTTTATTCAAGTCTGTGTCACCCTAGTTTTTTGTGCAGCTGGGTGTGTACTGCCTGGTTTTCTTCTAAAGAAGGCGCATGTCCGTACCTTAATTTTGTTCTTGTTACACTTTGAGGTGAGTGTAGCGGTGGAGCTCTGCCTGCGCGCACCTTTCTACACGTGCCGCACATAGACTGTAGCGGTGTACCGCTACACTCACTCAAAGTGTAACAAGAACAAAATTAAGGTACGGACATGCGCCTTCTTTAGAAGAAACCAGGCAGTACACACCCAGCTGCACAAAAAACTAGGGTGACACAGACTTGATAAAGGGGCCGTCGAGACCCAGAAACGCGTTGTCTCAAAATAAACTTTATTGTATCCTGTACCGGGTCGTGGTAATGCGCCTTATGATTGTCTACCAGCTTGATCACTCCACAGTGACAAGCTAAGACACGTTTTCCAGCAGGGGTTTGGGCAGGGGCAGACTGCGAACTTAAAGTGGCCTTGGAAAAAAAAAAAGTGGTCCCATGTTGTAGGCGGGTCCAAATTAACAGGAAGTGGGACCAGAAATACCATAGTGCAGAACAAACTACTGTCCTAGCAGAACCAGATAGACTGAGAGAATAAAATCTTTATGTACCTGGCTGGCGGCCAACAGGAGGGCTTGGGTGACCCTCTGGGCATCAGCCCACCCGGAAATTTCCCTGTAGGATCTATGGCCAGTCCGCCCATGTGTTTGGGGTGTTGGACTCCTACTGAGGATAGGCCATCACTTGTAAAATCCTGGACAACCCACTGTGCCATTTGCTTTGTGGACGTTAGGATAGAATACAGCAGACTCTCAGTTATGGGTCTTCTGTATTCAATAGATTACCTCTCTTTCTCCTTTTGCCTTCCTCACTTGAACTGGCCACTACTGTGTATGTAGTCAGATGGGGCTAGAAGAGGCGGGGGCATTTTTAATTAATACAGTGATTTTATTGTTTTTATTGGCAATTATTAAAAAAAAAAAGGCCCAAAAAAAACTTTCATTGCAATATTCCGCTCTTAATACGGCAGAATATTATGGAGACAAATCAACTTTAAAGTATCAAATTACAGAGCAGCATGCGCCGTTTTTGTGTAAATACCCGGTGCCGATGGTGAGATAAGGCAAAGCCAAGATGGAGCTGGAGCAGCTCACTGCAAATTCTCTTTATGGAAAAGTGTCTGAAATATTTAGTAACTGATTTGCAAGCATTTCACACTATTTTCTGACATAGGAAAAGAACTTTATACTGTAAGTAGTGTTGATCGCGAATTTTTATCGCGAATATCGCCACTTCGAGAATTCGCGAAGATGTAGAATATAGTGCTATATATTCGTAATCGCGAATATTCTAGATTTTTTTTAAATCAGTGAACTCTCTTCTTGCTTGTGAGCCAATGAGAAAGCTGAAATATCTTTTTCAGAGCTTAGCAACATCCCTAGCAACCACTAGCCTACCCCTTTACTATAAAAGAAAATCCCCAGCAGCCATTTTCTGCAGTTTTTTTGCAGTTCTGAGAGAGAGAGCAGTGTCATTGCTGTGCTCTGTGCTTTCATCTGGATCCTATTCCTTATCCAATTACATTATATAGTTAGTTAGTTAGCTCATATATATAATACAGATAGTTAGTGGGAGATAGTCAGTGTAGGTTAGATAGTGATATAGTGTAGCTGATAGGTTCCAGTGCAGGGTGTTAGGTAGTGTGATAGGAATTACTGTTTCTCTGCTGTCCATACGTACATGCTACAGACATAGCACTGTGATGTCACAACAATGCTTAGTGCACCAATCAGTAATATCTACTCAGACCTGATAAAATGTGAAGTTGCATGTATTACGCAAAAAATATGCGCATCATTAGTGCCGATTTGTGCAATCGTGGAAATAATGACGAGATCATGAATTCAAGAATTCGTGAATTTGTTGCGAATATTATGCGAAAAATTCACTAAATATCGTGAAAACGATTATTGCCTATGCCGCTCATCACTAGGGCACTCAGAAACTGACCTAACTGCATTGAGGCATTTGCTCCACTGTGTGTATCCAAACCATATCGATCTAAACATCGATGAGGATAGTGATTTCAGTTCTATGCCCCTATGAAATGATAGAACTGCTATATGAGGGAACAGCAAGACCAACGATCAACGATCGTAGAATCCCAAGACTTTATACAAATAAAATGGTCAAAAATGATTACGTCATTAGGGTTTCACAAAAGTCAGTAGCAATGTTCTGGACAGAGTCCTTCTTCAGGCAGGTGTTGCATATGTTAAAAGCTTACTTAGGATACTCAAGCATGTCTAATCTTCCACACATGCCTGAAGAAGGACTCTGTTCAAAATATCGTTAATAAATCTGTTCAACACATTGTTACAAAATTTTATGAAATAATAACTACATAAATATTCACAGTTTTATTTGCATAAAGTCCTGAGCACGATTCCTTCTATCTGGTTTCTACAAGACTGTTGGTCTTCTGGCAGTAGGGACTTCCGTTTAAGGCTTTGATGACATCTCCATTATTAAACTCCAGTAATCTGTTCCAGCAGTTACCATATCCGCCATAGTCAGACACGGCCGGGCCACGCACCGACAGATCCCCCAGTGACTATAATGGGATCCAACGTGGAACCAGCAGTTTTCTGGCATAAATGCCGACTTTTGGAAGGATGAAAGCTACTTTTTGTCCAGCCAAAGGCTGACATTTTTCCCGGAAAGCTGCCAGATCCCTGTTGGTTCCCATTATAGGCATTGAGGATCCATTGGTGCGCGGCCGTGTCTGACTTTGGCGGATACGGTAACTGCGGTTGTCTTTTCCTCTGCTGGAACAGAGTACTGGAGTTCAATAACGAAGATGTGAATGTAGCCTGCAATGAGCTCCTATGAGGCCAGTGCGACCACGGGATACAGTTATAGGGACTTTGAAGCAGAGGAGGTGCATGCATTGGACTTGTGCACTAACAAGTCAATGAATAAATGTGTTTGGCAAACTTACTGTCCAGTATAATCATATACTGCTCTCGGAGTTCTCCTTTAAATATAGCATAGTGTAAGAGAGTTAGGGTACATTGCTGAACTTTGCAATGAATTGACACTAGATGATTTATGAAGCTACACAGGAATCTTTTACTCGAATAAGCTCAGCAAAAAACAGATTGTGACGAACTCTAAAGGCCAAGGATTAGGGATGTCAATTAGCCTGGAAATGTGGATAAGGACTTCTTAGAACTGATACAATGAATATATCTGTAGCTAACTGAACTTTTGTTCCAATATTAAATTAAAAAAAGTTACAGATCAGGATTTCTGCTGATTGCAATACAGGAGAGGATTATAATAGCATGGTCTGTTTTCTTTCAAGAAGGCATGCCACCGGATGATTTCCTAATGTGGAACTGTACCACAGGGAGTGTAAAGAAAGTCTTATTTTTCACACTCTTACATAGAGCGGTGGTCAGCGACTAAACACATGACGTTTTCCTGTTGGGTTTGCTACATGTACTAGAAGCTATGTTATCACAGTATGTAGCTGGCATTATGTGCACACTATATTTACCATATTATAATATTATACAGGGAAGGAACTATGACTGGTATATTAATATGTATGTACTTCGGCTTGTGTTATCACATCTCATTGTGCATTGTGTTATATGGAACCAATATAGCATTTTATGTGTGAGGTTACATAGCGGTTAGTACAGTTAAAAAAAAGACTTATGTCCATCACATTCAACCAAGGGATGGGAAGGGATTTTACATGGAATACCATATTTTTGGATGGGCCATTTATATATTGATATAGGTTAATCATGTTCTTAAGACTCAAAAAATCTAGTTCTTTTGTTTCCTCATAACGAAGACCAAGGAGGGACACAGGCAGGAGAGGGCCCCTGTGCAAGACCAGCAAAGGGGCTCCTTGCTCTCCAACCACTCACTATAGAGCTCATCGATACCTCTCTAGCCATTCACAGATGCCTGAGAATGAAATTCCTTAACTCCGGCCATTACATACAGTCTAACAGGCAGCAGATAGCAACGTTTAAGGTGACAGTGGGCCCCCAACCTCCTGGGACCCTGTGCAGCTGCACAGGTTGCACATACGGTGTATTCACCCCTGACTAAGACCCTCTATGCCCCTTATCAGGTTAGTCACACTTCTTTGTCGTTTTTCCAGCTCCAGGGCATCCTTTCTAAGAACTGGTGCCCAGAACTGAACTGCATATTCCAGGTGAGGCTGCACCAAAGCTTTGTAAAGTAACCTATCTACCAATTCATTTTTTCCCCCTTATCCTCCCCTCTATTTGAGACACTGATGGCATATCACTAGAATACGAAATCAATATTAGATAGGCGTGGGTGCTAACTCTGGGACCCACTCCTATTTTCGGAATGAAGCCACTGAATGAGCAGTCAGACTATTTTCAGAACTCCCATAACAGTGAACAGAGGGTAGCCGCACATTCGAAGCTGCTCTCCCTTCACTTTGGGAGGCCCTATTCTGGAGATAAGAGTGGGTGGGACCAGAGGTGGGCCCCGCACCTGTCTGAAATTGATGGCATATCCTAGCAATATATATATGCAATCAATATCCCAGATGCGAATACCCCTCTATGTAATGCATAGATAGCTCCAGTCTGGAAGTATGGAAGCCTTATAAGTTGGTTTTCTGTTCTGACTGATGGAGGGGCACTTCTCTATCGTGTATATATCCTTTCCATAGCCTTTCTCCTGTTTTAAACTGATTTACTCATGAGCACATTTTGGCACCATGTAACCAGTATTGTTCACTATGGTTCACATACAAATAACCCAAAAAACAAATAGAACTGAAGGAACAGCAGGCCATGCCTATGACATCAAACCAGCTGTCCTTCACATATGGCTTGTATAAGAACACCCACATTATTTCTAGTGGTTTGTCATTCAGCAATGTATTTGTGTTGATTTGGCTTGAAACTACAGAAACTCCCATTGACACATTTTAGTGAATTATTCCTCCTAAATCAAAATTTGACTGATGATTCCCAAGAAGCACATTGCCTTCCGATCATAAATAACATCCATTATTATGCATCTGACCCCATCTGAAATGTCTTCTCGTAAATGGACAGTGTGGTTTTATAATGTCATCGATGCTTGCTGGACGTGCATCAGGGAAAATATTAGGATATAATTGAGAACAATTATTAACCCTGCCCACGCTGGTTAATGGACAATATAAACCAGCTGCCATATGCCAAACACTATCTCATAGACACACAGTGTAATAAGCAATGCCTGAATACTGATTTGATAATAGGCTAAAAAATTTGATGACATGCCACTCTGCAAATGGGATGTATTCCCACAGCAGGATCTTGTCATTTACACTGAAATAAATATGCCTTTTATCTGTAATCCTAAAGAAATCTGATGGGTACTTCTATAAAAGATATTGCAGGTTCCTACCATCAGTGGACACTAAAGTCTAGTATTGTAAAGAGGCTACTTGACAAATTGAAGAGAAAGATTAAAAATATCTACACCATTATATTAAGTATATCAATGACCAGGGGCGTACCTAGAGCATTTGGCACCCGGGGCGAACCCTTTGTTTGTCACCCCCCCCCCCCCCCCCCCAAGAAAGTTAAGAAAACATGCACAAACTTTTTACAATGTGTTCAATAATATTTATAAATAAAAATAAAACCCCTTAAAAAAATAAACCTCTGCACACACCCTTAACAAAATAAACCCATTAACCCCCCTTAATAAAACCCATTAACCACCCCTTAATAGACCCCTTAACCCTTCCTTAATAAAATAAAAAACTGCACCCCCTTAAAAAAATCACTTTCCATCTGCACCAAAAAGAAAAAAAATCCAAATCCCCATCAATAAAATGAACAAATCCTGCACCCCCCCTTAATTATACCCTCTCTTCTCCCCTTAATTACACCCCTCCCTCCCCACCTTAATTACACCCCCTCCCTTAATAACACCCCCTCTTAATTACACCCCCTCCCTCCCCACCTTAATTACACCCCCCCTTAATTACACCCCCCCCCTTAATTACACCCCCTCTCTTCTCCCCTTAATTACACCTCCTCCCTTAATTACACCCCCCCTTAATTACACCCCCCCTCCTTAATTACACACCCCCTCCCTTAATTACACCCCCCCTTAATTACACCCCCCCCCCTTAATTACACCCCCTACTCTTCTCCCCTTAATTACACCCCCTCCCTTAATTACACGTCACCTCCTCCCTTAATTACACCCCCTCCCTCCACACCTTAATTACACCCCCTCCCTTAATTACACCCCCCCTTAATTACACACTCCCCCCCTTAATTACACCCCCTCCCTCCCCTCCTTAATTACAAACCCCTCCCTTAATTACACACACACATCCCTTAATTACACCCCCCCTTAATTACAAACCCCCACTTAATTACACACACACACACCCCTTAATTACACAATTATTTACTCACATTTTGATGATGCCTCAGGCTCCGTCCGACCGCTGGTAATGGATCCTTCCGCTTCCGTCAGCGTCGTGACGTCATGTTGCGCGCCGCCGCAATAATCCTTCCACAGAAGCCGGCGCCTGGCTGGGTGGCATCGCGGTGCAGCAGTGGATGGAGGGGTGCCTCCGTCATGGCCCCCCCCTTGTGAGTGGCACCCGGGGCGGGCCGCCCCCCCCCCCCCTGCCCCCCCTTGGTACGCCACTGTCAATGACCCTTTGTTTTGAGAATGAATAGTAGTTCAAACTCATGGACCTCCACCAATGTCATCATCTGTTAATTTTAGGTGGAACAGATTTATTGTAAATATCTATCACGACTTAATATATTCTTTGGTATTAAAGGGGTTTCCCACAAAAAAAATTATACAGTTTTCAAAATAGCACCTGGATCTGAATACTTATTTAATTGCATGTAAGTAAAAAAATTTGCATAGCCACTGAGTTATTAATAAGAATGTATCTGTATAGCGCCACCTGCTGTTTGTTTTTATTTCTTTGTTTGGATCACTGAGATGGTCGCACACGCTCAGTTTCATCCTTCAACTGCCTACTTAGTTGTGATAGGGGGAGCATAGACACGCCCCCTGAGCTGCAGCAGAGAAGACACTCCCCTTGAGCTGTCAGCTTGATATAAATCTAGCAGAACAATGAATGGTCCTAGCTTTGTTAGAGATTGCCATGTACTATATGATGTCTGATTTTAATTTTTTACTTTAGTCATGGTAAAAAACCCTTTAACTACTATTAATTTGCACAAATTTCTGTAGGATGGCTGTATGCAATGCTGAAACCCCTTTCTTCATCAAACAAGAACATTCTAGTAAAAGAGACCGCCAAAAAGCCCATTGAGTAGGCTCTCGTTATTATCTTACTGATTGAGGAATTTTCACTATCCTGAGCATCAAAGTGAGCAAAGCAATAGAATTGGGACACCGTTTCTCTGATATCAGCTAAATATCGGTGGAACCCAGCAAAAGAAATGCTGGTTGTCAAATCAACCAGTCAACACCCTCGTAAGGTACTGTTGGCAGGTATCTGTCACCAGGAATTAACATTTGCCCCTCAAACCTGGAACAATGGGGGAGAATTATAAAAACTGGTCTAAAGGAAAAAAGCAACCTATCAGATTCCACCTTAAATTTTTTAGAGCTCCTTTAAAAAATGAAAGGCGCCAGTTTACCTTTACACTCGTTTTGATATGTCTTGTAGGGTTAGCTCAGCTGAATTTTATGATACCTTTCACTTAGCGATCTGTAGCTCTATTCTGGAAAAAAGTACATTTAATCCATATGCAAATAAGCAGTTAAGTGCACCGAGGGCGGGCATGTGCACTCTTGCTCCTCCGGCTTCCTCTGCCAGCCCCTCCATTGATTGATCAGGTAAGGCAAGGTGAATATGTAGAAACCTGGCCCTGTTAAATAAAGAGAAGGAGTGTCAAGCAGAAGAAGCAGGAGGAGCAACGGTGAATAGCATAACTTGGATCCACCCTCTATGCACTTAACTGCTCATCTGCATATGGATTAAAAGTACCTTTTCTCCAGAATGAAGAAACAGATAGCCAAGTGAAAGGCATTATTGCAGTCAGCTGCACTAGTAGTAGTCAGTATTGGTGATTGGGCTATAATGTGCAAAAGTTTCAGTAACCAATTTGGCTAGGGTGACCACCAGCACCACATCACTCACCAAGCTTCTGCCTGGTGGCCGAGACCCGTTGGCCCTCCTCTGCCCTCCAGCAGCACGGCTGGCTGCTAGACTCCTGCCTCTCATGCTGCTGGCTGCTAGGACTCTTCCCATGTCTCACAGGGCATGTGCGCTCCCCAGCCCTTAAAAGGCCAGCACACCTGTACACAATCTGCTCCAGCCAATGGCAGGAGTTCTATAGGCATTTAAAGTACCTCTCCCTTTGGAGAGATACCTAAGCAATAGGTATTTCCAGCTTACTAGATCATGCAAAGGAGCTATAATCCGTTTGTCTGCCTGTGTACCGACTCCTGCCTGATTCCCGGATTCCGACCCTGTTCCACCAGCTCTGAATTTTGGATTGTTTGACAGATTTGCACAAACTCTCCCTACCCTGACCTCAGCCTGTTATTGACTGTAGGTTTGCCTTTTCTCTCAGTGTCCAGCACTGGTGTCTTTTACCCCCGTGGGTCAGTAGCCAACCACACAGAAACTACACCAAGAGGTAGCGACCTAGCACATTTACTGCATTAAAGACCAGATAACTGTATTGGGGGTTCAAGGGTGAATACCAGTGAGCCACAGCATAACTTCCTTAGGTGCAGCCTATAGCCATATACATTGCAGACAATCCATTGTCTGTAAAAATTGTATTCTAGCATAATTGGTATAAGAATTGCTGCTTGCAGCAATCCAGCCTATAGTTTTCTTCCTAATTATTTAAATTGTGGACTGTGTAATTTGCTGGCAAAATGATATTTATCCTATTTTCCAGAACTCAGCAGAAAACTTAGTATTTCCCCTGATATCACATATTAGAATTCAACAAGCTAAAATGCATTTTTTTTGCAATGATAGCTCCCTCTCCTGTTTCAAAGTGAAAATTAATTCACTGGCTAATGAAAACTAGAAGTTGTCTGAATGCAATGGCTATATTGTAAGAAATATAATAAATATAGTTGTATTCTTTATCTGAATATTAACCCTGACAGATCCCTTTAAACATGACAAGGGGTTTCACAGACGCGTGTCCACAGAGATTAAAGGGGTTTTCTGAGTCTAGCATGTTGATGTATCCTCAGGATAGATAATTAATATCAGATCAGTGGGGGTCAGCTGTCGCTCGACCAAGATTGCTGTGTAGCCGAACCCTTAATCATGAATAAGTTCTGCACTTGCCATGAATTAAAGAAAATATACTTGCTAACATTCAGAGAATAGCAACCTTACAATGATAAAACTTCTCCGGATTTCCAGGACATCTCCTACCAATGGTCAATTGAAACCACTGACAGATGACATCTATGTTCTGTTCTGTTGTTTTCATGGATCTATATACTTAAAGGGAACCTGGCACCTCCAAAAACGATCCCAAGCCGCCAGCAGTACCAGACAGTAGCCAGCAGCGTGTTTCCGGCAATAATTTTCTCCCTGAAGGCCGATGCGGCTAAAGCTCAGAAAACTTTTTTTTATCCCCTGCGGAGCGCTTCTCTAGTCAGGCTTGAAGTCAAGGGGGCAGCGGCCTTCTTGCTTCAAGTCAAGATAACCACGCCCCCTTCCCTGCCGCTTCGCTGTCTGACTGACAGCCGGCAGTTCGGCTTACTTTGCTGAACTCTCTGCATAAGCGCTGTCAGTCACAGCGAAGGTGCAGGGAAGGGGGCGTGGTTATCTTGACTTGAAGCAAGGAGGCCGCTGCCCCTTTGACTTCAAGCCTGACTAGAGAAGCGCTCCGCAGGGGATAAAAAAAAGTTTTCTGAGCTTTAGCCGCATCGGCCTTCAGGAAGAAAATTATCGTTGGAAACACGCTGCTGTCAGGTACTGCTGGCGGCTTGGGATGGTATTTGGAGGTGACCGGTTCCCTTTAAATTGGCGTGTTTGGTCCTAAACACAGACTAAAGTTTTGCATGCTACCACTGTTTTTCCACTGACCCACAGTCAGGGCAAAACAAGAATGTTTGACCCCACACACCAAAATCAATGGATACCAGGGATGGACATAACATTTTTGAGACCTGTGCAGCTGCACAAAGGCCCAGTAAGTAAAGGGGCCCCCTGTCACCTGAAAACATCTTTCTACTGTCTATTAGATTTTATGAAGGCGACTGAGCCAATAGTTGAAAGCCTACTAGTCAATTGTTAGACAAGCATAAGGGGACGTTCTGTGATAAGCTACTGGACATCAAGGGGCCCCCCATACTGTTCTATCCTTTCCTGTCTGTGTCTGCCATTGATGAATACGTGTGTTGTCCATTGAGTACATGAACAGCACACGTCCATGACTCACTGATGTGTGAATAAGCCTCTACAGAAGCTTACTTTAGTCCAACTGGCCACATCCAGGTTGTCTCTACCACTTGGCTTTAGTACAGAAGAATAGGATTGCTGTCCAGTTAATTGAATCTAACAATTGATGCCTCCTAAATAATAATGCTTTATGTTAATGACATTTCTTCCAATTTAAATTCGCCAACACAACTGGTGAATGCATTTTTAAGTCTTAGTTTAGGACAAATTATTTCTGGAGAATGAATATTGCTCTAAAAGCAATCCCTGTAGGGGAGGATATTGCCATAACACAGCATCTTACTGAGTGTGGAACCACTTTCTTCTGACGGATTTATATAGAATCTAACAAGAAAACTTGTGTGTTTGTGTGAAATCTAAGTCATACAGTGGTACAGTTTGATCCTATAGTAGTCTATGGGTGCTGTTTTATGGCTCTGTACAGAGAGTCATATACATTCACGTTCACGAGGGAGGCTGCCAAAATATATGCCATATTTTTCGCCTTATAAGACACACTTTGTCAGTGAGTCTTATGGGACAAATACAATTGAGCGCTTTCGTTATGGAAGCACGCATTAGTACAGGAGGACTGGGAAGCAGTTAATGCAGCACTCCCCAGGCTCTCTACTCACCACTTCCTGGTCCTCAGCCGCTCACAGAGCTGTGACTCTATGCGGTGTGAGTATGTTGGCGCCTGGTGTGACCTCACACTGTGTGGCATCGGGTCACAGGACAGCGCGCAGCAGGAAGAAGAAGAAGATAAGTAGCTGGATCCCCGGAGCAGCGGCTGAAGCAGGAGAAGTAAGTTGATTTATTGTTATTGTCTGATCTGAGATCTGAATGGGGGTCTTAACATTAGGGGTCTGATCTGAGTGTCTGACTAGTGGTCTTATTAATATGCCAGTCTGATGTGAGGTCTGAATATGGGTCTTAATATTGGTCACCTGATCTGAATGTTTGAATAGGGGTCTTATTAACATTCCAGTCTGATCTGAGGTCTGAATGGGGGTCCTAACATTGGGGGTCTGATATGAGTGTCTGAATTTGGTCTTATTAACATGGGGGTCTGATCTGAGCTCTGATGGGGGTCTTATTAACATTGAAGGTCTGATCTGAGGTCTAATTAAGGGTCTTATTAACACTGAGGGTCTGATCTGAGGTCTGACTAACACTGGGGGTCTGATTCGGGCTTTGAACTGAGGTCTGATGAAAAAATTTATTTTCTTATTTTCCTCCTTTAAAACCTAGTTGCGTCTTATGGGCAGGTGTGTTTTAAAGGGCGAAAAGTATGGTATGTACTTAAAGGGGCTGTCTGACTTCAACAAATGGCATTTATTATGTAGAGAAAGTTAATACAAGCCACTTACTAATGTATTGTGATTGTCCATATTGCCTCCTTTACTGGCTGGAATCATTTTTCCAGCACATTATACACTGCTGGTAACCAGGAATTACGGCCACCGATGCAGAGCAGATACGAGGCGGCTTAGACTAGAGCTGCTGCACATACGCATTCATAAGCACGCTCCCACAGTTCCGGCCACCAGAGAGACTGGCGCTTTTTCCTAGCACGGCCACCGCTGCTCGATTACTCAACCCATGGATACCAGCAGTGTATAATGTGATGGAAAAATTAATCAAGCCAGCAGGAAGCAATATGGATAATAACAATACATTTATAAGTGTCTTGTATTAACTTTGTCCATATGATGAATGCCATTTACTGAAGTGAGACTTATCCTTAAAATTCTTGTATATGTACATAGAAAGTGAAAACATAAAACAAATTCCAGTGTCTGTATTTCTCCCAAAGCTTTTCTGATCTAGTTACGTGCATACATAGTTTTCCTTAACTAATTAATGACCAAATCTTGGTCTGGTGTTTTCTACTTGACCTGTACTAGAAAACCTCTACTGTAGGTGAGGTCATTATTGATTCTGACAGTACAGTAAAACTAAACCATATCACACGTGTATATAAATGTATAGTGGGGGAGAGATGAAGAATAGGAAGAAAAGAGAAGAGAGAGAGAGAACCGAAATGTCATTCACAGCTTTCTAGGGAGACTGATCCACTTTAAATTTGAGAAGAATCAATTTGGGTCCAATCGCACCCAGATTGACTCACTCTATCTATCTATCTATCTATCTATCTATCTATCTATCTATCTCATATCTATCTATCTATCTATCTATCTATCTATCTATCTATCTATCTATCTATTATCTATCTATCTATCTATCGTAAAATATTAATTCTAATAAGATCAATTGAAGTTTTCTAGTGTCTGGCACATTTCATATATATTTTATAACTCACATGTTTGATAACTAGTATACTATTGTGTGCACTTGTAGATGACTTGCATATTGTTATATAAGTACTTTTTGTACTATATTGAGGAGTCACTTTTAAAACTCACGTTTACATATAAATACAGGATTTTTTCCTCATGCACCTTTCATTAATAATGTAGCTGATTAGAGAATACTTTCTATTTTTTATAATTTGTATAAATAATACATTTTTTAAATTAAATTGTTTATCTGAAAGAATATCGGTGTTTAAAGGTAATCTAAATAAAAGAAATAGTTTGCACAATCTAACATGAACACATATACAAAATGATAACTATGCAAAACAATTGACAAGTTATATTATGTGTATTGGACATACCATAAAGTTAAAAGGCCGAAATGCATTCAGTTATAGGTAAATCTCAAAGTAATCTATCAGTTTATCTATCTATCTATCTATTTCATATTTATCTATTTCATATTTATCTATCTATCTAATATCTATCTATCTATCTATCTATCTATCTATCTATCTATCTATCTATCTATCATCTATCTATCTCTCTCATATCTATCTATCTATCTATCTATCTATCTATCTATCTATCTATCTATCTATCTATCTATCATCTATCTATCTCTCTCATATCTATCTATCTATCTATCTATCTATCTATCTATCTATCTATCTATCTATCTATCTATCTATCTCTCTCTCTCATATCTATCTATCTATCTATCTATCTATCTATCATCTATCTATCTATCTCATATCTATCTATCTGTCTATCTATCTCATATCTATTTATCTATCTATCTATCTATCTATCTATCTATCTATCTATCTATCTCATATCTATCTATCTATCCATCTATTTCATATCTATCTATCTATCTATCTATCTTCACATGGAAACACAAGGCTGGTTCTAAACACAGAAAAGGCCATTAAGCGTCCATATTTCTGCAGTCAGAACATTTTCTTCCGCACACTTGCTGGTATTCACGGTCTCAATGTACGGTATTATCCCTTCATTAGACAAGCCTGACAAAACAGTTGTTACAAGTTAAAGCCTTGCCATACCTTTTGTTGCCGTTTTCCCATTTTCTGTCACTATTCACGAATGTGTCTAGAATTTCCTCTGCACATGATAATAAGTGCAGCACGTATGAAACATATCTGGAAATGAAAGAAAGGCAGAATCTTTTAAGTTTTGTCTGTGAAATCAACTGCCGGGCTATACTTTGTTATTCAATTGGAAGACAGAGTCTTTTTGACAGTCCTAACATTCTAAGCCGTGGTCCTGCTGGGCACAGCAGGAGTCAAACGCTGAGTACCATCTGTCAGAGCTTTAGACTTTTTGCAACCACACCTTTACTACAAGCTGTAAAAAAGACAGAGACACCAATGCTTTCTGATTTATTAGTTGATCAGAGAGATACAGTTTTATATTGATTGTTTTATAACTGTGATGTGAATGCGTGTCATGTCAGCTGCTTGCCACACAACAGAGTACAACTGAGCTGATGACAAAAGATCTCCTTATGTCATCTCCTTTAATTTTCTGATATTGAAAGCTGCCTCCAGCCACCACTAGGTCGTGCTCACTGCAAACATTGTATGCAGCAAGGCTCTTTAACTCCCTCTAGTGGCGACTGCAGCCAGCCAGAACATCGGGGACGATTTACTAACCAAATGCAGCAAAATTCTTGTGCAATTTGCAGATGAAAAATTGGCACACATGCTTTGCACTACATCTGGACAAGTGTTTTAGGGCCTTTTCCAACTTGTATTGCAAGGGGGTCAGTGGTTTAGCAGACAGAAGGCATGTCTTTTTACTGAACAGCATCAATAAGGTTATACACACAGAAAACATGGACATTAAAGGAGTTCCTAGGTCATTAATGTTAGATTTCAATCAACTCCCAGGACCTCCCCCGATCAGCTGGCACTAGAACCAGACACCCCTGTCCCCTTGCATTCATTTTCAGAAATCATCCCCTCAGTTGCATGCAATAAATGGAAAGATGGCTGATGCTCATTCCACCAGAGCTTGCAGCTGTAGCAGCGTGTAAGGCGGGTGAACTGTGTACTCTTCAAAAAATTGAACATACTCTACTTTTTTGCAGTGTGGAGGCACATAGAGAAACCCCACGGAAGCACTATGGAGTGTTTCCTTGGGTTCCGAGCCTCCATTCCACACCGGATCTTCTGGATTGCGGACCCATCCAAGGGAATGGGTCCGCATCTGTGATGCGGAGTGCACACGGCCGGTGCCCGTCAAATGTGGACCCGCTGTTTACGGGCAAAAACGGGCACAGCTGGGCAATGGCCATGTGCATGAGCCCTTAATAGTATGCCACGCCATAATCCACTAACTGTACACGAGGCCAATAGTATAAATTTGTATCAAAATGCATATGAGCACGCACCATCTCAAGGGTGCCTCTTTCAAGTGGGTACCTACTCTAAGTCTTTTAAAAAGTTATTAGCCCAATGAATAATGTATACACGCGCACGACTGATATTTAATATACAGAATAAATATTTTTAAGTGATGTGCATATTTATTATCTTCATTATATCTTATTAATTGATTATATCATTCGATTTTATTACACCATATATTTTTTCACATGTCGTATACAAAATTATATGAACTCTTCACAAGTTCAGTCCAGGTCAGGGAAGAACTTTTGATGTCGATTTTATAGTATTTATTCTGTAATTAAAATATTGTTTGTGTGTGCATATTTATTTGTGTTTTACCACCTTTTAGATTTGGGGTACAACCATGCCTTCAGGTTCCTGCCCACATTTTTGGAAGTCAAAACCAGAGGTGAATAAAAAAAAAAAAAAAAAAAAGGAAAAGAAGTATCTGTCCTGTATACCCTCTCTCCTTTTAGGATCCACTCGTGATAAGGGCTTCAAAACTGCATGCAGAAACCTGACCATGTGGTCATACCCTCAAGAAAGAAATCCTGGGACTCTGGAACGTGCTGGTTACATTACAGAAGTTATTTCCATCCTTCACTTCTGGTCATGTTACTGCGCCAAGGGATGTCTGACCACAAATGGATGTAATGTGCATCATAACCTGCTTTCTACATGTTCCTCTCCACCTAATGGTTGACCCCAATGTTCGAGGTTATAGTCTACATTGGCAGCACTGACCAATACGGTATATACACATTTAATTAGTGTTGTGCCTAAGTTAGCACAGCATGAGAAGGTGAGCACATCTCACCTCATCTGAGCGCTTGTCTTTTTGTCTGGCCACTGTTGATATCAGGAGAGGTAACAGGTCCTCTTTAAGATTGTTGAACCTTCTTAAAGTGACTGCAAAAATGATTTGTACCAGTAGAATTACAGTTGTCTTCAGTCAAGTAGACTTGTTTGAAGTCAGTTTGTGACATTACATTGGATGCACCTAAGGGCTCATTCAGATGACTGTATCCATTTTGCGGTCCTCGAATTGCGAATCCGCAAAACACAGATACCGGCCGTGTGCATTCCGCATTTCGTGGACTAAAACCACCAGTCCTATGAAAGAAATGCCTATTCTTGTTTCTAAAAACGGACAAGAATAGGACATGTTCTATCCTTTTGCGGGGCCGTGGGATGGAAGTAAGGATGCGGACAGTACACGGTGTGCTGTCTAGATCTTTTGCCCCTTTGAAATCAATGGGTCTCCATCCGACCCACAAAATTTTCAAATGGATGCGGAGTCGGACACAAATTTACGGTTGTCTGAATGAGCCCTAACAGCGATGTGAAACCTGCCTGAATATGTTGTTCATGACAGCAAAACTGCTTTGATAAACCTGTCCCAATGTTCTTAAATCTTCACGTTGCCAATATTTTATTTTCTGAAAAGTGAGGTTCCTGACTTTTTTGTTATAAAATTCTCTGTTTAGCTTCCACTTTTTGTCAGGTCCCATAACCTTGCTGGTGCTTATGTTGTTTTGCTCTCTACAGAATGACGGATTCTTTTTTCTGGTTGCCCTAATGAACAGTACAGCAGCCAAAAGCTTAGGAAAGCTTTCTAGGAGGTCCACTGGAAATGGCCGGCTGAAGCACCTGTTCCCTGCTCGCTCCACCTGTCATTGGCTGCTGCTAACTGCTGTCACCGAGGTCTCTGGAGGCCTCTATTTGCCTTGTAATGGAATAAAAAAAAAAAAAGCTGAGAGCGTGGCAGTTGCTGTAAGTAATGTGCAGATGTTCACTTTCACAGCAGTGGTCCTTGAATTTAACAGAGATTTAGCTCTTGTCAGTTTTCTGCGGCTTTTACAAATCAGATATTAACAGAAAACTGCAAGCCTACATGACATGATATATTCCGGCAGTGGTAGGAACGCACTATATGAAATTTGTGTTTGATTTACTCTCCAATGATCATTTAATTAAAAATATATATATTTTATAGGCTTTACACTTACAGTGCTGCTAACATTGTTCTCTGCATAATGATAGAAGTTATTCTGTGTCTTTTTATAGTTCCTTTATAGTGTCTTTTTATAGTGCTTGTATAATTCAATTTAAAAAAGTTCAATTTCCGGATATAGGCAAAATTCATGCAAGGTGTTATATACAATGCTGTCAATTCAACTATTAAACACCATGGGGGGGAATTTATTATGAGAGTAATATTTAATGTAAGTTTTATAGTAGTCTGCGTTGGAATATAGTGTTGGGCACGAATATTTGAATTGCAAATTTTTATCGCGAATATCGCCACTTCGAGAATTCGCGAATTTTTAAAATATAGTGTTACACAGTATATTCGTTATATTGAATATTCTGCATTTTTTTCCATCTGAACACATGATTCCTCTCTGCTTCTTGCTTGTGGGCCAATAAGAAGGAAGCAATGTCAAGTTCACCACAATACTTAGTGCACCAACCAGTAATCTGTAGTCAGACCTGCCAAAATGCGAAGTTGCACGTAGTGCGAAAAAATATTCTAATCACTGCTGATTAGCGCAATCACGAATATATTGGAGCACTTGACTCTATCTGCATATAAAGCTTTTGTAATGTTCTGCCGTGCCAACCATTTTCTCCAGTCTCAGGAGAAACTCATGAAACTTCTAGCAGCTTGAAAAATGTAGCCACGCCTGTATTTCGCATTACGAATTCGCATTACGCGATTTTTACATTGCCGATTTTTCAAATTCATTAAAATAATCGCGAATTCTCGAAATTTGTGAATATATGACAAATATTCTACAAAATATTCGTGAAATATCTCGGATTCGAACATAGCCCCTGCCACTCAACACTATTGGAATACTTTGCACCAAATGTATCAAGTTTCGTGCATCTTGAAACCTAACACTTTTGCCTACAAATGTTACTCCAGTTTCCTCACCGTGTTCTAGATATTAGTTTGCAGTAGGTGAATAATGAGAACATTCTTGCTAACATTCAGAGGCTGCATTTATGCAGCTTCTGCTGTTGATGCCTTTAGCACACAGTGAAAATGCCACAAAACACACGAAACCTATGTGCGCCTTCATGCAACTTTGTAGCAAAGCATAACGTTTTGTAAAAGATGCATAAGACCTTATGCTTGTGGCTGAAAGTCTGACCCATTCAGAAACTGAAATGCACAACTTCCCAAAGCATAAAAGTCCAAGAAAGTGCAGAAATCAAGCGAGCATTTAAAGTCAAGATGTCATTGGCAGTAAAAGGGTTATATTTAATAATTATTTGACAGTTCAATCTAGATTGTTCTTGACTTGCTTTCATTAACTTGACATGAGTCTTCTACACATTTAAACTGTCTTTTTTTCAGCAGGCTTATAAAAACATATAGTTAGCCATTTAGTGTTGGGCGTGAAAATTCGAATAGCGAATATTAATTGTGAATATCGTCTCTTCGAGAATTCGCGAATATTTAGAATATAGTGCTATATATTCGTAATTTCGAATATCTAGATTTTTTAACCTCCCTTCTGCTTGTGGGCCAATGAGAAGGCTGCAATGTCTTTGTCTGAGCTTATAACATCTCCTAGCAACCAATAGGAAAGTTGCCTACCCTTTACTATATAAGAACCTCCCCAGCAGCCCTTGTATGCAGTATTTTTGCAGATCTGAGAGAGACAGAAGTGTCATTGCTGTGCTCTCTGCTTTCCTGTGGTCATTACATTAGATAGTTAGCTATTTAGCTCATATATATATATTACAGATAGTTAGTGGGAGATAGTTAGTGTAGGTTAGATAGTGATATAGTGTAAGCTGGTTCTGCTGTCCATACATGCATGGCTACATACAAACATAGTGCTGTGATGTCACAAGTTCTCTCGACAATACTTAGTGCACCAATCACTAATAAGTATCAGACCTGTTGAAATGTGAAGGTTGCACGTATTGCGCCAAAATTATTCGCATCATTAATTGCCGATAGTCAGCGAATATATTCGAGGCTCTATCTGCATATAAAGCTATTGCAATGTTCTGCGTGCCAACATTTTCTTCCAAGCTCAGGAAACTTCTACCAGCTTGAAAAATGTAGCTATAGTGACCCACAACTGTATTTTCACACGATATTCGCGAATATTAAATGCCGATTTTTCATGATCAAGAAAATGATCTCGAATTTGCGAATATATGACGAATATTCTACCAAATATTTGCATCACTATTAGCCATTAATCAAACATTGCAGTAATACAGCAAATATGTATTTCCATGATGAGAACTGTAAGTCAGACACCTTCTAGCCGTCAGTGAGGCCAAACAGTGCAGTCAGTTTTTACAAAAGTGATTATAGGCGACACAAATGTTTTTCTGGCTTCACCAGTCCCTGGTATAGAGAAAAAACTGACTCATTCTGTGCTTTTTCAATAGATTAATTTAAGAGGGGTTGTTCAGGGACTGGTGGCCTGTCTTCCATTGTGTAGTGGGTGAAGATGGTAGATGCGGTGCCCCCAATAATTTCAATGGGAGCAGCTCTGCAGTAACCAATTCTGTACATATGCAATGGATGGAGCTGTTTAATTCCCGAGCTGATATCCAGAATCAGCTGATTGGCGAGGATGCGGGCTGTTAGGCCATCAATAGTAAAACTTTGGACAATGCCCACCACTGTCCCACTTCTCCTTTTGGGCACGGGGGCACCATGCTACTCACCAAGACAGCCTCCCTGCCCCATCCCTAATGGTTGTAGCCACCGGTGGTCCAAAGTATCTCTAGCAGGCTGCAGCCTGGACTCCAGTGTGAAGGCCCCCAGGTCTATGCCATAGGGCGCATGCTCTTTGCCTATTAAATGGCCACCACATGCACGTCCTAAGGGGAGGGTGCCTGAGCTTTAGGTTCCCTAGTTTTGCTATTTTATCAAGGACATAATCAATTGTGAGGATCAAGCATCAATCATATAACTAAAAAGTTAGTTAATTGAAAGTAAAGATGGATTAACATCGTACGGTACAATTTTATGCATATTGTTTTAACAAATTCCACTTACTCACAGTGTAGTGGAGTCCTTAGTGGAGTCCTTAGTGGAAAGCTTCCATGGTAAAATGTACCAATCTATTGTAAGTATGCTGTGGATTTTCAAATGTGCAGACGACCCTTCTGTTATGGAAGTGTTGTGGACTTTAATTGCGGTTTTAATTTTTTGCAATGCAAAGAGTGAAATAGGCAGCTTAATCTGCACAAAAACCAGCAATGAACTCGGCAAGTAACATATTTCATTTTAGATGTTTATGGTAGTTTTACAGTGTTTTTACCGCGGATACGCCAAAAACGGAGGCTGCCCATGTGCCTTCCGCAATTTGCGGAACGGGCGGCCCATTGTAGACATGCCTATTCTTGTCCGCAAAACGGACAAGAATAGAACATGCTATATTTTTTTTGCGGGGCCACGGAACGGTGCAACGGATGCGGACAGCACACTGAGTGCGGTCCGCATCTTTTGCGGGCCCATTGAAGTGAATGGGTCCGCACCCGAGCCGCAGAAACTGCCGTGTGCATGAGGCCTAATTCTTATGGAATGCTTCTTCCTGACAACTGGCTGTTCGTTCAGTGGGGGTCACCTCTAGGCTTGAGCGAATCGAGCTTCAGATCATAGATCCGAAATTGTTTCGCTCAAAAACTTTGTGATTAATGCTGTTTTAAAATAGGAATCCGAAGTTGGCTTTGGTACTGGCGGGTACCTCGGTACCAAGGCCCACTTTGGATTCCTATTTTAAAATCATTTTAAATACGCAGACATGAATACAGTAGTAATTCACCGAACTCTCGCGCGACTTCGAGCGAGACAAAGTTTGGCTCCACTGAGCCAATACATTTTAATGCTGTACGGAAAAATCATTAACCACAAAGTTTCTGAACAAATTGACTTTGGATCTATGATCCGAAGCAAGATTCGCTCAAGCCTAGGCACCTCCACAATATAAGAACGAGTGATTGCTACTGCGATCGCTTGTCCTCATACAGCTGCATTTGGGCAGTGTAAACCCCACCTTTACTGTCTAAGGGCTTATTCACACGTACATGTTAGCTTTGAGGGGATTACATCAGAGCTTTGCATCAGTAATGATCCTGTTCAGAACAGGTGTCGGTATTTTTTCACCTTGGTTGGATCCATCTTTGTGTTTGCACAAAATGGCAACCTTTTTTTGTACAATAACGACCACCATCTTGCTTGAAGATCTCGGCCGAAATCTTGTGCCGGCGCGAGATAACGTCATCACGCCGGCTGGTGTGATGATGTAATCTCGCGCCGCACGGGATTTCGGACGAGATCTTCAAGCAAGATGGAGGTGGCCGGCCCATCACGAGCAAATGGAGAGGAAAGTGTACTTTAACACTAGCATTTAAGTTTTCCGGTATTGAGTTCCGTCATGGGGGCTCAATACCGGAAAAAAACGCTTCAGTTTTGTCCCCATTCATTGTCAATGAGGACAAAAACTGAACTGAACTGAACGGAATGCTCCAAAATGCATTCCATTCCGTTAGTTGCGTTCCCATACCGGAGCGCAAACCGCAACATCTTGTATTTTGCTTTCCGTCCTAGGAAACTGATCAAGACGGATCCGGCATGACCCCCAATGCAAGTCAATAGGGACAGATCCGTATTCTCTGCCACAATAGAAAACTGATCCATCCCCCATTGACTTTCAATGGAGTTAATGACAGATCTTGGCAATGTTAAAGATATGGTAAAGATAATACAACCGGATCCGTTCATAACGGATGCAAACGGTTGTATTATCAGTAACGGAAGCGTTTTTGCTGGATCCGGCAAGTACCCTAAGTTAGATTATTTTTGTTTTTTATACTATTTCAGGTTAAATCGATTTGCTGACACGAAGCACGAGGAAATTCGGCTTCTAGGCGAATCGAAGTTATCCTGAAATTCGGATCGAATTCCACTTTCCACTTTGATTCGCTCATCTCTAGTGGCTACACTGGGTTTGGACTGAGCGTGCGCTAGTTTCCCTGTCTGGTGAATACAGGCTGCTACAGGGGCTACGTTCTGAGCGCAGCAGCAGCATGCAGGTAATGGAATCTGCATGTAAATTAGAATTATTTATTATTAAACTATCAGGGATCAGTGCTTATGGTTTAATAATGTTTATTACCAGTTGCATGCATGTGCTGTTACCAGCACATATGCAGCTAGTAATATAAACTGGTCAACCCCTTTAAATACAAAATACTGTCTTTCTGCAGTAGTCAGCACAAATGATAAAAGCTCCGATATGGATAGGTAATCCATTGTGAGTTTACTGCTGCTGTGAGGGGAAGATGTAATGTGAAGGGTAATCCTTGTGATAATAGTACATGAAGAATTGGGATAACAGTGTGACAGCTCGATTCTTCTCTTGACATGTCTAGCATTGCATTGATTAGTGTAATGTATGATGTTGTAATTAAGTCACTAGAGGGGAATCTCCTTGGCTGCAGTGAGACTGTTAACCATCCAAACAAAAAGGGAAATTAAAGGAAATGTGTCACCAATTTTTTTCTTCTGTTAGTTAAAACTGGCATTTAGAAAGCATTAAGAAAATTGCTTTACGGCAGCCCCATGGGCCATAGACACAATGGTGAGGAGGAGACCTCATTCTATGGGAGAGTTTTCTAGACATGCTGTGTGACCGGTGAAGAACTCATAGGAAAGAATAGATAAGCTCTGACAATTACCTACTGTGAATGGCGGATCCTGTGTTATCTATACACAGAGGAGATACCATTACAGGTAGGATTAGAATGAGTTAACTGCAGTAAAGTGTACAGACCAAGAGGTGGCGCCAATTATTCGACATAGCAGCCGGTGCAAAAACTGCAGGATTTTTTGTTTTAGTTTAAATGTAAAAAGTGACATGGAAAATTAAAGGGGTTTTCTCATCTCAGACAATGGGGGAATATCGCTAGCATATGCCCCCATTGTCTTATAGGTGCGGGACCCACCGCTGGGACCCGCACCTATATCGAGAACGGAGCCCCGAAAGTGAAGGAGACTGCACTGCACATGCGCAGTCACCCTCCATTCATTTCTATGGGGCCGCCGAAAATAGTCGAGCGCTGGCTCGACTATTGCCGTCTGCCCTATAGAAATGAATGGGAGCATGGGCCGCGCATGCGCGGCACGCTCCCATTCATTTCTATGGGAGAGGCGGGGATTAGCGCTTGGTGGTGGACGGACCCCGGGAAATCTGGGGTCCAGCAGCCGCAGCGCTGCCCGCTCCGTTCTCGATATAGGTGCGGGTCCCAGTGGTGGGACCCGCACCTCTCAGACAATGGGGGCATATCCTAGTGATATGCCCCCATTGTCTAATATGGGAATATCCCTTTAAAAATATAATCAAAAATGATTTAAAAATATGTTGAACAAAAAGTGATTTAAACAGCCATGAAGGGAGGTAGAATACATGGACTGACTTAAAAAAATGATATCCAGAAAACCATCCACAAAAACACGTAGAGTAGTGACTATTCCTAGGTTGTTAATATGTGATAACATTTTTGGGGGATGGTAGTATCCCTTTAAGATGTGGTTTTTGATGTGGAGTTTATGTATCAGTACAACTTTTTGCTGCACAATTACCGTTCCTTGTTTATGCAGCCTAAATTCTCTGATAGATCCATCCTGTTAATAGCACTTGAAGCTTATGAATATTCCTGAGTGCAGCCTAATAAGAATTAATGTTTATGTCAAAATGTTTTTATCAGAGGAAAAGATTCTGCTCTGTGCAAGTAATTCTGATAAAATATGTTTTAGAGAGAACAAATGTTCACACACCGACCTCTCATCGGATGCACAGCCTCACATGTGCTTCTCAGAAATGTAGCCTATTTCACAGATATTTTTTTTATTAAAGCACCATCTCCCCCTAAGATACACGGAAATCTCTCAAGTCTATAAAGTCCTTCAGTCTTCATCTGTCAATTATTAAAAATGATATTCATTTCTATCCCAAAGCTGGATGGCAACCGATAAGTCTGCCATTTTGGCTCATACTTAACTTTTTCGGGTTTTTAGGTTCCTGAGTGGTAAATCTGCCTAGTTACAGTATGTAACTTACTTATGCTCCATAAAATGGATGGGGGGTATGTAATGGATGTCGTGGATAAAAAACAATTATATACTGACACAGCCAGCCGGGGGGGGTTCAGCACACATAATAAAAAGTAAACTATTTTTATAAAAACAATAATAACGTTATTTTATAGCCAGTACCATGGCTGATAAACAAAAAACCCTCAATCCCAGGGGTTAACAACTACCTGATGGCTCAAGATCCATTCCCGAGTGATTAGCTGTTGTTCGGGGACGCTGTAGGTGTCTATACTCTTCCTCTGCAATGGACATTACATGGAACTATATGGTGACCATTCAAATGAATTGCCAACCATGTACCAGTGGTTACAATATTAATTGGTTTCGGGACAGCCATTGTACGTTGAAACCATTGTAACTTGAGTCCATAAACTGGTAATTGGTTCCAAAGCCCCAAAATGCTATCCCAATATAAGAGAGAATGAAGATTTAAGAAAAATAAGCAGATAACTAAAGACAGATAATGCAAGTCCTTACATATAACAGTCGGGAATAGGTTCTGGAAGCCGAAAATCACTTTCTATGAAGCGGACAGGGGCTTCTTCAGGGTCCAGTATAGCACACAGTTTACCAGAAAAATAAAATGGAGCCATCCTCACCTGACATCCAAAGAAGCAGTGGCCATGTTGATTGGCTGGGTCCGAGTCTGAGACATTGTATGTTGTGTCTAGTTTCAACTTACAAAAGGCCAGGACAGACCATTGTATGTTGAAAATATTGTATCTTGAGGGAGCACCGTAGTTCATGGTCAGACGGAGTGCTTCCTTAGTGGTTCTCTGCACTGGCTAAGGCTACATTTACACAACATAGGACATCATTTGCGGCACACACAGCACACAAATGACATCCATGTGCTGTCGGCATTTTTTGCAGCCCCCTAGAAATAAATGGGTCCGCGCACGATCCACAAAAGAATGCGGAAGGACACAGATGGAAAATACAATTTCTAATAAACGAAAAGAACCTTTGTCAAGCAGACACCATAGACATTAGCTTGAATGTCTATGGCCACGTTAATGAAACCGTCATGATACATTTTTCTGTTACTTTAATTCATTAGATTTTGTATAAAACATTTCATTGAATCCCATTGTTCTTTTATTGTATCTTTCTTTTTCTTGTGTGATTGACTTTGCTCATTTTATTATCTATCTTCTTTGGAAGGTGTAAAATATGCATTGGATAATGATACATTCCCCTGATGAAAGTTTTATGGCAATTAAGAAGAGCAAATCATTGCCAAAAAGCAGCACCTTTTGACCAGTCAGTGACTAGACTTGCTGATAAGTCTGCTGCCTGAGGGATTTTAATGGACCAATAATTTAATTTATGTGCTATTCCTATAATTTAATTCCTATTACTAAATGCTTAAGGGTTGCTTACAGTGGCCGCAAGCCAGACGGATTTAACTGGGCAAAATATGCAAGCCCTTGAATGTATTCATAGACACAACACTGGTAGTTTTATGTCAAAACACAAACCCTTTCATTGGAATGAACAGGAATAGTAGATGCTTATTGACAAGCCTAATTTTAAACTTTTCAATGTATGAATGTGCCTTACAATAGCTATGATGATCACTATAGTTTCACACAACTTTGTATAAGTCAATAGTAGACAAATATAAGACAATTTGTAATACATGTTATCAGAGTAAAATGCCTATATTTAAAACCAATCCCACCCCTCATCTCCACTGTCTGAAATCAAGACGGCTCCTCAGGCTAGATCATCAGTATCAACGGGGGTCCCCACCGATCAGCTGTTTGAGAAGGCACCATTGCTCCTGTGAGTGCCACGGCCTTCTTGCAGCTCACCAAGAACAGCTTAATACATTATATAGTGGCTGTGTTTGATATCGCAGCTCAGCCCCGTTCACTTCAATGGGGCAGAGCTGTGCCTAGGCGATGTATGTGATGTCACTGGCCTAAGTATAGATGTGAAGGCCGTGTTGCTCATAGGAGCGCCAATGCTTTCTCAAACAGGTAATCGGCAGGGATCCCGGGTGTCGGACCCCCACCAATCAGTAGTAAACAGTAGTAAAATCGAGGAAAACCCCTTTTAAGCATGTGCCACAGCCAGAGCGTCCTTTCTGTTTTACACAACAGACATCCGCCAGCAGTGTCTGAGACAACTCTGATCACGGACATTTAACTCTTCATATGACGTGATCAATTATAACCATGAAATGGTCATTTGGCTGGAGGAGGCTCAATCTCATAGTGAAGCAGGTGATGTGACATAGACACCTTTCACTCAGTTGCCTCTACTTCTAAATCCATAGAAATCTATAGCTATATCTCTCTGTAGACAGTGAAAATGGAAACTGGGAGGGTTCAGGGGGTTGCATTACATGCTGCTGTCTGACCCAGGAAGAAGTACAACAGCGACTTAAAAAGATTGAAATAGACATACACCCCTGTATCCTAAGAGAATTAAGTAATGTCATAGCCAGACCCTTATGTCTGATATTAACAGACTCAAAAACTGACAGTGTTCCACAGGATTGGCACATAGCAAATGTGGTGCCAATATGCAAAAAGCGTGCAAAAACAGAGCCCGGAAACTATAGGCCGGTAAGTTTAACATCTGTTGTGGGTAAACTGTTTGAAGGTTTTCTAAGAGATGCTATCTTGAAGGATCTCAATGAAAACAAGCAAATAACGCCATATCAGCATGGCTTCATGAGGGATCAGTCATGTCAAACTAATTTAATCAGTTTCTATGAGGAGGTATGTTCTAGACTTGACAGTGGTGAATCAATGGATGTCGTATATCTGGACTTCTCCAAAGCATTTGACACTGTACCACATAAAAGGTTAGTATATAAAATGAGAATGCTCGGACTGGGAGAAAACGTCTGTATGTGGGTAAGTAACTGGCTGAGTGATAGAAAACAGAGGGTGGTTATTAGTGGTACACACTCAGATTGGGTCACTGTCACTAGTGGAGTACCTCAGGGGTCAGTATTGGGCCCTATTCTCTTCAATATATTTATTAATGGTCTTGTAGAAGGCTTGCACAGTAAAATATCAATTTTTGCAGATGACACTATACTGTGTAAAGTAATTAACTCTGAAGAGGACAGTATACTACTACAGAGGGATCTGGATAGATTGGCTTGGGCAGAGAAGGTTTAACACTGACAAATGTAAGGTTATGCACATGGGAAGGAATAATGCAAGTCACCCGTACATACTAAATGGTAAAAACTAGGTAACACTGACATGGAAAAGGACTTAAGAATTTTAAAAAACAGCAAACTAAGCAGTAAAAACCAGTGTCAGGCAGCTGCTGTCAAGGCCAATAAGATAATGGGTTGCATCAAAAGGGGCATAGATGCCCGTGATGAGAACATAGTCCTACCACTTTACAAATCACTAGTCAGACCACACATGGAGTACTGTGTACAGTTCTAGGCTCCTGTGAACAAGGCAGACATAGCAGAGCTGGAGAGGGTTCAGAGGAGGGCAACTAAAGTAATAACTGGAATGGGGCAACTACAGTACCCTGAAAGATTATCAACATTAGGGTTATTCACTTTAGAAAAAAGACGACTGAGGGGAGATCTAATTACTATGTATAAATATATCAGGGGACAGTACAGAGATCTCTCCCATCATCTATTTATCTCCGTGACTGTGACTGTGACGAGGGGACATCCTCTGCGTCTGGAGGAAAGAAGGTTTGTACACAAACATAGAAAATAATTCTTTACAGTAAGAGCAGTGAGACTATGGAACTCTCTGCTTGAGGAGGTGGTGATGGTGAGTACAATAAAAGAATTCAAGAGGGGCCTGGATGTATTTTTGGAGGGTAATAATATTACAGGTTATAACTAGTAGAGAGGATTTGTTGATCCAGGGAGTTATTCTGATTCCCTGATTGGAGTCGGGAAGGAATTTTTTCCACCTTAAGTGGGGAAAATTGGCTTCTACCTCACAGTTTTTTTTTTTGCCTTCCTCTGGATCAACTTGCAGGATAACAGGCCGAACTGGATGGACAAATGTCTTTTTTCGGCCTTATATACTATGTTACTATGTATTTATGATAGAAATTTCTGGGGCTGTATGTGAGGGACAATTTTTTTTGCAGGGGAAGAAGAAAGAAAAAGAGAGCTTCAGAAATGTATAGGTACGGTTAGTCTTAGGTTGTACTTACTTTCTGCCTGCCCATAGAAACTGAATAGAACAGAGCTGCACAGAGGTGAGTAAAACTTAAAAATTATGGTGGAGATTAATCAAAACTGCTATAACGGAAACCTGACTTTGTTGCTCATATCAACCTATCAAATTCCACCTTTCATTTTCCAAAGAAGCTCTGAAAAATAAAAGATGGAATCTGATTGGTTGCTATGAACAACTAAGCCAGTTTTGACCCCCCCATGTGTTTTAGACTATTTTTGTGTTTTCTGAAGAATTTCTAGAAAAGGAGCATAACTTAGACAAAGATACATGGTTTACATGATCAAAATTTTGATACTAAATATCGCTGTAAAGTAAGCCATCTAAGAGATGATATAAAGGAAGAAAAGTGTCTAAAATATCTAGTAAGATGCAGCAAATCTCTTTCTTAGGGCTCATGCACACAAACGTATTTTTCTTCCGTTTCTATTCAGTTTTTTTATAGGTCCATATACGGAATCCTTCATTTCAATGGGGCTTGAAAAAATCTGAAATTACTGTGCGTGTGCATTCCGTTTCCGTATGTCCGTTCCGCAAAAAAAAAGAACATATCCTATTCTTGTCCGTTTTGCGGACAAGGCATTGTTACAATCAATCCGCAAAAAAAACTGCTAAAACACGAACATCACACGGATGTCATTCGTTTTTTTTTGCGGATCCGTGCTTTGCGGACCGCAAAATACATACGGACGTGTGCATGATCCCTTACTATGAGCCACTGTTATGAATTTAGCACGTCTGCCTGGTCTAGCTGCATGCTCTATAAATTTAAGACAGTATTAGTAAATATCCACCCTTTATAAGTGAAAAATACCCTGAAAAGGGTACACATGCTATCGTTTTGAAAAATTGCAACTGGGGCGAACAAAACAAGAAAAAAACAAACTATTTTTGATTCCATGTTCCATCTTCTGTTTTGGATATCATACACATCTGGCTACTGTGTTTTCAGCAGGCTAAGTGACTCAAAAAACTATAAAACCCCACAAAAATAATCTTAATCTCAATGCCATGCCAAAAAATATTTAGAGCTGCCTGAACCACCAGGAATATATAAATTATGAACCTTATCTCAAAATGATGGTTAATAAAATTGATGATTGATATACAGAATCAAATACATTACTGTAAACTACAAACATTGATGGCTCTTGAGAAGAATTAAGATGAAATAAAACCAATAAAATAATCATAAATCTAAAATGTTAATAAAAAAAAAAAGTTAAAGTCCATTAGACATAGAAATACCAACACTTAATAAATAGTAGTTTATAACTACTGGAGAACACATGATGCATGCAAAACCGCAATTATTATTTCAGCGTATAGAAGAATTATTGATACGCACCTGCTTTCCCTTTCTGTTTCCTCTATGTACTCTGTCTGATATAGAATCTAGGCATCAACTGTGCGAAACATGCCTTCTGAAGAAACCCAAGCTGTAAATGAAGAAGGAATACTAAACTAGAAAGCTGGTTATTAACAACCCTCCAAATGACCCGCCCATTACCCTCTGAGGCTACAATTCTTTATCAACATCTGATTATTGATTTTGCCCTCCCCCAAGTGGTCCGTGTGTAATTAACCGTTCATATCTGAATTTGATTATAGCCCCTTGAAGAATTGTCACATTTTACATGACCTTTTACTTTTTTATGCCTGACTAGCTCCAGTCCATCTAGACTTTTGTAATACATTTCACTTTATCTGTTACATGTGCAGAATTTTACCAGTAGTTCTTAGGTCCATGTACTTGTGTTGATTAAAGTCTACAACATGTACGTGTATCCTTATCCAGATTTTTTTCACTTATAAATAAAGGGGTATTACATTGTCAGTAGATTTTGACTAGGGATGAGCGAATCAACTTCGGATAAAACATCCAAAGTCGATTTGCATAAAACTTCGGAGCTCCGTACAGTATTAGAGTGTATTGGCTCCGATGAGCCTAAGTTATTGCTTTGCGAAGTCTCGTGAGACTTTGTGCAATAACTTCATAAATTAATTTGTACTGTAAAAAAACATTTCCCGAACTCGGGTTCGGTTCCAAGGTACCATTTGGAAATGTTTTTTTACAGTACAAATTAATTTATGAAGTTATTGTGCGAAGTCTCGCAAGACTTCACAAAGCAATAACATCGGCTCATCAGAGCCAATACATTCTAATACTGTATGGAGCTCCTGCTCTGTACAGTATTAGAATGAAGTTTTATGCGAATTCACTCATCCCTAATTGGGACGGCTACTTTAAAAAAGCCATTCGCCATTAAAATGCATTCTTCTGGAAATGGCATAATGTCATAGTCTACTGACAGGATCTCTAGGGATATGTTAGATACTGAAGTCCAACCATTCATCTTTATTGGCAAATGTAAAATGCCAATTTAGAGAATAATAATGCTATTATATAATATTAATAATAATGCTTTCTATAGACAATGATGAGAATCCTCATCAATTTGACTTAATATTTTTTTCATTTACATTTACTTACTGCTCCCCATAACACCCAGGTGCTGTGACAAAGAACCACCTGGCAGAGGTCAGGACATTGGCCCACATTTACTAATGTGAGCGCATCTAGACCTTGTCTTAAATTTTGCCAAGATTTGGGGCAGTTTGGTGTATTTTTGGCACAAATTGGTGCATCAAGCTTAGCAGAATGGAGCTTGACTTGGCAGAAAAGTTTATGCCGTCTACGGTATTAGTAATTCTGGCCCAAAGTGTGTGGTGGCACCTGAATTTGAAGATGTTCTAAAGAGTATGGAAAGGTAAGAAATAAGGATGCCAACTAATCGGACAGGAACCGATGATCTGTTCCATTCCATCCTTCAGTTCTCGTCAGACTTAACCAAAGCCAGACAACTTCTAGTTTATTGTGCTACAGCAATGTATATTTGAAATCTATATTGTGGCCTATGCCCTACAGAAAATTGTATAGTCTGATAGCTAAATACCGACTGCAATAACCTGTTGCTCAGTCAATGCATTAAAAGATCTTAATTTCTGAAATTATCCTAAAGTCTCCACCACTTAGGGGCTCCCAACACCAGTTCCTTGCCTTGTAAAGCTTCACAAATCTTCCTCCTTGGTGCTTTATTATGGACCTACGCCGTATAGCACTTTTATCTAAGCACAGTATGGCCACTATATAACAGTGTTATCTTGAAATTTATTTTGTTGACAGTATTATTTGGTAAGTAATATACCACAATGATTATTTTAATTTCCTCCTTCCCTCCACGCATAGGTCAGATTTGAAACTAATTATGAAATTACCGTAATAATAACACCACTAATACATTTGTTCAGCTACAAATTGAAGGTCTGTTATGGTTGTTCCCTACTGGAGTTAACATAGAAAATTGCAACAAAACCATGGAATGCAGAGAATGAAGAATGAAGTTTTTTTATTTGTTTCGGATGAATTGCATAAAATGGCGTCTAATGCCATTTTACTGTGGAAATTGGTGGGGAAAACAGGAGGGAAGAAGAAGAAGATAAAGGATCATATGAGACTGGGGAGAAGTGGCAGGGAGGGACGGATTGGCTCAGAGGCTGATCAGCCAAGCAAGTCCATTCCAGATAGACTTGTGAGAGGCAATGTCTTGAGGCAATGTCTGCCAAGAAGAATTGCAGAAATAAATCAGCTACTAGAGTGGCGCTATAGGGAGAGAATATAATATATTTGGGTAGATTTTAGAGTTTTATCAGGAAAAGCTTAGCATAGAGAGTCAGGGACTGGTCATTGTTCCAGTTGTTTCATACAGCCTTCTGACAAGTTATACATTACAGAATCCTGCAGGAAACTCATATGTTTTTGCAAGAACAACCAGCCAGCTTGTTTTTTTTTTTTTGTTAAAAAGTTTCTACAGTTCATAAACTTTTGCCAGCATACATTCTGCTACAAACCTGAGGATCTCACCCCGTAATTGGCTATTACAGTGCATTTTACTAAAAACTCAATTATTATATCCGTGTAATTGAATGGATTGTACAATACTAAAAGATACCGTTCAGTGTTACAGCAAATTCTGTATTATTACCGATGTAAGTTGTCAATACTAGTGTGCAGTGTGCTTGAATAAAGAGTTTGTTACAACTACTAGAAAAAAAAGGGGGTCAGTCAGCACATCCCAATAAGCAGGTGCACACTGCCATGGCTAGAAATAGAGATGAGCGAATTTTTAAAAAATTCGATTTGGCCGGATCGACAAATTTTTGGAAAAAAGATCAGAATTTGTTTGCGACATATTGCGTTTAAAAACTGCAATTTCCTGTCTGCAGAACACTGTGCCTTGCAGCAACACGCATAGGGAGTCTGCTCTGGTAGTGAAATAATACTGTGAGTCAGTATGACATTCAGATGAAGGCGTCACTCTTAGAATCACTGCACACTTCACTTATTTGGGCAGTCCCGGGGCCAAAACTGACCAAATAACTCAAGTATGAACTCAGCCTTACAGGTCGATGTAAGCGCCAAGAAGAAGTGCACTCCTTTTACATCGTCGTCAGCTGATTCCACGTAGATGTCTACAGAACCTGTTCTATTAAATGCTTATACAAGTAGAGTCCCCCGACAGAGGGGAGAGGGTGTCAGCAGTAAGTTTATGTTGACATTACTGATTATTTTGCCCTTCCTCTGATCCGTCAGAACAATAACCGCCTTCACTCGGTCAGCATTTGGCCAGTAATCCATCAGTATTGCTAATGTAAAGAAAAACAGTAGTGGATCCAAAACAGAGATGGCCGAGTCAACCATTCAAGAATGGCTGGGTTGCTGGTCAAGACACGACCGCTAGATGACATCTGGAACTCGGGTCTCTCGAAGTGACCCCTGTTGCCAAGACCCCTTACTCTGCTGCGACCCCTGCCTGTGCCAGAAACATTTAAGCCTCTGCCACTCCTCTGTGCAGGGCCTGGCACTTCTCTGTCTGACATACTGTTAGATCAAATAAATAAATAAAAAGGAAACACCCCAAAAGAGTCTGTAATTTTCTCACTTCACTACACACAATACACACAAAAAAGGTCTTTAGAACATATAACTGCACCGCTGAACGGCAAATATATTTTTCTTTTGCCACTAATACACGACACAAAAGGCTTTAGAACATATAACTGCACTGCTGAACGGCAAATATATTTTTATTTTGCCACTATTACATGACAAAAAGGGCTTTAGAACATATAACTGCACCGCTGAATGGCAAATATATTTTTATTTTGCCACTATTACACAACAAAAAGGGCTGTATAACATATAACTACACCTCTGAACGTAAGATATATTTTACTTTTGCCACTAATACATGCCACAAAAGGCTTTAGAACATATATGCACTGCTGAACGGCAAATATATTTTTTTTTTGCCACTAATACATGGCAAAAGTGGTGTACTTTTAGCACTTCAGCACACCACGGCTAATAAACCCCTTTTCCCCACTAATACAAGCCAAAAAATGCAAGGGCAAATAAGACATAGAAATATTTCCTTGTAATAAACCCTGTTAATGGCTGTAACACCCCAATAACAAGAACGGGTTGCTGGAATTACAGAGCTGTATAATGGCAATTTGGGTCCCCAGTCAGTGGAGCAAGGTGTAACAGTATTGTTACTATTACCCAGGCTGTAGCCTCCCCTACTGAACCTGTTCTATTAAAATCGTATACAAGTAGAGCCCCCTGGACAGAGTGGAGAGGGTGTCAGCAGTAAGTTTTTGTTGACGTAGCTGATTAATTTGCCCTTCCTCTAAAAAATAACCCACAAAAAACGGATACTGTCTGTGGAGCATACACCTTCACTCGGTCAGCATTTGCCCAATAATCCATCAGTATTGTTAATGCTAAAAAAAAACAGGAGGGGATGCAAAACAGAGATGACACGTGAATGGAATATTTGCATGTCTTCTGTGTTTTGTACCCACTACTGCTTTTGGCTACCAAATCATAAGCCAATTCTGGGTCTTACAGCTGCTACACAGACAAGATGCGTTGTGTGTCTCATTTTTCCTTCCTTCTGATCAGAAGAAAGGTCAAATAAATCATGATGTCAGCCAGGCTGAAAGGCAAAATAGTGGCATAGTCATGGAGTGGGGAGGGTGGGAACAGCAAGAGGATACCACAGAGTGGCAAGGTGACATACTGTGGAGATGACAGTAGCAGCAGGAGTATACCACAGAGTGGCAAGGCGACATAGTGTAGAGATGGCGGCAGCAGCAGCAGGAGGAGAGCACAGAGTGGTAAGGTGACATACTGTGGAGATGGCAGCAGCAGCCTCAGGAGACCACAGAGTGGCAAGATGACATAGTGTGGAGATGGCAGCAGCAGCAGGATAATACCACAGAGTGGCAAGGTGACATAGAGTGGATAAGGCAGCAGCAGCAGGAGGATACCACAGAGTGGCAAGACGACATAGTGTGGAGATGGCAGCAGCAGCAGGAGAATACCACAGAGTGGCAAGGTGACATAGTGTGGATATGGCAGCAGCAGGAGGACACCACAGAGTGGCAAGGTGACACATAGAGTGGATAAGGCAGCAGCAGCAGGAGGATACCACAGAGTGACAAGGTGACATAGTGTGGAGATGGCAGCAGCAGCAGGAGGATACCATAGAGTGGCAAGGTGACATACTGTGGAGATGACAGCAGCAGCAGGAGTATACCACAGAGTGGCAAGGCAACATAGTGTGGAGATGGCAGCAGAAGCATGAGGAGAGCACAGAGTGGCAAGGTGACATACTGTGGAGTTAGCAGCAGCAGCAGCAGTATTCCACAGAGTGGCAAGGTGACATAGTGTGGATATGGCAGCAGCAAAAGGATACCACAGAGTGGCAACATGACATAGAGTGGATAAGGCTGCAGCAGCAGGAGGATACCACAGAGTGGCAAGGTTACATAGTATGGAGATGGCAGCAGCAGCAGGAGGATACCACAGAGTGGCAAGGTGACATAGTGTGGAGATGGCAGCAGCAGCAGGAGGATACCACAGAGTGGCAAGGTTCAATAGTGTGGAGATGGCAGCAGCAGCAGGAGGATACCACAGAGTGGCAAGGTGACATACTGTGGATATGGCAGCAGCATTAGGACACCACATAGTGGCAAGGCGACATAGTGTGGAGATGGCAGCAGCAGCAGCAGAAAGATACCACAGAGTGGCAAGGTGACATAGTGTGGATATGAAAGCAGCAGTAGGATACCACAGAGTGGCAAGGTGACATAGTGTGGAGATGGCAGCAGCATCAGGAGACCACATAGTGGCAAGGTGACATAGTGTGGATGTGGCAGCAGCATCAGGATATCACAGAGTGGCAAGGTGATATAGTGTGGAGATGGCAGTAGCAGCAGCAGCATCAGGATACCACAGAGTGGCAAGTTGACATAGTGTGGAGATGGCAGCAGCAGCTGCATGAGGATACCATAAAGTGACCCGGTAACAGAGTGGGGCGGTGGGTGGCAATACCAGTACCCACTGACGAAGGTGGGTGAAAGAAGGAGCACTTGGCATCAAATGTGTGGCATCAGGCGGGTTGCAGTGTCAGAGTAGTAGCTGAGGAAGGTAATCAGAAGAAACTGGTGGTTGGAAATCCTGGCTGATCCACACCTGATTCATCTTGTCAAAGGTCAGTCTCTCTACATTTTGGGTGGACAGGCAAGTTCTCATTGGGGTAACTATGGCCCCCGCCGCACTAAATGATGCCACACTACTGGCTGGGCAGGACAGCTTTTCCAGGGCAAACTCTGCTAGTTGCACCCACAAATCCAGTTTGGCTGCCCAGTAGTCCAGCGGATCTTCAATTTGGGTTGGCAGGGTGCCACCAGTATGCCACCACCTGCTGGTTCAGGTCCTGATCCAGGTCTACCTTCTGCTGCTGGTGAGTAGTTTCTTCACTATGCAGGTGAAGAAAGCTTCTCATCAGTGACTGTAGACTCAGGCTGCTGCTGATGGAGCTGGTACTGCTCCTGCCACCCCACCCCTCCCCAGCAGCCATGGCAGTGGAATGTGAGTGTAGAGGGCCCCCCCAGTCAGACCAGTGAGAGGATGGAAGATGGCGCAGAAAGGCAGCGGCCAACTGACTACATAGGATGTCTCTGTAGTAGTTCAGTTTGTCCTCCCTCTCAGTGGGTCTAAAAAAGGCCCCCATTCTGGACCGGTAGCGAGGGTCCAACAAGGTGGAGACTCAGAAGTCATCCCTCTGCCGAATGGTGACAATTCGACTGTCACTACGCAAGCAAGTGAGCATTAGTGTTGATCACGAATATTCGAATTGCGAATTTTAATCGCGAATATCGGCACTTCGAGAATTCGCGAATATTTAGAATATAGCAAAATATATTCATAATCGCGAATATTTGATTTTTTTAAAATACCAGTTCATGCAAATTTTTATGCGATTATTTTAGGCAAATTTTTAGCGAATTTTCGCAATCAAGTAAATAATGCCTGGAGATCATGAATTCGCGAATTCGCGAATATATGGCGAATATTCACACGAATATTCGCAAAATATTACGAATTCGAATATTGCCCCTGCCGCTCATCACTAGTGAGCATGCATCGGGCCATTTGCGCAAGTGACTCGGAGGGACTCCCTGCCTCCATCTGTACTGCATACTGCCACGGTGTGTCTGGGTCCTCTGTCTCATCTTCCTCATCGCCCTGGAGCTCCTCTGGCTGCTCCTCCTCTCCGGTCACCTGAGTAGAAAAACCACCCATTTGGCTACACATTGCCTGTGCTCCAATGTCCTCCTCCCCCTCCTCCTCTTTCAGTTCAGCCCCCACAGGGCTCATGTGCCACATATCCATTCCCCTGATCAGCCATTGTTACCAGCATCTGTTCCAGGACATGAAGCAGTGGAGTGACATCATTCAGCCCGTAGTCCTGGCGACTGACAAATAAAGTGGCGTCCTCAAAGGGCCTGAGCAATCGACAGGTGTCACGCATGAGCTGCCACTGGCTGACATCAAAGTTACACATGGGAGTACTCCTATCTGCTTGCATCATCAAGAAATCGTTGATGGCCTTTCTCTGTTCGTATAGTCTGTCCAATAGATGGAGGGTGGAATTCCAATGGGTGGAAATGTTGCATATTAGCCTATGTTGGGGGTTGCCGTTCTGTCGCTGCAGCTCAAGAAGACTGTGCTTTGCAGTGTACGAGTGGCTGAAGTGCATGCAAAGTTTCCTGGCCATTTTTAGGATGTCTTGCAGATGGGTTGAAGACTTCAGGAATCGCTTGACAACCAGATTGAGCAGGTGTGCCATGCAGGGCGCATGGATCAGCCTTCCTTGTCACAGCGCTGACACTATGTTCTTCCCGTTGTCGGTCACCATGGTTCCGATTTTCAGTTGTCGTGGAGAAAGCCAGGATTCGATTTCTTGATGAATCACACGGAGCAGTTCCTCCCCTGTGACACTCCGTTCGCCCAGGGAAATGAGGTGCAGAACAGTGTGACACCACCGTGCCCTGCACATGTGTTATGCTGGAGGGGCACTGTTACTTGTCCCTGCAGTGGAGGCTAAGGACATGGTAGAGGATGAGGAGGCAGAGGCGGACATTGTCGGCGGACCAATTATAAAATCCCAGCAGACGTACTTGAATCAGCGATGTATTCTATATTTAATCTTACAAAAATATCCAATAACAGGACGCGTTTCAGCTCATTCAGCCTTTCTCAACCATATAATGATAAATGACATTAGATAACATTTTATAGGTAACATCATTCATTAATTATTTATGCAAACAGGAAATTACATAAAAAACACATAATAGGAATATTTCATCTCACATAAATTCTTATTCCATGAAGACACAAAATACTTCAATTCATTAACGTAGTGTTGCAGTCTGTAAGAGAACATATTTCATATTAAGCATCAAAAACTTTAAAAACTCTTAATCTCTTAATCCCTATTTAGACCCCTAGGTTGTAACGTATCTAACGTATGAATCCAAAATGCCTCCCTCCTGAGTAACAATTTTTTAATGTCTCCTACCCTTCGAAGAGAATGAACCTGCTCGATCACCTGATACCTCAGCTGTAAAATAGAATGTGTTCAGTCAAGAAAATGAAAAGGTTCTTAACCCCTTAAGGACTTAGGACGTATCGGTACGGCATGGGTCCCGAGTCCTTAAGGACCCATGACGTACCGGTACGTCATAACTTGAAATCTGTATTCCGGCGCCCCAGGGGTTAATCGGAACGGGATTTCGGCTGAAATCATTCAGCCGGCATCCCGTAACAATGCAGGGGGGGGGTCATTTGACCCCCCCGCATCGGCGATCGCAGAAAACCGCAGGTCAATTCAGACCTGCGGTTTGCTGCGCTTTGTGCAGTTTCTGATCCCCGCGGGCCCTGACCGCGGGGATCAGAAGCTTTAGTGTCCCTAAAATATATATTTTACACCCCCCCTGCACCCCTGCATGATTTTTTGCCGGCGGGTGGTGCAGGGGGGAGAGTTGTGGGCGGTGGGGGCGGTGCGGGAGGCGGGCGGTGCGGCAGGCGGGATCGCGATCCCCCGCCCGCCTCCCCTTGTATAATCGTTGGTCTCTAGTGGGTATTCCAGGGTGCCAGCACATTGCTGGCACCCTGGTATAAACGGCTGACATCGATGATGCGATGTCAGCCGTTTAACCCTTTCCATACAGCGGTCCGTACGGACCGCTGTATGGAAAAAGTTAACAGTAAGAGGGAGCTCCCTCCCTCTCCCATCGGGGGGCTGCTGTGCCTTTGCAGCCCCCCGATGGAGAGGGAGAGAGCCCCCAGACAGCCCCCCTCAGCCCTGTGCTTACCCTTCCCCGTCTGCGAAGTTCTGACAACTACTGAGCAGACGGGGAAGGTTCCCATGGCAACAGGACGCCTCTCAGGCATCCTGCTGTCCATGGTGCTGAACAGATCTGTGCTAAAGGCAGAGATCTGTTCAGACAAAGTGTAAGTAAAATACAGTACAGAACAATATATATTGTTCTGTACTGTATTATACAGACATCAGACCCACTGGATCTTCAAGAACCAAGTGGGTCTGGGTCAAAAAAAAAGTGAAAAAAAGTGAAAAAAAAACTAAAAATCCCAAAACATATTTTTATCACTGATTAAAAATGAAAAAAATATAATTCCCTACACATGTTTGGTATCGACGCGTCTGTAACGACCTGATCTATAAAACGGTCATGTTACTTTCCCCGCACGGTGAACGCCATAAAAATAAAAAAATAAAAACTATTAGGAAATTGAAATTTTGTCCACCTTACTTCCCAAAAAAGGTAATAAAAGTGATCAAAAAAGTCGCATGTACGCCAAAATAGTACCAATCAAACCGTCATCTCATCCCGCAAAAATCATACCCTACCCAAGATAATCGCCCAAAAACTGAAAAAACTATGGCTCTTAGACTATGGAAACACTAAAACATGATTCTTTTGGTTTCAAAAATGAAATCATTGTGTAAAACTTAAATAAATAAATAAAAAGTATACATATTAGGTATTGCCGCGTCCGTATCGACTGGCTCTATAAAAATATCACATGACCTAACCCCTCAGGTGACCACCGTAAAAAAATTAAAATAAAAACGGTGTAAAAAAAGCAATTTTTTGTCATCTTACGTCACAAAAAGTGTAATAGCAAGTGATCAAAAAGTCATATGCACCCCAAAATAGTGCCACTCAAACTTTCATCTCATCCCGCAAAAAATGAGACCCTACTTAAGATAATCTCCCAAAAACTGAAAAAACTATGGCTCTTAGACTATGGAGACACTAAAACATTTTTTTTGTTTTAAAAATGAAATCATTGTGCAAAACTTACATAAATAAAAAAAATTGTATACATATTAGGTATCGCCGCGTCCGTGACAACCTGCTCTATAAAATTACCACATGATCTAACCTGTCAGATGAATGTTGTAAATAACAAAAAAAAAAAACGTGCCAAAAAAGCTATTTCTTGTTACCTTGCCGCACAAAAAAGTGTAATATAGAGCAACCAAAAATCATATGTACCCTAAACTAGTACAAACAAAACTGCCACCCTATCCCGTAGTTTCTAAAAAGGGTCACTTTTTTGGAGTTTCTACTCTAGGGGTGCATCAGGGGGGCTTCAAATGGGACATGGTGTCAAAAAAACCAGTCCAGCAAAATCTGCCTTCCAAAAACAGTATGGCATTCCTTTCCTTCTGCGCCCTGCCGTGTGCCCGTACAGCGGTTTACGACCACATATAGGGTGTTTCTGTAAACTACAGAATCAGGGCCATAAAAAATGAGTTTTGTTTGGCTGTTAACCCTTGCTTTGTAACTGGAAAAAAAATATTAAAATGGAAAATCTGCCAAAAAAGTGAAATTTTGAAATTGTATCTCTATTTTCCATAAAATCTTGTGCAACACCTAAAGGGTTAACAAAGTTTGTAAAATCTGTTTTGAATACCTTGAGGGGTGTAGTTTCTTAGATGGGGTCACTTTTATGGAGTTTCTACTCTAGGGGTGCATCAGGGGGGCTTCAAATGGGACATGGTGTCAAAAAAACAGTCCAGCAAAATCTGGCTTCCAAAAACCATACGGCGCACCTTTCCCTCTACGCCCTACTCTGTGCCCGTACAGTAGTTTACGGCCACATATGGGGTGTTTCTGTAAACGGCAGAGTCAGGGCAATAAAGATACAGTCTTGTTTGGCTGTTAACCCTTGCTTTGTTAGTGGAAAAAATGGGTTAAAATGGAAAATTAGGCAAAAAAAAGAAATTCGCAAATTTCATCCCCATTTGCCAATAACTCTTGTGCAACACCTAAAGTGTTAACGAAGTTTGTAAAATCAGTTTTGAATACCTTGAGGGGTGTAGTTTATAGAATGGGGTCATTTTTGGGCGGTTTCTATTATGTAAGCCTCGCAAAGTGACTTCAGACCTGTAGTGGTCCCTGAAAATTGGGTTTTTGTAAATTTCTGAAAAATTTCAAGATTTGCTTCTAAACTTCTAAGCCTTGTAACATCCCCAAAAAATAAAATATCATTCCCAAAATGCTACAAACATGAAGTAGACATATGGGGAATGTAAAGTAATCACAATTTTTGGGGGTATTACTATATATTACTGAAGTAGAGAAACTGAAAGTTTGAAATTTGCTAATTTTTCTAAATTTTTGGTAAATATGGTATTTTTTTATGCAAAAAAATTAACTTTTTTGACCCAATTTTAGCAGTGTAATGAAGTACAATATGTGACGAAAAAACAATCTCAGAACGGCCTGGATAAGTCAATGCGTTTTAAAGTTATGAGCACTTAAAGTGACACTGGTCAGATTTGCAAAAAATGGCCAAGTCCTTAAGGTGAAATAGGGCTGAGTCCTTAAGGGGTTAAGTATCGTGGAAATGTTTGCAAATGCGACCTTTGACAGTCTGCATAGTCTCTCCTATGTATAACAAGCCACAAGGGCATTTTACAAGATACAGTACCGTATATCACATTTGCAGTGTCACAAGTGCAATAACCTCTAATCTTGAAAGGTTTTTTCAGTGTGTCGATGGTAAAAGAATGAACCTTTTAACACATTTGAACACTGCATGCAGTGAAGACAAGGAAAAGTTCCAGTCTTCTGCTGTGTCAGGGTTCTCTGTATCTGATTGCCCTCATACTCCCTATATCTGCACGTACTAATTGATCTTTCAGATTAGAGTTACGTTTATTGCAGATAAGAGGTGGATTACTAAATTCTTCCACTGTTGGATATGATTTGTTCAATAAATGTCAATGTTTGCGAATGATATTATCAAAACGATGATTAAAGGGATGGTACTTGTGGATTGAGGGCCCATCCCTGACCTCCGTCAATAGCTTCCTATGGTAACCCCTATCCAGGAATCTAGATGTCATTTCATCCATCCTTTTTTGTTGCATCTCAGGGTCTGTCGCTATCTTCTTAACCCTCATAAACTGGGATTTTGGTATAGCTTGTTTCAGAGCCAGTGGGTGGGCACTCTGAAATGTAAAATACTATTCCTGCCAGTTGTCTTCCTGTAGAGATCTGTATACAGATATCCATCCTCATGTTTCATCACTACCGTATCAAGAAAACAAACCGCCCACACGCAAAATATGTAATCTATAAATCTTTTCCAGGTAAGTGCAAACTTTTGAAATGACTCATGCGGATATACATACTGTTTCTCAAATGATGGCATAAATTATTTTGCATAGGGAGGGGACACATTCGAGTCCATCGCTGTGCCCCGTCGCTGCAAATAAAAATAGTCTCCAAATAAAAAGTAATTCTTATATAATATTTATCGCAATAAATCCAAACAAAATTCCTGTTGTCTCATTGAATAATGACTTGACTGTAACAAAACGGATGTGGCCCTTATACCCTTAGTATGTTCTATCGAGATGTAAAGACTGACTACATCAATAGTCACCAACCAACAATCTTTAGGAATCACCTTCAACTCCTGTATGATCTTTAAAAAGTAAGTAGTATCAAGTACAAACTACTCAGTATTTCTCACCAATGTTTTTTTTAAGAACAATCGACAAAGGAGACAAAACTGAATTAACAGAAGCCACAATCTGGCGACCAGGTGGATCTAAAGTTTTATGTACTTTCGGCAGTATATAGGATAGAGGAGGTGGTTTTGAGGAGACCCTAGGGGGTAGGCATTGGCTGATTTGATTGTGGGGGTGTGGGTTAAGGGGAAAAATGCTGAGGCAAGAGAAGAAGTGGGCCATTTTAGGTGGAGACTTTGAGGTTATGGAAATGTATCCACCAAAATAGGGATAAGAATGGGGATGGACCTCTCTCTAGGGATGGGGATGGAGGTTCTCCCTACCCACATCACCCTTGAGTGAATGATGTAGGAACTGATTGCCCTAACATCCAGGAATGAAGTCATGGTGTGATGGGTTTTTATATATGGTTCCCCTGTGTGAATGGCAGGGTTGTCATAATGGCCTTGATATCCTACTTCTTGATAGGTACCCCTCAGCAGTCTTCAACCCTTCTTCCTCTTTTGGAATTACTTTATTTTTAACGTTTCATATGGAATACCACTCTCACTCTATCTATGGAAAAGTAGCTGTTTTCTCTCTTTGTCTGCAGCGATTGACCAGTTGTCAGTGATAGGATCTCTTGTGAACAAAAGGCTTCTCCCTTACTTAATGATAGACATGTAGACAGGCCTGTTTTTGCCGCACCTCCTGTTAGCCAGTACATTCCGGCATAGAAGGATAGGATTGCTAGGCAACGGTACACAGCATGTACCACGTGACCGGAAGCCTTTCAGCGCGGTTACCGGAAGTATCGGTGGCGCTGTTGCCGGAAAATTGCAACTATCCTGAGACACGTGGAGCGCGAACGCCGATCAACACGCCAGATGCAGCCATGAGCCACATACAGTTAGGTCCATAAATGTTGGGACATCGACACAATTCTAACATTTTTGGCTCTATACACCACCACAATGGATTTGAAATGAAACAAACAAGATGTGCTTTAACTGCAGACTTTCAGCTTTAATTTGAGGGTATTTACATCCAAATCAGGTGAACGGTGTAGGAATTACAACAGTTTGCATATGTGCCTCCCACTTGTTAAGGGACCAAAAGTAATGGGACAATTACCTCATTATCCCAATTACAATGAGCAGATAAAAGGTCCAGAGTTAATTTCAAGTGTGCTATTTGCATTTGGAATCTGTTGCTGTCAACTCTCAAGATGAGATCCAAAGAGCTGATACTATCAGTGAAGCAAGCCATCATTAGGCTGAAAAAAACATAACAAACCCATCAGAGAGATAGCAAAAACATTAGGCATGGCCAAAACAACTGTTTGGAACATTCTAGAAAAGAAGAAATGCATCGGTAAGCTCAGCAACACCAAAAGACCCGGAAGACCACGGAAAACAACTGTGGTGGATGACCGAAGAATTCTTTCCCTAGTGAAGAAAACACCCTTCACAACAGTTGGCCAGATCAAGAACACTCTCCAGGAGGTAGGTGTATGTGTGTCAAAGTCAACAATCAAGAGAAAACTTCACCAGAGTGAATACAGAGGGTTCACCACAAGATGGAAACCTTTGGTGAGCCTCAAAAACAGGAAGGCCAGATTAGAGTTTGCCAAACAACATCTTAAAAAGCCTTCACAGTTCTGGAACAACATCCTATGGACAGATGAGACCAAGATCAACTTGTACCAGAGTGATGGGAAGAGAAAAGTATGGAGAAGGAAAGGAACCGCTCATGATCCTAAGCATACAACCTCATCAGTGAAGCATGGTGGTCGTAGTGTCATGGCGTGGGCATGTATGGCTGCCAATGGAACTGGTTCTCTTGTATTTATTGATGATGTGACTGCTGATAAAAGCAGCAGGATGAATTCTGAAGTGTTTCGGGCAATATTATCTGCTCATATTCAGCCAAATGCTTCAGAACTCATTGGTCGGCGCTTCATAGTGCAGATGGACAATGACCCAAAGCATACTGCAAAAGCAACCAAAGAGTTTTCTAAGGGAAAGAAGTGGAATGTTATGCAATCGCCAAGTCAATCACCTGACCTGAATCCGATTGAGCATGCATTTCACTTGCTGAAGACAAAACTGAAGGGGAAATGCCCCAAGAACAAGCAGGAACTGAAGACAGTTGCAGTAGAGGCCTGGCAGAGCATCACCTGGGATGAAACCCAGCGCCTGATGATGTCTATGCGTTCCAGACTTCAGGCTGTAATTGACTGCAAAGGATTTGCTACCAAGTATTAAAAAAGAAAGTTTGATTTATGATTATTATTCTGTCCCATTACTTTTGGTTCCTTAACAAGTGGGATGCACATATGCAAACTGTTGTAATTCCTACACCGTTCACCTGATTTGGATGTCAATACCCTCAAATTAAAGCTGACAGTCTGCAGTTAAAGCACATCTTGTTTGTTTCATTTCAAATCCATTGTGGTGGTGTATAGAGTCAAAAATGTTAGAATTGTGTCGATGTCCCAATATTTATGGACCTGACTGTATAAGCAGGTCTCTGTAGGGTCCCCTACAGTCACATGTAAGTGGAGGATTATATCACTATACTGATAAGTATTAATGAATTTGTTTATTGTGTTTTACCCCCTTATTGTCTTTTTGGTAAGATAGCGAATCAGCAATGGGGGGAGGGGTTGGCACTTTAGGGGTGGACCACCCACGCAATCTGCTTCAGGTGATATGTGTATAAATTTGTGTCATTTGTTGTATTGCACTGTGCTTGACAAAGACTCACTGGAGTCGAAACGTTGCATGTTGGGTGAGGAATAAACACCGAAATATATTGAGAAGTTGGAGTGCTGCGGTTTTTCTTCTTCTAGAAGGGGGCCATTTTAGATGGATCTAAAAGAGCTAAGACACGCTAAGCTTTAGTGCAGGTCTTACCGTTGCAATGGAACAGTTTGAGGAGACCATCAGGTAGCTGAGGGCGACAGCGGAGGTTCGGGGCACCGACTGAGTACAGGAGCAGGTGCAGCAGATGTTTTGGGGAGCGGCTGAGGCATCAGTTTCGCCTCAGCCCATTGCGGTGGGATAGGCCGCTGACTCACTTCAGCTCACAGTCATCCCCCCACCCCTGGGCTCAGCGCCATATACAGAGCCCTTTCGAGGACCCTTCAAGCCGGGGGGTGGCGGGGAAAAGCTTCCTCCCGCACACCCCGGTGTGGAAGGAATCCGCAGAGTAGGCGGAGCCCACGAGGTAGCCGGAACCGGTCACCTCCGTCTTTAGCAGGATGCGGCGTAGGAGCGGGACCAGGGATGGCGGGCACTTTCCCAGCTCCTGGAGAGGAAGGTCCCCCCCAGCGCGATCAACATGTCTGGAGGTACGAGGCTGCTGCGATGCCAGTGGCAGTGTGCAGCAGGCCCCCATCACCAAGCCTGCAGCAGAGAGGAAGCTCCGCCCCCTCTGATTTATTCTTGGAAGGGAGCATCGCTAACGTCCCTGGCATGTGCCATGCCAGGGGACAGAATGGAGAGGCATCTTCATCTGAAGAAAGAAGGTCAGCGCAGAGGAGTGAACAGCTGGACTCAGGATCTTCAGCTGATGGGGTCACAGCACCCAGGCAGCCAGGTGAGATTTCGTGGGGACCTTTAGCGTAGTTAGCGGCGGGTAATGTAGGCGGCATAGACTTAGGCAGGGAGTTAGGTCAGCTGTTGGGAGGGTTAGCTGGCTTATTAACAGGTTGGGGTATGGGGGGGACGTCCCCATTGCCGGCTTGGGGGGTGACGGGGGCCCCTGGCGGGTCCGGCATGGTGGGGGATGGCAGATTAGGAATAGGGAGTAATGTGGCGTTGGTGCAAATGCAGGCGGGTGGTGGGGTGGAGGATGAAACGGTCCGGTTAGATGACAAAGCGAGAGGGGAGGTATATGTATGTTTTGAGGGCCTGTTGGGGGCTCATTTAGAGCAGGAGGTAAGGGAGCGTATTTGGAAAGGGGAATATGTCGAGATTTTTTCTTTGCTCCCGTTGGATAAGTTTAATCTGGATAGGGTACGGAGGGAAGAGAATAAGAAAGAGGAGGAAGAGAAGCGGAGATATCGTTTAATACCACAAACCTTCCCAAATTGGTTGCGGGCGTTCACGATATTAGCGACCGTGATAAGGGAGAAGAAGCCAGAGTGCTGTTCGGCGCTGTTTTGTTACTTCGACGCAATCGGCGAGGGGTATAGGGTGTACGGGGGGATAGCATGGTTGCGCTATGATGAACAGTTTAGGCAGTGGAAGGCGATGCGTCCAGAAATGAGGTGGGATCACAAAGACTTAGCTTTGTGGTTGAAGGTGACTGCACCTATTAGGCCGGGTCAGTCCTTTCAGGGGGAATCAGGCGGCAATTTTGTTACGGGAGGGGGTTTTATGGAGTTTTAAGATTCCGTTCGTTCCAGGGGAGGCAGTGTTGTTAAAAAGGAATTTGAGATTGGCTAGGAAACATCCGGAGGTAGTGGCAGAAACACTTAAAAAAGAGGTCAAGCTAGGTAGGATGGCGGGCCCATTTTTGGAACCGCCATTACTGAATTTGCAGGTGTCACCACTGGGGGTGGTTCCAATGAAGGAGATGAATAAGTTTCGACTTATTCATCATCTGTCTTTTCCTGGGGGATCGTCGGTCAATGACGGTATTGATCCGGCCTTGTGTTCGGTGGTTTATACCTCATTTGACACGGCAGTTGCATGGGTTAAGAAGTTTGGAAAAGGGGTGTTGCTTGCCAAGACTGATATAGAGGCGGCGTTTTGGTTATTGCCAATGCATCCGGATTGTTTGCATCTGTTGGGGTGTTTTTGGGGCGGGGAATTTTTTGTGGATAGGTGCTTGCCAATGGGCTGTTCTCTGTCCTGCACGTATTTTGAAGCGTTTAGCTCGTTTCTAGAATGGGCGGTGGCGGACTTGTCAGGCTGTGAATCCATCATTCACTACTTGGACGATTTCCTGTGTATTGAGCCCGCGGATTCTAGCGTGTGTGCACTGTTGTTGCACACATTGGGTACGTTGTTTGGGTCATTTGGGGTTTCATTGGCAGCGGAAAATACAATGGGGCCGGTCACTGAATTGAGTTGTTTGGGAATAGTGATTGACATGGTTAGGATAGAATGTAGACTGCCTATGGATAAGTTGGTGGATTTAAAATGGGAAGTAGCGAGGGCAAGTCGGTTAAAAAAGATAAAATTGCGTGAGCTTCAGTCACTTCTGGGAAAGCTAAATTTTGCATGCCGGATTATGCCCATGGGGAGGGTTTTTAGCAGACAGTTAGCGGGGGCGACGGTGAGCGTGGTTGCACCACATCACTACATTCGTTTGGGTAATGAATTGAGAGCGGACTTGAAAGTTTGGAGTTCCTCTTTGGAGAATTATAACGGTTGCTCGCTTTTCTTGGGTGAGGTGGTGAACTCTTGTGAGTTTGAGTTATTTTCGGACACGGCAGGGGGTTGTGGTTTTGGTGTTTACTGTGGGGTCAATGGTGTGCTGGGAGTCGGCCAGATAGTTGGGTGGAAAAGGGCTGGGTTAAAAAATTTGCATTGTTGGAGCTTTTCTCCATAGTGGTGGGGTAAAGATTTTCGGGACAAAAAGGTTCACTTCCACTGTGATAATTTGGGAGTAGTTCAGGCGATAAATGTGTTGTCAGCCTCGTAGCCATTAGTGGTACGGCTGCTACAGCGCTGGTATTAGAGTGTCTTTTGCTTAAAGCTTGGTTGGTGGCGGTACACGTGCCAGGGGTCGATAACTGTGTTGCTGATGCTCTCTCTTGTTCACAGTGGGATCGTTTCCGGCAGCTGGCCCCAGAGGCAGAAGAGTTTGGGAGAGTTGTCTCTTGGATCTTCTGGAGGGACCATAGCAGGGCTCATTCAGGCATCATTGGCGCCCAGTACGTGGGCGACTTATTTAAAAGTATTGGGAGGACTGGTGTGATGGATTGGGGGTTGGGAATGAGGAGTTCCGCTGTTGTTGTTTGTGGGTCATTTTATTTAAATTAGTGTTTTCCTCCGTGCTTTTCGGGGCGTTACGCTTAGGGGAGTTGGTCTGTCCGACAGTTAGTCGGGTGGGATGGTTGCTCAGGGAAGACATTGATTTGTTCCATGATAGGGTGGAATTCATCATCCGTCCTTCAAAGATGGATGTGGAGGTAAGAGGGCATAGAGTAGTACTGTTCGGCATTCCGGGCTGTGCAATGTGCCCAGTGCAATGTATGTGGGAATATGGGGCGAAAATGAAGATGGGGGTTTTACCATTGTTAGTGCATAAGGATGGGTCGTTTTTATCCTGTTTTCAATTTACTGCGGTTTTTTCAAAATATTTAAAGAGGTTAGGGCTGGGTCAAGAAGGGTATTCCAGTCATTCATTTGGAATTGGAGCAGTGACGGAGGCGGCTCGATGCGGGTTAAGTGAGGAGGTGGGCGTTAGGAGTCTATTCGTTTCAGGTCTTAAATCCGTTTAAATCTAATTTAATATAGGGTAGTGGGGTCGACAGCAGTATTGCTCTTTGCTTTGGTTTTCTCGTTACAGGTGCAGGACCAGCCCTAGTGTGGATTATTGGACATGCATATATCTTTTGGGGGGCTGTTCGGGCAGCAGTTTGGCCGGACGGTCAGCAATTAGGTTTCCTTCGATTGGCAGTGGTGGTAAGGTGGTTGGGGCGCAGGGGTATGGTATGGGCTGGGGTGTTGCCAGAGTTACACCATTTTGTTAGGCAGGATAGGGCACATGACGTGTTAGTGCTGCACGTGGGTGGCAACGATTTGGCAGCACGGCCAATTCGGGAACTAATTCTGGATGTTAATTTTGACTTTTTGCGGTTATGGACATTGTTTCCGAAGTTGGTGACCGTATGGTCAGATATAGTCCCGAGGATGGTTTGGAGGGGTGCCAGATTAGTGGAGGGCATGAATAGGGAAAGAAATAAGGTGAACTGGGCTATGGGTCGCTTTATGACCAGGAATGGGGGTGGCGGTGAGGCACATGTAGCTTGTGAGTGTTGTGGTTTTTTTTTTGGAGGGCCAATGGAGTACATCTAAATGCAGTCGGTTTGGATATGTGGAGCCTGGCGTTACAGGAAGGTATCGAGACGGCTTTGAACTTATGGAGGGACGCACAGACTTAAGGGGTCAAGTCTCTGCTTTGGTGGCGGGGGGGTCCTTGAAGTTGGTTATATTCACAGGTGAGGATGATGGGAGGGCTCCTTGGTTGGTGCTGGACTCCTAGTTGTGGCAGGATTAAAATGGGTGGGCAACGGCTGGAGGCAAGATGGTTCACCCCGGTGGGGTAATTTCAGTTATTTGGGGCTTTAAGGACCTCCCCTGGTAGGAATTATCATTAAGAGTTTATGGTTTTATATATATTTTGTATGTTAATAAAACGGATGCTGTGGCCGATTCATCCCAGTTTGGTGTTCAAGTTTTTATTCAGGTTATTGGAGTTTGGAACAGTGGGCTGGGAACGTATCAGTGGGAGAAGGTCAGAGGAGGGGCAGTTAAGTATTAGAAGTCGGACGGAAGGTAACCAATACCTCTATCAAGTTATGGCCGGACTGGGGGGCAGGGCCTTTAGGGGAGACCAACATGACGGGGGGTTTGGTTCAGGTAGACCCCGGGGGTGGGATAGGTTAGTTTGGATAGAGGGGGTGGTTTTGAGGATACCCTGTGGGGTAGGGATTGGCTGATTTGATTGTGGGGGTGTGGGTTAAGGGGTAAAATGCTGAGGCAAAGAGAAGAAGGGGGCCATTTTAGGTGGATCTAATAGAGCTCCCACCCACTCATCCCCTTTTTTATTGGAGAGGTTAGGGTTATCGGTAGGTTAAAGGTGTTTATATGCGGAAAAGGGGTTAGGGGCTGGTAGATTATGGTGTGAAGGAGAAGTTAGTTTTGTCAAGGTGGCTGTGGCGGGGGGAGGTCCTTGAAGTTGATTATATTCACAGGTGAGGATGATGGGAGGGCTCCTTGGTTGGGGCTGGACTCCCAGTTGTGGCGGAATTAAAATGGGCTATTTAGTGGTGTTTCTGAGCTGGTGGGCAATGGCTGGAGGCAAGATGGCTCACCCCAGTGGGGTAATTTCAGTTATTTGGGGCTTCAAGGACCTCTACCTGGTAGGAATTATCATTAAGAATTTATGGTTTTATATATATTTTGTATGTTAATAAAATGGCTGCTGTGGCCGATTCATTCCAGTTTGGTGTCCGAATTTTTATTAGGTTATTGGAGTTTGGAAAAGTGGGCTGGGAATGTATCGGTGGGAGAGGGTCATAGGAGGGGCAGGTAAGTATTAGGGGTCAGACGGAAGGTAACCAATATCTCCGTCATGTCTCAATCGGATGATGAGTTTTTGGAGGAATAAAAGTACTCTTTAGTCTTAAACCCAGATTAGTCAATTTAATCATCTCACTCCCACCTCCATCATCTGTGTCAGCATCCAATACGGTCTGTACTGACTCTTTTGTAGAAAAATTTGCTTTTAGTCTCAATTTGCGGAAAAATTGCTGAAGATCCACATCCATTTGGAAAGTATCAAATTGACTAACAGGGCTGAATGAGAGACCCTTTTCAAGTGTCTGTATTACCGTATGCTCTATAAACTTTGAAGATAAGTTGATAACTAAAGAGGAATGCCTACCTGAGACCGTGTCAGTACAGTTTGTAGGGGCTGCCGTGTCTCCGAAACCTCCAATGCTTTCGGCCCGACCATGCGTTTCCTCGTGGTGGACGCCGTCTGTAGCCCCGCCTGGAAAAAGGACGTATCTCCCAGGACTAGTTCATATCGCTCCCTGAACTTCAGGTTCAATAGTTTCCAGGTCTGGATCCTCCCCTGTAGCCAGGTCGTTGCCTTTGTGAGGTATCCTGCCATCGGTATACCCTGTTGGATCGCTTTTTTATCCTGTATCTCCTTGCGGTAGGTGGCAATGTTGTTCTCCACGGTCTCCTTCAACTTAGTAAACTCCTCAATGGTAAAGGAGTCTTGTAGTTGTTGTTCAACTTTATCAACTTTATCTTTTATCTCGGTTATTGCTTTCTGCAATCTATCCACAGTTAACAGTATCAGGTCCAAAGAGCATTTGTTAATTATTTTTTCAAGATCTGAACAATAAGTTTGATCATCTGGAAAGAAGGTACCCGCATGCCCCTGAATGAGCCGAATCGTGTCCTGTTATTGGATATTTTTGTATGAATAAATAAAGAATACAACACTGATTTAAGTATGTCTGCTGGGATTTTCTAATTGGACTCTGTGGTGGGGACTACCCCTTCCCGTGCAGCGGTAAGAGGATCGTGAGCTGTTGAATTTGGTTACTATTTGGCTGTTTGATACGTGCACCGATCCTACTTATGACGAGTGCAGCGAATACTCTCAGCTTCAATGAGGATAATGCTTCAATGAGGATGATGCAATGAGGATTTTATCCCAAGTGACATCTTCAAATGATTTTATGGTAATCCCTTCGAGTGAATAAAAAAAGACATTGGGAATTGGGAACATGATTTAAGGAGAATTGTTGCGGAGCTTCACGGTATACCCTTAATATCTTCACTTAAATCCCCTTGTAGCTGAAGAAGCAGGTCAATATCCAAGAGACAATTTCTCCAGTGACTGGACGACACACAGTTTGGGAGTCAACTGACTTTACTAGGCATGCGCACCTGGTTTCAAACTGCCAACAGCCTCATTTACATACAATACATAGATTACTATGGTACAAGGAAAAGGGGGGAGGGGAAGAGGTACAGACAAGAAAGACATTCTGTAAGTGGCTAGGTTTGCCACAAGAATTGCTTCCTATGAATTACATGCCACCACTCTGGCTGAATATTTTAAATTGAATCGAATCCCGAGGGGCATGCGGGTACATTTACGCTCAACCTTCTTTTCAGATGATCAAACTTATTGTTCAGATTTTGAAAAAATAATTAACAAATGCTGTTTGGACCTGATACTGTTAGCTGTGGATAGATGGCAGAAAGCAATAACCGAGATAAAAGATAAAGTTGATAACGTTGAATAACAACTACAAGACTCCTTTACCATTGAGGAGTTTACTAAGTTGAAAGAGACAGTGGAGAACCACATTGCCACCTACCGCAAGGAGATACAGGATAAAAAGCGATCCAAGTTCCTCAGAGTTACGCATTAAACAGGGTATACCGATGGCAGAAACCTTGCAAAGGCAATGACCTGGCTACAGGAGAGGATCCAGACCTGGAAACTATTACATCTCAAGTTCAGGGAGCGATATGAACGACTCTTGGGAGACACGTCCTTTTTCCAGGTGGGACTATGGACGGCGTCCACCACGAGGAAACGCCGGGTCGGGCCGAAAGCAGCGGAGGTCTGGAAACACGGCAGCCCCTACAGACTGTACTGACATGGTCTCAGGTAGGCATTCCTCTTTAGTTATCAACTTATCTTCAAAGTTTATAGAGCATACGGTAATACAGACACTTGAAAAGGGTTTCTCATTCAGCCCTGTTAGTCAATTTGATACTTTCCAAATGGATGTGGATCTTCAGCAATTTTTCCACAAAGTGAGACTAAAAGCAAATTTTTCTACAAAAGAGTCAGTACAGACCGTATTGGATGCTGACACAGATGACAGAGGTGGGAGTGAGATTAGTAAATTGACTAATCTGGGATTAAGACTAAAGAGTACTTTTGTCCCTCCAAAAACTCATCATCCGGTTGAGACATTTGTGCATTTGGCAACTCAAGAGGTACATCGTGAAATGGATATTATAAAAAGAGGGGAATTGCGAATGACACAGAACATTACAGTTAGAGAGAAACAAGTAATAAGTGGTTTGATGAGTGACGAGACCTTGATAGTTAAGCCCGCCGACAACGGGGGCTCTATTGTTATTATGGATAAAGCCAGATATATGCAGGAAATTGAACGACAGTTATCAGATACCAACAATATTCCAAATAAAGTCAAAACCTCTGAATATGTTTAAATGCTATATAGATCAAGGGATCATTAATAAAAAAATTACATGATTTTCAAATTAATCATTCTCCAATGACACCAGTATTTTATATACTGCCGAAAGTACATAAAACTTTAGATAATCCACCTGGTCGCCCGATTGTGGCTTCTGTTAATTCAGTTTTGTCTCTTTTGGCGATTGTTCTTAAAAAGATACTGACACCATTGGTGAGAAATACTGAGTAGTTTCTACTTGATACTACTCACATTTTAAAGATCATACAGGAGTTGAAAGTGATTCCTAGAGATTGTTGGTTGGTGACTATTGATGTAGTCAGTCTTTACACCTCAATAGAACATACTATGGGTATAAGGGCCACATCAGTTTTGTTACAGTCAAGTCATTATTCAATGAGACAACAGGATTTTTTTATTTATTTATTGCGATTAATTTTATATGCGTTTATGTAATCATTTGATAAACAGTATATATATCCACATGAGTCATTTCAAAAGTTTGCACTTACCTGGAAAAGATTTATAGATGACATTTTTTGCGTGTGGGCAGGGCCACTCGAGTTCCTTCTCCATTTCTTTGAACATCTAAATGGTATCTGGGAGGAGTTAAAATTCGCACTGACATACGATCAGGACTCGGTTTGTTTTCTTGATACGGTAGTGATGAAACATGAGGATGGATATCTTTATACAGATCTCTACAGGAAGACAACTGATAGAATTTTATACTATCAGAGTGCCCACCCACTGGCTCTGAAACAAGTTTTACCAAAATCCCAGTTTATGAGGGTTAAGAAGATAGTGACAGACCCTGAGATACAGCAAAAAAAGATGAATGAAATGACATCTAGATTCCTGGATAGGGGTTACTATAGGAAGCTATTGACGGAGGTCAGGGATGATATGGGCTCTCAATCCACTCAAAGGAGCACGGGAGATTGTATAGCATTTATACATAAGTACCACCCCTTTAATCATCGTTTTGATAATATCATTCGCAAACATTGGCATTTATTGAACAAATCATATCCAACAGTGGAGGAATTTTGTAATCCACCTCTTATTTGCAATAAACGTAACTCTAATCTGAAAGATCAATTAGTACGTGCAGATATAGGGAGTATGAGGGGCAATCAGATACAGAGAAGCCTGAAACAGCAGAAGACTGGAACTTTTCCTTGTCTTCACTATGCAGTGTTAAAATTTGTTAAAAGGTTCATTCTTTTACCATCCGCACACTGGAAAACCTTCTCTGTCAGCTTAATAAAAAACTGCCACACCGACGAGTAGGTGATTTTCCCCCTAACAGTCCGCACTGACTGAATGCTACTGTCGCTGCCTCCGTGATCCTCTGCACCACTACTTCCCGGGCAGGTAGGCTGCTGCGAAGCAGGTGGTCTACCCCGGGCACGTTTGGCTCCCAACCTGCAACTGCTGCCCCCCTGCTGACTCCCAGCCATGCTACCACCTTGCCGGCTGAGCCGCTGCCACACAGGCAAGCTGCCACCCTCTTCTCCTGATGATGATGAAGGCCCTTCTGCACCCGGCTCCCAAGTGTGATCGGCTTCATCATTATCAAGTAGTGTCTGAACGTCACTGATGTCCTCCTCAACTGTCTCTGGGTCAGGAGCCTGACTACTTGCAACACAAGCTCCTGCGCCGCTCTCCTCATCACTACTTGCCCGTCTAGCAAAAGAAGCGGCTGGGCAGATCTTGGCTGGGCAGTAGCTGCTGACTGTCCTCTAGTAGCTCTTCCTCGCTGAAAAGTGGAGCTGAACCCACAGCATATAGTACTTCTCGCTGTGAGGGAACAGAAAAGGACAGAGGCAGGTTGAGGACAGGTGAGGGCACAGGGCCTGCTCCCGGGCCATGCCAACTAAGGGTTGTGTCTGACGAACCCACCGACTGTTGGCTGGGGATGTCTGATATCACTTGGGATGATGTGGATGACCGAGTTAACCAATCAAGAACCGCTGGGTTGCTGGTCAAGACACGACCGCTAGATGACACCGGGAGCTCAGGCCTCTTGCTGCGATTCCTGCTGCCAAGCCCCCTTACTCTGCTGCGACCTCTGCTTGCGCCAGAAACATTTAGGCCTTTGCCACTCCTCTGTACATGGCCTGGCACTTCTCTGCCTGACATACTTGTAGCTGAACTAAACAAATTAAACGGAAATTCAAACACCCCTAAAAGCGACGAATATATTTTTATTTTTGTACTGAAATAGGCCACTAAACGCTTTCACCACAATTAACTGCAGAAGTGAACTGAGAATATATTTTTCTTGTTGGACCGAAATAGGCCATTATATGCTTTTGACCAGAAAAAACTTAGAGTGAAGTGCGCATATGTTTTTCTTTTTTAACTGAAATACGCCCCTATACGCTTTCACCAGAAATAACTGCAACAGTGCAGTAGGTATATATTTTTATTTTTTAACTGAAATACGCCCCTATATTCTTTCACCAGAATTAACTACAGAAATGCACTGAGAATATATTTTTCTTGTTGTACTGAAACACGACCGTATACGCTTTGACCAGAAAAAACTGCAACAGTGCAGTGCGTATATATTTTTCTTGTAGTACTGAAATACGCCCCTATACGATTTCACCAGAAATAACTGCAACAGTGCAGTGCGTATATATTTTTCTTGTAGTACTGAAATACGCCCCTATACGCTTTCACCAGAAATAACTGCAACAGTGCAGTGCGCATATATTTTTCTTTTTTTACTGTAATACGCCCCTATACGCTTTCAACAGAAATAACTGCAGAAGTTAACTGAGAATATATTTTTCTTGTTGAACTGAAATAGGCCACTGTACGCTTTGACCAGAAAAAACTTAAAGAGTGAAGTGCATATATATTTTTCTTGCAGTACTGAAATACGCTACTATACAATTTCAACAAAAATGACGGCAACAGTGCAGTGCGTATATTTTTTTTGTTTTATTACTGAAATTCGCCCCTTTATGCTTTTAGCAGAAATAACTGCAGAAGTGAAATGCGTATATATTTTTCTTGTAGTACTGATATAAGATACTAAAGATACTAAGATATAAGCCACTAAAGGCTTTTCAACATAACACTTGCAGCCCAATAACAAATAGCTGGAATGACAGAGCTGTCTAATGGCTATTTGGATCCCCAAATATTATTTCCCTGCACTTGTAAGTCACTTTCCTATCAATGTCCCTAGCGCCTTCTGGCGTCTCTCCCTGCACTAAGATGCTGTGAAATGATTCCTCCCTATCATTTCCCTGCACTTATAAATCGTTTTTCTGTCTTTTTTTCAACAATCAAGTTTTTCCAATTGCTGTTCCTAGTGCCTTCACACGTCTGTCCCTGCACTCTGAACGCTGGAAAATGTCTGACTGTAAGATGGCCACCGTATTTATAGGGCTGTGACGTCACAGGGCTGGCTGCTGATTGGCTGCATGCAGGCATGTCAATCTGGGTGATCCCGCCTTCCCAGAGTTCCTTGCCCCATGTCCTCAGTCCTCACATGTGTAGGCACCATTTTAGGAAAAATGCAATTTGTTGCCACGAAGCACAAGGAAATTTGCATTAGTTGCGAATCAAATTTTTCCTGAAATTCGGATCGAATTCCACTTTGTCAGCTTCGATTCGCTCATCTCTAGTTATAACAGAAAATAACGGAATCCACAAGACAGAAGTCAAAACGGAAGCCTTTAAGAGGCATTCCGTTTTGATCCATCATAATAGAAGTCTATGGGAATCATAATGGATCCATCTGGTTACCTTTATGAAAGATGGAAAACAAAGTCCTGCCGAAAGGATTTTTTTCCCGTTCCGCATAATTGAAACCAAACGGATCCGTTATGATTCCCATAGACTTCAATTATGATGGAAAGCAAAATGGAATGCTTCCGTTTTGCATTCCGTCATAACACAAGTCTATGGGCAGCATAACAGAATCGTCCTGGTTTCCGTTATGCAGGACTGAACTCCTGCATAATGGAAACCAGGACCGATCCGTTCTGCTGAAATGGACTTGTATTGTGAAGGATCAAAATGGAATGCCTCTGAAAGGCCTCCGTTTTGACTTCCGTCTTATGGATTCCATTATTTTCTGTCATAACCATGTTATAACAGAAAACAAAAACAGAAACCATAACGCTCATGTTAACCCGCCCTAAATGGTACAAAAAAATATATAGCTTGTCTTCACAACAGTTGGCCAGATCAAGAACACTCTCCAGGAGGTAGGTGTATGTGTGTCAAAGTCAACAATCAAGAGAAGACTTCACCAGAGTGAATACAGAGGATTCACCACAAGATGTAAACCATTGGTGCGCCTCAAAAACAGGAAGGCCAGATTAGAGTTTGCCAAACGACATCTAAAAAAGCCTTCACAGTTCTGTAAACAACATTCTATGGACAGATGAGTGATGGGAAGAGAAAAGTATGGAGAGGGAAAGGAACTGCTCATGATCCTAAGCATACCACCTAATCAGTGAAGCATGGTGGTGGTAGTGTCATGGCGTGGGCATGTATGGCTGCCAAAGGAACTGGTTCTCTTGTATTTATTGATGATGTGACTGCTGACAAAAGGATGAATTCTGAAGTGTTTCTATCTGCTCATATTTAGCCAAATGCTTCAGAACTCATTGGACGGCGCTTCACAGTGCAGATGGACAATGAGCCAAAGCATACTGCAAAAGTAACTAAAGAGTTTTTTAAGGGAAAGAAGTGGAATGTTATGCAATGGCCAGGTCAATCACCTGACCTGAATCCGATTGAGCATGCATTTCACTTGCTGAAGACAAAACTGAAGGGGAAATGCCCCAAGAACAAGCAGGAACTGAAGACAGTTGCAGTAGAGGCCTGGCAGAGCATCACCAGGGATGAAACCCAGTGTCTGGTGATGTCTATGCGTTCCAGACTTCAGGCTGTAATTGACTGCAAAGGATTTGCAACCAAGTATTAAAAAGTGAAAGTTTGATTTATGATTATTATTCTGTCCTATTACTTTTGGTTCCTTAACAAGTGGGAGGCAAACTGTTGTAATTCCTACAAATGCTGGGAGGAAAATGCCTGTTTTCCTAGACCAAACCTCTTACTGTGTCACCCCCAGGTGGGGTCAAACACCAGACTGGACTCATGTGCCTTGACAACACCTAGTTGCTTTTAAAAGACAGCTGGGTTCAGCAGAAATGATCTCTGTATTGGGATCTGAGGCTTATGCTGGGCTTGGAGGTCTGAGACCAGTGTGAGGGGAAACAGGCCGCCTAAAGTCTGTTCATGGACTCTTTGAGGCAGGACTGTCAGCTAGGTGTAAACTAACACCAAAACCAAAAGGTGACTTTTTGTTTTAAATGTGACTTTTTGCTTATGAACTTGCAAAGAGTGTGAATAAACACTGAACTGTTTGATTTAAGAACTAGTTGGTGCCTCTATACTGCGTCCGCTTATCCTGTCTACCAGAGCGAATCCCCACAGTTGGTGGAGGATGCGGGCCATAGCAGTGAGGCTGGCGTAAAAGCTGAAATATTTAATATTTCTCTGGGCACGGATGTATGTCCTGGATTAAACCAGCTAAATTTCAACCCGTGTTGCTCGGCAAAATGGAAGTTGTAATGAAGGCCCTCTTGGAGGCTAACCTGCAACAGGCTAATAAGCAGCAGCAAAAAACAAACCAGCTGCTGCTGCAACACGTGATGGCTCTATAGATAGCAGGAGCACCCCCGAGCGTTCACAATGCAGAGAAAGCGGTTAGTAAGGCGATCCCCTAGATGGCACCCATGGATGACGTTGAAACCTACTTGGCGGTATTCGAGAAAGTGGCTGTGAGGGAGAATCTACCCCTAGATCAGTGGGCTGAGGTCATCGCTCCGTTCCTGGCATCCGAGTCCCAGCAGGTGTATTTCGACTTATCAGACGAGCAAGCGGCCGACTACCAGAAAGTCGTGGGTGAGATCCTGGCGAGGCTGGGGGTAAATGTTTTGGTCTACAACCGGACGTACTCAGTCCCACTGATCTGCTGGACCGTATTTTAGCTGATATGTTCTGGAGGGCGTTGCCATACCCTCTTCAGCATTGGATTGGCCAAGTGTCTCCTGTTTATGCCCTTGAGATGGTGGACCTGGTTGAACGATATGAGGCTACCAGGAAACTAAAGGGGGGCTCTTTCGGGAAGGGGGAAGTTAAACTCCGACAATCCCCACCCCAGACCCGGAGACTGGAGCCAAAAAAGCCAGCCCGGGAGGTACCCACTGCGGACCTGGCTCCGGTGATCTGTTGGCGGTGTCATGAGCCTGGTCATGTAAAGGCTGACTGTCCCCATAGGGTTGAGCCCATGGTCACTAACTATGGCTACCATCGGTTGCTATATGCCAGGAAGCTGTGTGCAACAGGTACCAGGGATAATAATCACCTGTGCCAGGTGGAAGTGGGAGACACTCCAGCGGTGGCTCTGCTGGACTCGGGGAGTCTGGTGACCCTGGTAAGGGCTACGCTGGTGCGACACGCTGAGTTTACTGGCAGGAAAGTCGAGGTAATGTGCATACATGGTGACTTAAAAGACTACCCCACAGCTCTGGTGTCTTTAACCACGGTTACCGGCAGGAGGCCGTCGACACAAATCTACACTATGAACTAATAATAAGAACTGTGGCCAGCTATGAGACTTACCGGTCCCCAAGAGTCAGGGATAACCCCAGGGGATTGGCCTTGCTCAAGTGGGAGGCCAGAACCCTGGGAACCCGAGGCCGAAGGGCCAGCGGTAGGGGTGACTTCCACTTCGGTGGATGAGGGGGGAACAACCGCGTTGAATGTGATGGTTAGGGAGGTGGAGGACTTGCTGCCGGGCCCTGAATTGGCAGACTTGAATGTCTCCGGTGATAATTTCGGTACAGCACAACACAGGGACCCAAGCCTGCGAGAATGTGTTAATGATCGATGGAGAACCACAACAACCGGGGGTTGAGTCGATTTTTCCACGTTTTGTGGTTCTCCATGATTTGCTGCATCGGGTCAACCAACTACGGTAGGAGAGAATGTGGAACAATTGGTGGTGCCCAAGGCTTATCGCAAACTGGTACTAGATCTAGCGCACCAACATGTTCTCGGGGGTCATCTGGGATTGCAGAAAACACAGGACCGTATACTACAGCCGTTTTACTGGCCCAGTGTGTTTAGAGAGGTGGAAGAGTTTTGTAAGTCTTGCCCGACCTGCCAGATAACTAGCCCCCAGCCCCATTTCCGTAGTCCCTTAGTACCTCTCCCGATCATCGAGGTCCCGTTTGAAAGAATCGATATGGATCTCATAGACCAGTACCAAAGTCCGCTAGAGGGCACCAACACATTCTAGTTATCCTAGACTACGCAACCCGGTAAGCGGCATACATCAGCCAAACTCATAGCTAAAGGGTTAATGGAGATGTTTTCCGGCGTAGGACTACCCAAAGAGGTTTTGACGGACCAAGGGACCCGGTTCATGTCCAAGGTCATGAGGGAATTGTGCAAGTTGCTGCACATAAAACAGTTACGGACGTCCGTCTACCATCCGCAAACGGATGGGATGGTAGAAAGGTTTAACCAAACCTTAAAAAATATGTTAAAAAGAGTGGTGTCCAAAGATGGAAGGGACTGGGACCTCCTCTTGCCCTATCTCATGTTTGCAGTGTGAGAGGTGCCCCAGGCCTATACTGGGTTCTAGCCCTTCGAACTGCTATACGGCAGACATCCTCACAGGCTGTTGGACGTAGCCAAGGAGGCATGGGAACAACAGCCTACTCCGTATAAAAGTGTTATTGAATACATCACCCAGATGCAAGAACGAATAGAGACCGTGTTGCCTTTGGTTTGGGAACATATGGAGGCGGCTCAGCGAGCCCAGAGTCGAATCTATAACCGGCAGGCTCGAGTCCAGAGCTTTAACCTGCGTGATCGGGTCTTGGTTCTGGTACCGACAGTGGACAGTAATTTCTTGACTAGGTGGCAGGGGCCCTACGAGGTAATATAAAAAATTGGAGATGTAAATTACAAGGTACATCATTCAGGGCGGCGAAATCAGAAGCAAGTGTACCATGTTAATCTACTAAAACCCTGGAAGGATAGGGAGACCTGCGCTGAGGACAGACCGCAGTCGGTTTGTCTAAGGGAAGAAGTTTTAGCCCCTCTGTCTGCTGCAGGGGAAGCGGTTGCCACAATAAGAATTGCTGACAGCCTCTCTTCTAAACAGGCTCAGGAAGCCAGGGAGTACGTTAGTCGGAACACGGATGCATTTCCATAATCCAGCATGATATTGTCACCGAACCCCAGGCAAAAGTCCGGTTAAAGTTGTACCGGGTGCCCGAGGCTCGGCGAAAAGCCATCTCAGAGGAAGTGCAGCTAATGCTGAGGCTGGATGTCATCGAGGAGTCTAAAAGTGAGTGGGCCATCCCAATAGTTCTAATACCCAAGCCAGACGTGACATTACGGTTCTGTAATGAATTTCGTAAATTAAATGAGATTTCAAGATTTGATGCGTATCCCATGCCCCGGGTGGATGATCTAATCGAGCCGTTAGGACAGGCAAGGTATTTCTCAGGCTTGGACCTCACCAAAGGGTACTGGCAAGTGCCCTTAACGGAGGCTGCCAAAGAAAAAACTGCCTTCATCACCCCTGAGGGGCTGTACCAGTATAAGGTGTTACCCTTTGGCCTTCATGGCGCCCCCGCCACGTTTCAACGATTAATGGACATTGTACTTCGTCCCCATCGTAGGTATGCCTCAGCTTACCTGGACAATATTGTCATTCATAGTACCGACTGGGAGAGTCACCTGCCCAAGGTGCAGGCCGTAGTGGACTCTTTTCGGAAGGCTGGACTAACCGCTAACCCCAGAAAATGTACGATAGGGTTAGAGGAGACTAAATTCCTAGGATATGTCATTGGGTGCGGACTCATCAAACCCCAAATGAACAAAGGCTAACCATTCATCTAATGGCAGGATTATCTTTATCAGCACCACCGTGCATGATGACTGCGATCCCCTGATGAACCTCTTCATTCGAAAGGGGAAATGCGTTGGGTTTAAACTTTGTTTTAAAATTTATGCCTATTACCAATATCACCACCTTTGAAGGTCCCTACCTGGATACCTTATTCCCTTGTTTTCCTATATTCAAGTTGTGGAACTATTATTATCTACATCTGGAAGTCCCCAACATCTGGGAATTTGGCAGGCAGGGACAACATAATAGGGTACAGCCACCGAGAAGTGGGGCAGCACCTTTCGGAGCGATTACTCCGCTTGGAGGCAGGGTAAGCATAGTGGATAGGGGTAGTCTCCCAAACTGCCTATGAGTGGACTTGTAGTCTGTTTGGACACTATAATCAAACTGGTCCTATTTTCCTGGAATAGAATAAAAAATTATCAGGAATAACAAGGTCCGACAAGACGATTTGCACTGGGTATCCACTGATCATCAAGAAGGACCACCTGATACCTGGGTATTTATACTCCTGTTGATACAAATATCCGCCTCTGGTCAACAGTACCGTGAGTAACCATATGGTGGCGATCTATCTATAGTTGATGTACTCATCTCTGTCAATATAGATTATACCCTTGTCGAGCAGCAGTGCGAATAATTTGATGTGGTGAGGTTTCTATATTCTGATTGTACTTTAATGAACTATAGGCATAAGTATCTATATATACTGTATATATTCTTTTTCGTTATCGAAATTTATTGAAGTGGGATTTTTAGTAACAGACAATAATTATATATATAATATATACTATTTCTTATAAAACCCCTGCAGGTATCTTTAATATTCTCAGTGAATTGCGGACTCATCAAACCCCAATTGAACAAAATAGAGCCGATACAGAACTGGCCCTGACCTGTCACCACTAGGCAAGTAAAGTCAATCATGGGAATGGTGGGCTATTATATGAAGTTCGTTCCCCATTTTGCCACTATAGCGGCTCCATTGACAGGGCTCTTGAAGGGACGGAAGTCCGTGATGGTCCGCTGGAATAACCAGGCGGAAGAGGTTTTTTCCGCGTTGAAGTCGGTCATGTGCGGGTCACCGGTTTCAAGAGGGAGTTTGTGGTACAGACCGATGCCTCTGAAGTAGGCCTCGGAGCTGTACTCTCTCAGGAAATCAATGGGGAGGAACATCCCGATGTTTTCCTGAGCAACAAACTCACCCCAGCCGAGACTAGGTACAGTAAAGTGGAGAGAGAGAGGGCCTGGCCATCAAATGGGCACTCGTGTCTCTCGGCTATTATCTGTTGGGGAGAAAGTTCCATCTGGTGACCAACCACTCCCCTCTCAAGTGGATGAGCCAGGCCAAAGAGAGGAATGCTCGGGTCACCAGATGGTTCTTATCCTTACAGAACTTTAAGTTCTCGGTAGAACACAGAGCAGGCCAGTTGCAGGGAAATGCGGATGCCCTGTCCCAGGTGCACTGTTTGGCATGTGTTCACCCCCTCAAGGTTGAACAAATGGTGGGGGGGTAGTGACACAGTAAAGGGAGTTGTATGGGGAGGCAGGTATTTTCCTACCAGTGTGTGCTGCTGGACTGATTAGCGGCCAGGTGGGGTCAAACACCGGAATGGACTCATGTGCCCGTCTGGGTTTTGACAACACCTAGCTGCCTTTAAAAGACAGCTGGGTTCAGCAGAAAGGATCTCTGTATTGGGATCTGAGGCTTGTGCTGGGCTTGGAGGTCTGAGACCAGTGTGAGGGGAAACAGGCCGCCTATAGTCTGTTCATGGACTCTTTGAGGCAGAAATGCCAGCTGGGTGTAAACTAACACCAAAACCAAAAGGTGACTTTTTGTGTCAAATGTGATTTTTTGTTTATAAACTTGCCAAGAGTGTGAATAAACACTAAACTATTTGATTTAAGAACTGGTTGGTGCCTCTATACTGCGTCCCTTATCCTGTCTACTAGAGCGAATCCCCACTATATATGTAGTGGCATAAAAATTGCATGTGCTAACACTTACTACTTACATTATTGTAATAGAAATATTCATGGGCCAAAAGGAATATGATTATGAAAATAAAGATTATGAAGTTAATATCTTTATTCTATGGCATTTCTATTTCTCCATACCTTTATATATAGAGTTTTGAAGAGATCATTGACCAAACATGTCATTTTCTTTTATCTTCAGCAGATGGTGACTTCCCTTAGGTACTAAGCACATGCACTTTGTATGTTCTATAACAAAATCCAAGGCTTTAGTCCAAGAAAGATAACAGTGTTAAACATTTCTGCTCTTGTCAGATGAATGATTTATGAAACTATTGTGCTAGAAATGAATACACAGTTTTACATGGTTTACATTTTAAGAATTTTAGATTTTTTTTAACTGAAATTTAACATGGTTAAAATTAGGTTTATGCTTATTTATTAATTACATGGTTTTTCATATATAATCAATGTACATTACCAGCTCTTGTTGACATTCATTCTTTTGGCATTTTATGTTACTTTCACTTCACTTCTTTATCATTGAAAATGAGGCAACACACCAATATTCTCTTCATATTAGCGTTTTTCCGTTCCACTATTGAGATCCGACCCAGGATCTCAATACCGGAGGAAAACGCTTCCGTTTTGTCCCCATTCATTGTCAATGGGAGCAAAACTAAACGGAACGGAATGCAACAGAATGCATTCTGTTGCATTTGGCTGCTTTCTCATGCTGGACAGAAAAATGCTGCAAGCACAGTTTTTTTGTGTACCATGGCATGCTGAGCCAGACACAAAAGAAAACGGATGCGGCACCAATTGAATTACAATGGTTTTAATGCCGAATCTGTCCTGGCTATTTTAGAGATAATACAACCAGATCCGTTCATAATGGATGCAACCAGTTGAATTATCCTAATAGAAGCATTTTTGCTGATCTGTCAGGGATCTAGCAAAAACGCAGATGTAAAAGTAGCCTAACTTCAATTGGCTAATTATCTCTTTCCCGGCCGCCAAGGTAATTTTTTTTACGTGGAGGCTGGACATTTAACAATGGCCACCAGGTGTCTGCTCTTTTAAATCGGCATTACACACCCCAAAATTGACCCATTGAAAAGTACAGATCGACCCATAAGAAATTAGCCCTAACATAGTACTGTACACATAACTACAAAAAGGTTATAGGGGTTAGAATATGGTGATGAAAAAAAAAATTTTTTTTCAAAGATATTATTTCAGTATTAGGCTACATTCACACGACCGTATGTAATCCTTTCCGTTTTGCGTATCCGCAAATAACGGATCCGCATGTCCGCAAAATGCAAAAAGAGTGGCTTCCGTATGTCATCCGCAAAAAACGGTCCGCAAAAAATGGATATAAGTATAAGAAAAGGAGGAGAGAATAAAATATTATAATATATTCATAGTTGTCAAGGAAAAGTCACATGCTCATAAACTCAGGTGCCATTTTATGTGCTTTTCTAGTCGGATAGAGCTTAGTGGGTATCTTGTGCCTTGCTGGTATTTGATTCTTACTGTTTTCTGTGCGACAACCATGGCAAATTACTTTGAACGTGAACTGCTTCTACGCTGGCTCCTTTCTCGGCGCTTTGGAAGTAATTCGCAAATGCTGGAAGAAGAACCAAAGAGGAGACGGAGGCAATGTGTGCATCCTATTGTCTCACAAAGGCTCCGGAAGGGTCACTTCCATACATTGTATGCAGACCTGGGCAGGACCCTATGAAATTTCACCAGTTCTGTCGTATGTCTGTGGAATCATTTGATCGCCTGCTTGCATCTCTTCGTCCATACCTAACCTTTCAGGATACGAACATGAGGCGCTGCATTGGACCTGAAGAAAGACTCATTGTCACTTTGAGGTAAATCAATTTTTTTTTAAATTATGTTATATTAATTAATATAGTATTTTATATATATTTTTTAATTTTTTTTTAATAGTTATAGGTTTATGATATTATTATACGTTTATAATATTCTTAGGGTACCGTGCATTCTTAGTGTACTTTCACACTTGAGTCAGAGTGATCCACCAAACAGTTCATTTGCTGGAACTGGCTGCTGGATCCGGCAATCAGCTTGCAGACATAAAGCATTTGTAGATCCGGATATGGATACATCTCACAAATGTATTGCAAATGCGAACCCGTCTCTCCGCTTCTCATGTGGACAGATAGATCAGTCTACAGTACATAATTTTTTTAACGCATACCAAATCTGTCATTGTGGTTTGTTTAATGTGCCATCTGGCACTGCCAGGGGTCACATAACTTTAATTTATAATATTATGTAGCCCGAATGTGTAGTATAACAATGGCTTATTTTTTGTAATGGGGTTTTCACATCTCAGACAATGTGGGCATATAGCTAGGATATGCCCCCATTGTCTTGTGGGTGTGGATCCCACAGCTTGGACCAACAACTATATCGAGAACAGAGCCCACAAAGTGAAGGAGGGCGCACAGCGCATGTTCAGCCACCATCTATTAATTTAAATGGTGCAGACAAATATAGCCAAGCCCAGCTCAGCTATTTCCATCAGCCTCTTAAAAAAAAATTGGAGCATGGGTCACACATGCGCGGTACGCTTCAATTCACTTCTATGGGAGAGACAGGGATAAGCGATTGGTGGCGGACAGACCCCGTGAACTCAGAGGTCCTCAAGCCACAGCTCTCCCTGATCCTTTCTCGATATAGGTGTGGTTCCAAGAGGTGGGAACCGCACCTATCATACTATGAGATGAGAATAACCCTTAATACTTTATCACACAGTATTTGACATTAATTTATATATATTTTTTTATATCTTACAGATTCCTGGCAACTGGAAACTCCTTTGCTTCGCTGCACTTCGAGTTCCTGCTGGGAGTCTCTACTATCTCTGGGATAGTCAGCCAAACGTGTCAAATCATATGGCAACATCTCAGGGAAGCGGTGATGCCCACCCCCAAGGCGGTAGATTGGCTACGTATCGCCAAGGGTTTTCAAGATTCTGCGCAGTTTCCAAACAAACATTTGTCACAGTATTACTAGAAATATAATTAGAGTGTTCTTATTTGTGGGTATAATGTGAATCTTTTAATAAACTCTCTCATATGTAACTTGTATTGTTTTTTGGGTGATTGATTTAACTTATTTACGTTTCTTGTTTATTATAGTTGTATATGTAATTCGTGATAAGGACCTAGGTCATGTGATCGCTATTCCTGGTCACGTGACATATACTCTGGGTCTAGATAGAGAGGGGAGCGAGTATTTAGTATAGGAGGCGGGTCAGAGATAAATGAGGGTAGCTGCTAGCTTGGAGGTAGTGGAGTGGCCAGACATATGACAGTAGATGTAAGAAAAGCCTCAGTCGCACTATCACAACTATTGCGACCACGTGACTCTTGTGCAGGCTCACTTTCTTATAGAAGGAGAGAAGAAATGCGATCATGGCACGGGTCACGTGGCTGAGCAGGAGGCTACAGGAGCTGGTATGGGGGAGGAGGAATAAGATTATGGCAATGGTAACGTGGTGGCGGGATCCTGACCACGTGACCGTTTCCATGGCTAAGCAGGAGGCTGCGGAAGGTAGTATGGGGTTGTGGAGTGCCGATCACGTGGTCGTAGTCATGGTCTTAAGCAGGCATCCTCAAACTGCGGCCCTCCAGCTGTTGTAAAACTACAACTCCCACAATGCCCTGCTGTAGGCTGATACCTGTAGGCTGTTCGGGCATGCTGGGAGTTGTAGTTTTGCAACAGCTGGAGGGCCGCAGTTTGAGGATGCCTCGTCTTAAGGAAGGTTTGGGGAGGGAGGGAAAAAAGCCTGTACTGGGAGGGGGGGCATGACTAAGATTAGTGGTGCGGTGGCCTGTACTTGGGGAGGGTGTGTCAGGGGGGTGATTATAGTGAGTGGTTCAGTCGGATGTACTGGTGTCTATGATAAGTGGTAGGCTTGCTAACTGGTATTAGGGCTGCCTTTTAGCACTATGTTCACTGGTGCTCAGGTTAGGGGGAGGACATTGTGCCGGGGACCGCACGGGGCACAGGGAATAAGGAGGAAAAGATGGGATGCGTAAAAAATTATGGCTAACATTCATATCAGATAGGGGCACAGATGGCCTATGAGCCATATATGTCATGTGTATCTCTCATGATTATATAAAATAGATGATACTCAGACATGATCCTAAGACATTGATGATACTAAGACATGATCTTAAAAAGCAGATGACACTTCAAACTGATTACCAAAATGTGTAGTATGCTCTTAAGATACAGTAGTAAAATTATGATCACATGAATAGGGATGTTTGTAAAATTTGTAATGTGCTTTGGGAACAGGGGTTATTAAAAAATCAAGATAAAAAACGATAATTAATGGGTTGGATTGTGTGTATTTTTAAGTGCTTGCTAGAAACTAGTAGCAAATGGATCTAGGGAACCGGGGGGCTTACAGGTTGATTTTGAAGGCCTTGTTTAGGCCATACGGACTTAAAGGGAACCTGTCACCTAGAAAATGCATATTAAACCGCCAGCAGTACCTTATTGCAGCCTGTAGCATGACTATAAAGGTGTCTCCGTCTTTTCGGTACAATGTGCCAAAAATATGAAAAAAGACTTTTATTCAACTGGCCATGCTATGTAAACGATAGTCTTGAAGTCAAGGGGGCAGCGGCTTTCTCACCTGAAGTCAAGCGCACCCCGCCCCCTTTTCCTCTCCTTAGGGTTTGATTGATATGATTTACTTCACTACTGGACGCATGAATGTAGTCTTGCGCGTGCGCCGTGTCCCTGCAATACCGGCGCCTGCGCTTTGTCTGTTCCACTCCGCTATGAGCTCAATGCTCAGGCACACAAGAGCCTGGGCATGCGCAAGACTACATTCAAGCAACCGGCAGTGAAGGAATAGGGCATCCTATCAATCAAACGCTTTGGGGAGGTAAAGGAGGCGGGGAGCGCTTGACTTCAGACGAGAAAGCCGCTGCCCCCTTGACTTCAAGACTTTACATAGCGTGGCCTGTTGAATGAAAGTCTTTACATAGCGTGGCCTGTTGAATAAAAGTCTTTTTTTAGACCTTTGCCGCATTGCACAGAAAAGACACAGACACCTTTATAATCATACTACAGGCTGCAATAAGGTACTGCTGGCGGTTTAATATGCATTCTGCAGAAATGTATCTATATAGTGGAATAGGTTTCGGGTGAGGGAGGAGACTCCAGAGATTATAGGTTGGCCTGGAGGATTTTTTAAATCTTTGTGAATGGATTCCTTTACTAGAATGTATTATTTTTCTTTTTTGTCAAGTACGTGGGATGCTGATTTTATTAGTGTAAGGAATTCTTCTTTGACTTGTATGGAGGGATCATTATGGAGGGGAATGTAATAGTCCTTGTCGGATAGAATTCTTGTTGCCTCTCTAATACAGTCATCCCTATTCTGAACGACTATTCCTCCCCCCTTATCTGCATTTCGGATGACAATGTTTTTATTGGTTTGGAGTTTCCTTAGAGCAATTTTCTCGAATGGTTTGAGGTTCTGTTTAATAGTGGGTTCATCGTTAATTTGACGAAATTCTTCGGACATGACTGAGTAAAAGGTATCAATTAAATTACCTTTATGATGAGTTGGGTAGAAGTTGGATGGCCGTTTGAGTCCTGATGAGATGAATTCGGGGATATCTTTATCTGGGGCAATCAGAGGCAAGTGTTTTTTAGTCATCATTTCTCTTTGCATCTTATCTACTATTTCAAAATGTCTTTTTATAGTAAGTTTTCTGATAAAATGGTTTAGGTCCAGAAATAGACAGAATTCGTCTATTTTTGAGGATGGACAAAAGGAGAGACCTTTCGCTAATAGAGAAACATCGTTCTTGGTTAGTGTATAGTTGGATAACTTGAAGATGCCAAGAGTCGGATTGGGTTTTACTGTGTTATCTTTTCTTGTTTTCTTATTGCTGCTGATGCAGCCGCCCCCCCCCCCCCCCCCCCCGTGTCCTCTTCTGCATTTTTTCTTTTTCCTAGTTTGTGGCCCAATGGATGAAAGAAATGGGTTATGGCTGTGGTCCTTGGATTTTTTTTAGAATTGGAGAAGTCATGGTGGGGTTTAGAAGGGGGGAAAATGCTAAAAAAGAAATCGAAGTGGAGGGTTCAGTGTTTAGATGTTCAGCAGGGGTGACTAGACTGAAATCGGTGATGTTGGTTGGTGACTGATGAGGAGGAAGCCCAAGTAATCTTACTCCTGATCCGTTGTGGGTCACTGCTCTTGGCAGGGTATGATTCCGACTGGTGGTGAGAGAGTCTGCTTCCAAATCGGAAGCAATGGAAGGTATAGGAGACGTGAGTGTAGGAGTTTGGGTAGGAGAGGAGGAGTTTGGGTAGACGGAATACTGTGTTTGGGTAGGTTAAGCGGGGCACATTCCGCCAAATCTCTAGGTCAAAAATAGAGGCCGGGTTTTTGTGTAACATCTGATTGTTGGAAGGTGGATTTGTATTAGCCAGAATTGGTAATGGGATATAAAATTCTAGATCAGATGTATTGGTAGAGAAATTAGTATTGTTGAGTGGAGTGTGTGCATGTTTTGACTTTTGATTGATGGGTGTGTTATTGTCGGTTTCCCGTGAGGTACTTGTGTTAAAAGGTAAGATAGCTTTTTTGTTGTGCTCATATTTGGTGTGTTGGTGATTTGTTTCGGAATGGATTGTTGTGATATATGGTTAGTTGGTGGACCCTGATTGTTCTTGTATCTATTGCTGTTAATATATGTGTGGCTTTTCATGTGTTTTTTTTATTTTATTTGTTATTTGGACTTATATGGTGCTGGGTTTGATTTTTTTGGGTCTATATTCGGTGTGTTGGTGCCATTTTGATTTGTGGTCTGATATATTGAATTCAAACTAGTCTCTTCCCTAGTGGTGGATTCCGTTTTCAGCCAATATTTGATGTTATTGGTTGTGAAATCTAGTCTATCCCTAGCCAATTTTCCACTTTTCTTATTTGTAATTTCTTTTTTATAAGATAAAATTATTGATGAATGAGACATGGGATCTGTATATGTTTAGTTCCATGTGGCATTCATTAATTTTATCACTTAGGTTAAGATAAAGAGATTTCCTTTTTTCTATTAATCTCGTCACTAAACCTTTTGCACATTCAAGCAGATAGGTGTACCATTCATTACAAAAGTCAATGTACTTTTTGAAGGTGTTTTTAAAACGTAATTTTAAGACCACGTGGTACAATCTGTTCATTCAGATATATCTCAAATATATCTCAAGAAATGTTGCATCCAGGTGGTGCTGTATTTCATCAAGCATAAGTTTTTCTAAATTGTTAAACAGGCTCAATAAAGTATTTTTGTTTGTTTTATGTTCTTCTGATGGATCAGAAGAACGGAAACATAAACAGTGTTGTTAACACTATGTCATGGGGCCACTATTGTCATAGCTACTGCCACTGCTGCTGCTACTGTAACAGTCCCTACTCTGTAATTGGGGGCACCACTTGAAACTTGGGGCACTGCACATTTAAGTCCATGGCGATAAATAAGACCTGATACTTTTATATACCTGTAATACTGACGCACAGTAATTCCACAGATAACAGAAGGGATTAGCTATGAATCTTGGTGCCCTGCACAGTGATGTAGATGGCGATAAATTACAACTGCCTGTAATACTGATGGCACAGTACCTACAGAACTATTAATGTGGATGCACTAGAACGTAATGCACACAGCAATACCCTCTTCCTGCGCTGTCCCTGCAGTTTCAGTTCCAAGCCTTTACACTGAGATTGGGTCACAGTAGGATGCATATGATTAAGCAGAGTGTCAACGACAAATTAAATGCGTGGTGGGTAGTTGTAATTTGAAAGTGTATCACCGTAGCCAACTACCTAAAATATAACTTTTAATATAAATGTTTAAAAAAATTACACATAGGTCCCTCACATGGGGACTAATAAACATACAACACTTACAAACAGACACAGGAGGCCAGTTGGAAGTGACAGACAGGGTTGCTGATCGTGATGGTACACCCAAAAGACAAACCATCCGGGTCCCTAGTGTATCTCTATGGTGTCCCTGGCCTTGTCTCAGCCCAGAGATGCACCCTGATGGTGGGAACACTCCGTCCCCGTGCCTAGCCTGTCTGTCCTTAGAAGGCCCTTGTAGCAATAGGACCCATATGGATGTCCGGGTCATGCATCAACGATAATTAGAAAATACGAGCAGGAGTGACGGTTACTCCACAGCAGTCAACGATAAAGCTAGTCACACCGGTGTAAATACTTTGCCAACCATGTTAGATAGTGCTAAATCAAATCAAGGGAAGATAGTCCAGCATAATATCTGAATCCCATAATAATACTACAATGTTTACAACACCACGGGAATGATATTCAAATGCCATAAACAATGAAACAGTATATCAAGATAGATATCACTCTACCAACATCATGAAGTATTACACTCAGTAAAAAGTCTCGGTCTCGACGCGTTTCCTCTTCACCAGAAGGTTCATCAGGAGACTATATAAAGCGATATAGAGAAAAATATAGGTTGCTGCTATAATGAAGCGGCTACATGGCAACTTTTCAAAAAGATAAAAGAAAAGAACCAAAATTGCTGGAGCACCCCGAGGCGGTGTTCCACTGTTGTAGACCAATACGATAGTACAGGAAGGGACAGGGTGATAAAGATGAAAAATCATATATAAACTGTACTTATCCAGTCCTGAGGTCTCTCCATATAGTGGTCCGCAGTCAGGGGTACTCCAGGGGGCTGAAAAAATTAAGCAGAGTGGCTTGGGTATACCAGATTTATCGCAATCAAATCAAAATTATTGAAGAACTTTGGCAAATCGTCTGAATCAAATTTTTCTAAACTTTGCTCATCTCTACTTGTATCCTTCAGAATACCATTGGCTATTATAGTAGCAAAATGTCTCCAGCAATCTTGTTGCAGGTTGAGGAGAGTTCGGTCATTGGAGGGAGCCCCCTCTCATTTAAATGACCACTCAGATGTCTTTGTCACAATTTACCACAGCATTAGAGAGGTCTGTTGTCTGTGATCAAAGTTTTTTCAATCACAGACATGGCTTGTGCATGTCTGCAGTGTAATAGGGCAGGCGCTCGCCGGCTTAAATGCCTGTTCTGTCTCCTAGTGGGTGCCATATTTAATGTCCTGATATATGCCATACATGTATGGTCAACTAGCCAAGGGGATAAAAAAAGTTTCAGAAGCTCTTCTCATGCTTATGTCTAATCAGTGATGAGCGGTAGGGGCAATATTCGAATTTGCGATATTTCGCGAATATTTAGTAACATAGCAACATAGTATATAAGGCCGAAAAAAGACATCTGTCCATCCAGTTCGGCCTGTTATCCTGCAAGTTGATCCAGAGGAAGGAGAAAAACCTCTGTGAGGTACAAGCCAATTTTCCCCACATATATTTGCGAATTTGAGAATTCATGACCTCGTCATTATTTTCTTGATTGCTAAAATCGGCAATTGAAAAATTTGATACGAAAATTCGCGATCAACACTCCTCTTAAAGTCAAAGATATTGTGGCCTTCTCATTGGCCCACAAGCAAGAAGCAGTGAGGGATCATAGGTACTGATAAGCAAAAATCTAGAATATTCGCGATTCCTAAGATATAGCACTATATTCTAGATATTCGTGAATTCTCGAAGGGCCAATATTCGCGATAAAAATTCGCGATTAGAATATTCGCGATCAACACTATGTCTAATGTTGAATATTTATTGCCTCAGTTTAGTATAATGAACGTGTTGATCATCATTACAATAACAGCTACCATCAAACTGTGACAGCTTATTTTTAACAATTCTAAACAGATTAACAACATATGTTATATTTCCTAGGGAAAACACATTCTATATATGTCAGTTTTTGTCTCTTTCAGAAGTCATGTCACTTCAAGGTTGAAGTTCTTTAGGCATCATCCCCTATGCAGCCTGCATATGTTAAATTATTGCATTTACTCATGATTAGTCACTTGCACCTGTGCAAATGCCATTCACTTTTGGACATGTATCCAGCCAGTAAGTATTCTACATATACCGTATACCTTAATGCCTAAACACAACTAAGGGTACTTTCACACTAGCGTTATTCTTTTCGGGCATTGAGTTCCGTCCTAGGGGCTCAATACTGCAAAAGAACTGATCAGTTTTATCCTATAGCATTCTGAATGGAGAGCAATCCGTTCAGGATGCATCAGGATGTCTTCAGTTCAGTCTTTTTGACTTTTCAGGACGCAGATAATACCGCAGCATGCTGCGGTTTTATCTCAGTCCAAAATTCCAGAACATTTGCCGGAATGCGGGATTCGGCATTTTTTCCCATTGAAATGCATTAATACCGGATCCGGACCCAAGTGTTCCCGCAAAACAGATCCGGCATTGCAGTCTGCGCATACTCAGACCGAAACAAAAGGAAAATAAATAAATGCCAGATCCGTTTTTACGGATGACACTGGAGAGACGGATCCGGCATTTCAATGCATTTTTCATACAGATCAAGATCCTAATCTGTCTGACAAATGCCATCAGTTTACGTCCGTCTTGCCGGATCCGGCAGGCAGTTCCAGCGACGGAACTGCCTGCCGGTATCCTCTGCCGCAAGTGTGAAATTTCCCTAAGACTACCTGCACATGTTGCAGATTTTTATGCAGAAAATCCACCTGCATTCAGCTGTGGGTTTCATCACGCTGGAGCACAGGTCTTGTCCTGAGCTTCCAGTGAGCAGTGAGTGTTTACCGCGGCGCGATCAAATGGTGGAGGTGAGTTTTTGTTTTTTTTGCACAGATAAGAGAAGGGTGCATTAGTAATTCTGGGGGGCTCTAATGGGGCATTACTAATACTGGGGGCACTAATAGGAGCATTAATATTAGTGGGGGGGCACTAATTTTCTCTGTTCTCTGCCAGTACTGCCTGATGGATCCGATAAACATAAGTGTGAAACTAGCCTAACATGACAAAAAGCCAATAATGTAGTGGTCCTCAGAACCTAGAGAGGCACTATTACTTCCTCCATTGTTTACATTGTATAACGGTAGAAAATATTTCCGCCTTATCTATTGGATATATTACTTTTTCTGGTAGTTGGGAAATTGAACTACAGCAGCACAATCATCTGTCCAGTACCTATTCTGGAGTGCCAAAGTCATTCTGTAAGAAACTTTACCTACAAATTAATAATAGAGTCTCTCATTTGATAATCAATAAACCAACATGGAAAGTGACTACAAAGAGCATCTCCAGATCTGGAGGACTGCTATCGATGTACATTACATGGACAGTTTATTAATATTTGTTAAATCTGTATAATGCTTTATGTGAACCTAACACTTGCTGGGAACTGAACCTTTGATCAATTTATCTTCAGGAGAACCTTTTAACAAAGGAGGTTTCTTGAAAATTTATACTTTGTAGGGTGATGTGAACCCAAACTTCAAGTGACACAGCAGTGATATGTCACTTGGGAACTTGTCACAACTGAGGCCAGTTATTGGCCGCAGTGGTGCATGTGACCCCATCCATTTAGGAAATTGCCAGATAGAGACTGGAAGTCCAGTGAAGACAATCCAAGTGCCAGGAAGCTAGAACAGAACAATGGGGCCCTGTGAGTATTAATTAAGGGGGGTGGATTTAAAAAACCTGGACAACCCCATTAGGCATGCTATCACATCTAACTACTTTCCCTTCAGTAACCAAATCATGCTGTTCTCACCATAAGAATATCTCCCCCAATCTTCTTTATCTCAACATCATAAGAACAAGTATTGTGTTCCACTAGAGTATCACCTTGACCGTAAAGGGACTGTGCATTTTTAGATTATTTCTTCCCCAGGTCCCTCTAGCTGGAAGGGAGGGAGGCACATTGTTAGAACCTGGACAACCCATGTAGCGTCTGAAAATGACAGTAGAATTACATTTGGAGATGAAAAATCAGAAAATCAACTCAGAATATGGCAGAAAAAAACTCATCCAGCGTGCTCAAGATAGCAATGTACAATAAATAGTCAAAGGTTCTACCGATCCATTGACTAATGTCCTTAAAACATTGGTGCTCAGGAAATGCAGAGAGATAGCAGCAGTACCAAGGCCCTGGTACTTGAGTAGATCTAAAGGCTCCTCTGTCACATAAGTAGACAGAAGTATTATAAATGGCACATGTTAGTTGGGGGCCTTGTTAGAGTTTTGCTAAGTCCCAGGAATTTCAAGTTATGACTCTAATGGTGCTTAAGGGGTGCAGACTAGTGTTGGGTGCGAATATTCGAATAGCGAATATTAAATCGCGAATATCGGTACTTCGAGAATTCGCAAATATTTTGAATATAGTGGTATATATTCGTAATTTCGAATATTCTAGATGCTTTTTTTCCATTAGTAACCTCCTTTCTTTCTTGTGGGCCAATTAGAGGGCTGCAATGTCTTTGTCTGAGCTTAGCAAAATCCCTTGGTAACCAATAGTAAAGTTGCCTACCCCTTACTGTATAAGAACCTCCCCAACAGCCCTTGAATGCAATATTTTGCAGGTCTGAGAGAGACAGCAGTGTTATTGCTGTGCTCTCTGCTTTCCTGTGAGATTACATTAGTTAGTTAGTTAGTTAGTTAGTTAGCTTATATATATAATACAGATAGTTAGTGGGAGATAGACAGTGTAGGTTAGATAGTGATATAGTGTAGCTGATAGGTTCTGCTGTCCATACATACATACATACATAGTGCTGTGATGTCACAAGTTCACAACAATACTTATTGCACCAATCACTAAGAAGTAGTCAGACCTGTTAAAATGTGATTTTGCACGTATTGCACCAAAATATTCGCGTCATTACTGCCGATTTCGCAATCGCGAATATATTGGAGCGCTCTATCTGCATATAAAGCTATTGTAATGTTCTGCCGTGCCAACCATTTTCTACTGTCTCAGGAAACTTCTAGCAGCTTGAAAAAATTAGCTATAGTGACCCACGTCGGTATTTCACGCGTATTACGCGAATATTACATTGCAGATTTTTCGCGTTCAAGAAAATAATCTCGAATTCGCGAATATATAATGAATATTCTACCAAATATTAGCGAAATATTGCGAATTCGAATATTGCCCCTGCCGCTCATCACTAGTGCAGAGGTAGCAGTCACACCAAGGCCTTGGTGCCTGTGGGGATCCAAAGGCTTCTTTGTCATATAAGCATACAAATGGCAGATGGTAGATGGGGACCCTGGTATAGATTTTGCTTTCAAACTCGGGATCTTCAGGTTATAACTCTATTGGTAAAAAACAAAATTAAACTTCTGAGAATGACACTGCTGACTTCTGCCCTATTGGTCATGGAAACTCAAAGAATGTGAGGCATAAGTGTCCATCAGTCAAATCAGGGTATAATATTCCATAACCTTGTCTGCAGTCTCACTCATACACTGACGAGGCAAAGGGTAACAATGTTTTGAACTTTTGACTTTCAGGCTCCATATCTCACCATCCACTACAGCTTTGAATGTGAGACTACCATCATTTTATAGACACTTATATTGGCTATCTCATACATAAATTGGACTTGCAACTATTTAGCATATGATTAGTTATGCAGATTCTTGTAATGTAACTGCATTGTTACTGATCTCACATTTCCTAATAGCTAAAGGTGTTATTAGGTTTCCCAAGCGAAAGGTCACTGGTTTGAATCCAGGAACAGAAGAAGATTTCCCAAGAAAAGAGAAACAGCATAATCCAGCTCATGGATAGCAGTATCTCGGTCAAGAATACTGCCAAACTGCATCATGTGAGTGCCATAACAGTTGGAAGAATATGAAATTAAATAAATCCATCCATCCATTCCAAAGTCAAGAGGTGGACTTCTAGGCAAAGTATCAGAGTCGGCTCATCACAAGGTCTATCAGTTCTGGCGCAACAAACATGGCAATGAAAGTGGCTCATATGCTTCGTTATAGCGAGATCAAAGACATTCATGCAAGCACCGTGCGGCGCACATTTCACAACCTGGAATGATGGCTTCTTCACATAAAAAAAGGTGAAGAAGCCTCGACTTCAATATCATCAGAAGAAGCCTCGGTTCAAGTTTGCAAAAAAAGTATTTGACCACTGGATACTTGACCAAGTACCATTTGTATGAAAAGGACGACAAAGTGTTCCAGCAGGACAACCCGAAGCATACGTCAAGACTGGCAAAGAAATGGTTCATTTCACAACCTGGAATGATGGCTTCTTCACATGAAAAAAGGTGAAGAAGCCTCGACTTCAATATCATCAGAAGAAGCCTCGGTTCAAGTTTGCAACAAAAGTATTTGACCACTGGATACTTGACCAAGTACCAGTGGACAGGATCAAGACTGGCAAAGAAATGGTTCAATGACAGTGAAATAGAGGTGCTGGATTGGCCCCAGACCTCAACCTAATTGAACACTTGTAGTTGAAGAAAAAGCTAGATGCATAAGTGAGTCGACCAATATACACCAATATTGGGAATGTGAAGAAGAGACCTGGGAACAGATTTAGGTTGAGACATGCTTGAATCTGATCGAGAGCATGCCCACAAGGATTTGGGCAGTGTTGAAAGCCAAAGGTGGATTTACAAAATAATAACTAAATAATTAAAATTTACAATTTTAGGAGCAAAACAGTAACAATGCAGTTACATGACAACAATCTGCATAACTAATCATATGCTAAATAGTTGTAAGTCCAACTTATGTATGAGATAACCAAGATGATTGTCTATAAAATTATAGTAGTCTCACGTTCAAAGCTGTAGTGGATGGTGAGATATGAAGCCTGAAAGTGACAAGTTTAAAACATTGTTACCCTTTTGCTCATTATTGTATTTTCAGCATGTTAGTATGTGCATGTACCTATGTCGTATGTAAGTACGTATGTCGTACGTATGTCTGTGTGTATGAACATGAATCTTTTGTTGCTCTTACATTTATTTGCAGTTATTCATGCTAGTGATGAAGAAATGTGTCTCATTACTGCCACCTGGCATACTTTATTGACCTTGCATTTGAAACAAATGGGTCAGAGATTTCCCATGATGCATGTTTAATGTTCCAAAAATACTGTAGTTGAAAATGTTGTTAAACACAATTACTATTTACTATACATTATAAGATGACTACATTAATTGCTCCTTAGTAACTGGATGTCAATTTAATTTAAGTAAGGTATTATCCTGATAGCCATGGGATCTTCTTAATGACACAGGGTGTGATTACCAGGCATTTTATTTGCAAACACTCCCCCCATCATTCTGTATCTAAGATTGACCTATTTTTTTCCAATTAAGCACGAGCGTGATGTGCTTATTTTTTCTAAACCAGCTTAAGTACTCTGTACTGTTTAACATTTTGCATGGAGCTAATTATTTTGGAGATTCTATTTTTATCTAGTAACTAGGGACAGTTAAAATGTGCGTGAGTATATTTTTGGTTTTTTGATTATTTGGACTCTTCCAGCCTGCACCTATTTTGTTGTGTTCAAAGAATTACCAGCATGGATCCCCCCGATGTTTTCACATACACCAGAGCCGATGAGGAAAGAATTTTGCAGGGTCTGGTGAGTGAGCCTCTATTTTTATCCACTCCGACTTTGATTGACTTGAAAAGATGCTATGAGGCTGATGCTAAGAATTTGCGTCCACTGATTTACACTTGATGACCCTTGGTCAGTATTTCAAGGATCATAGAATCCCTAGAGGAATCCGTTCACAACTCAAGCTCAATCTATTCCCCACTGAATCAGCCTTTGCTCATAAATTTGTCCAGATCTCCAATAAATATGCCTTTGATATAATTTTGCTCAACTTGGAGTATTTACAACAGGAATTGGCGACAAGCAAGATACGACAATCTGAAACCATGTTGGCCCTACAAACTATGTTGGGACCTGATGAGTGGAAAATCTACGAGGATAGCTGTATGGGACATTTGTCCAAATTCATAAAAGACCAGGAAGCCACAAAAAGGAAAAAATGGCAGCGGGATGCCGATAACTATGCTAAGGGAAAGATCTATACGTGGCAGAATGATGGGCCTAAGAAATAGATGTCTGCATATCGGCCAGCCAATAGGAAACATCAACAATCTGGACATTCTGGGTCTAGAGCCACCTATGATTCACCTTCCACTCAGTCTTTTTTAGAGATGGGTTCAATGCCGGTAAAAGAACCAGACGGGGTGGCGTCAGACATCATAGATGGAGGAAATCCCAAATCCCCAAAATTAGTGAAACCAATGGCTCGACGCAGGAAGGCCAACCAGGCCTTATAAACAGTACATCTGATTGTATATCCACTGTGGTAAATATCTCTTCTGTATCTCTATCTGATGTGCAAATTAATGTGCTCTCTAAGGGCTTGTCTTTTTGTCCTTCTACTAAAGTTGATTGGTTTCAGTTGGAGGTTGATCTGCAACGCCTTTATAGGAACATCGAACTTAAGGTATGGTTTGCGGATCGTACTCCTTCGGACCAATCTACTGGTATTTTGACACATACTGAGTTAAAACTGAGGTCATATGGGCTTTTTACTAAAAGTGATTTTTCACCGCACAGCAATTTACCTGTACTTGACACCTTTAGGAAGGCTATTTCTGTGGACATAGCTGCCCTACGCAATGAGGTTGCTGATACGCCATTGAGACATCCTAATATGACCACCTCTGACGTTGTTATACTTGAGGGACTTTGCCATGACAGCCGCCTCACGATCAAACCTGCCGACAAGGAGGGTGCGGTTGTTGTCATGGACACCCCCAAGTATATTCAGGAGATTAGGAGGCAATTGAGTGATCAGAGGGTGTACAGGGTATTGACAGGGGATCCAAGATTTGATATTGCTTGTTGTATCAAGAGGGACCTCGACGCAGCTTCGTGTCAGGTCATTATTGACAATGAGCTTTATTCTTTCTTGATCATATCACAGCCACGTACACCTGTCACATACGTGTTACCAAAAATACATAAATCAATGGTTGACCCTCCCGGTCGGCCTATTGTTGCTGGTACCGGATCCATCTTTTCAAATATCTCCATTAGCCCCTCGTGTCAGCCATAAGCCCCGCATTAGCCCCTCATGTCAGCCATAAGCCCCCATTAGCCCCTCATGTCAGCCATAAGCCCCCATTAGCCCCTCATGTCAGCCATAAGCCCCCCATTAGCCCCTCATGTCAGCCATAAGCCCCCATTAGCCCCTCATGTCAGCCATAAGCCCCCATTAGCCCCTCATGTCAGCTATAAGCCCCCATTAGCCCCTCATGTCAGCCATAAGCCCCCCATTAGCCCCTCATGTCTGCCCCATGTCCCCCAGGTCAGCCATCAGCCCCCAGTGCAAATAAAATAAAATAAAAAAAACACTTACCTCTCCTGCTCCTGGTCACCATCGCGATCCTCTTCATTCTTCATTCTGCTGTCGGCTGGCTGTGTATAGCGGCGCACAGTGTGAGGTCACAGAGAGACCTCACGCTGTGCGCAGCCCTGCACAGCCGATAGCCGAGCCGAGGACCAGGAAGTGGTGAGTACAGATCCTTCACCGCTCCCTGGTCCTTCTGTACTAATGAAGCGCTTCCATAATGGAAGCTCTTCATTAGTACAGCGTTAAAGACTGCCCTGATCGCCGCGGCCCGGCAAACCATTTTCCAGGGCCCGGTCCTGGGCCGCGGCCCGGCGGTTGGGGACCGCTGGTCTAAAGCATCACACTGCCATTGTCAGCTTGCTTTATTCTCATTGTGTATCTTGCTGCAATCTATCTCAGGTAAGTGACTTCACATGCACCCTGCTGTCCATATTATGTAAAAGAAAATGTGACTGATCGGACCAGGCAACCTTCTTCCATTGATCCATGGTCCAGTTCTAATTCTTATGCGTCTATTGTAGGCATTTCGGTGGTAGACAGTGGTCGGCATGGACTCTCTGGTCAGTCTGCGGCTACGCAACCCCATATACAGCAGACTGCAATGCACTATATATAGTACTTTTTACCATTATGTGACAAACATATGACATTCGTAATTGACGCTTTGTGTTTTCGATATTCATGCCTGATGTTTTAAAGGGTTAATAGCTGACTTGTAGAGTGTGAGCAGTTGAGGAACCAACCCCCTGCTGGTTTATGACCTCACATTCCTTTCTGAGACTGGGCAAAGTGAGTGGAGGATTGTTGGATTTCTAGGCTCCATCTTGCCTTTGTCTCAAGAGCCTGAAAATGAGCCTGAAACCATTTAATCGGTCACCAAATGGACTGGCCGGAGGGCAGGACACATCAGATAACATTATCTGTTAACCATATGATTGGCCTATAGAATTATAAGGTTTGTTTGCCCAGGCAAAGCTTTAAAAAACCCATATACAGTATGTGGGCAGAGAGTATGTGCATGGAGCCATGATATAACATAAGAACACAGCTCCCTGGATAAAGAACTATAAGAACTAAATACCAAACTCCACTGGTAGGAATACCTGAACCACATCATTTATGGATGTGAGTTTAGTTTTTATGTAATTCCTTTTTCTTTTATCTATATTTGTATTGTCTGTAACTGTAATTTCTATGCTCTATTGTTACATCTTATTAAATCATTAAGTTTAATAGGTGCTGTCTTTAGTATTGTAATCTACTGTGTGTAAAGCAGTGAATTGGATCGGCTGCAGAATACCTGAGTTGGTAAGGGTCCATTCACACGTCCGTAAGTGTTTTGCGGATCCGCAAATTGCGGATCCGCAAAACACGGACACTAGCAATGTTCATTCCGCAATTTGTGGACCGCAAATCGCCGGCACTATAATAGAAAATGCCTAATCTTGTCTGCAATTGCGGACAAGAGTAGGACATGTTCTATTTTTTTGCGGAAACGGAAGCGTGGATCCGCAAATGCGGATGCGGACAGCACATTCCGGCCCCATTGAAAATGAATGGGTCTGCACCGGTTCCGCAAAATTGCGGAACGGATGCGGACCCATTTTGCGGATGTGTGAATGGACCCTAACTCTGTAGTTGCTGAGCAGTGGGTGTGAATAGTCCTAGCATAGGTACAGTAGGAGTCCCAGCAGATAAGGGTGGGATCCTATAGAATAGAGTGCTGTATCAGGATTTGTATAAACTGGGGAAATCTGGGGGAAAGCGAAGCCACAGGGAAGGGAGCATAGGCCTAGCCAAGGAGTGTGTGAAAGGTGGCGTCCGGTGTTGTGTGCTGGGGGACCTTGCAGGATCTAAGGGGTGGTGTCATCTCAGACAATGGGGGCATATCGCTAGGATATCCACCCGATGTCTGATAGGTGTAAGTCCCTGGGAACACTGTTATTTTGGAGATGTTGTAACCCTGTTATATAGCCATCACAGTATGAACTTTGTCAAAATTACTCAGATTCTATATCTATAGAGTAAATATAAAACTGACACAGGGATTGCCCCAACCAAAGTGCCAACCAGAGAAAACTCAAACGATGCTACTAGAGGTGTCCTTAGGGCCGTTTCTAGGACAGGGCGGACCGGGCGGTCGCCCGGGGCGCTGTCAGAAGGGGGGCGCCGGCAGGGGTGCCCTCTTGTCGTTTCTCTGCCTGTTATTACTCTCGTGCCGTGCGCCCTGGCTCCCTCCCTCTGAGATCTCGCCTGCCCTGCGACCTGCCACTGCGCCCGAGTGTCGAGTCCTCTCACTCTCAACTACAGACAGTGTCCATACGTACCGAGTCCAGTCACTCAGCTCCGGTACGTGCGGGCGGCGCAGGCGCGTGACGTACAGTGAGTGAGTGAGCGCCGCGCTGCCTGCCTGTTACCGCCCGCCCTGAGCCCCAGAGCAGTGCTGATTGCTGAAAAGAAGCCTGCTGTGAGGCGAGCCTGAGTCTATTCTGTGGATCCGGGACAGTGGGTCCCTGGGTGGGTGCAATGTGGTTAAATTAAACAAACATTTTTTTTTACAATGGGGACAGTGACACTGTGGATGGTCTGTGGGGGGGGGGGGGGCATTAATTACAACGGGGGGCGGGGGCCACTGTGGGAGACATGAAAATGGGGGCCACTGTCACTGTGGGGGACATTAAGTTTAATAAGGATCACTATGGACATTATTTAGAATGGAGGCTGCTGTGGGTGTCATTACTCATTATAACTGTATAATGTCTGATAGGCCTAGTCCTGAGCTGAGTTATATTACCCTGCCCATGCCCTGTATAATAATGTACCCATCCATGATACCCCTTAGTTATATTACCCCGCTGGGGTATAACTAAGGGGTATCAGGGTACATTATTATACAGGGCAGGGTAATATAACTCATGACTAGGCCTATCAGACATTATACAGTTATAATGACACCCACAGCAGCCTCAATTCTAAATAATGTCCATAGTGATCCTTATTAAAAATAATGTCACCCACAGGCAGGCTCTGCGGGCGGCGGCGCTCACTCACTGTTCGTCACGCCCCGCGTGACGTACAGTGAGTGAGGTGAGCACCGCCGCCCGCACTGCCTGCCTGTTACCGCCCGCCCGGAGCAGTGCTGAGAAAGAAGCCTGCTGTGAGAGAGAGCCTGAGTCTGTGGGACAGTGGGTGCGTCACTGTGACCGTCCGTGCAATGTGGTTACACATTTTTTACAATGGGGAGACACTGTGGGTGGGCATTAATTACAATGGGGTGCGGGGGCCAATGCAGGGGACATGAAAATGGGGGCCACTGTGGGGGACATTATTTTTAATAATGATCACTATGGACATTATTTAGAATGGAGGCGGCTGTGGGTGTCATTTAGGGCTGCAACGATTAATCAACGTTATCGATAATATTCGATAACGGGATTCGTTGTCAACGAATCCCGTTATCGAATAATCGGCCGATTCGTTGCTATGCGGGCGGGAGCGGGTGGTCAGACGCTATGCCTGCGGGTCCTTGAACTTTAGATCACCGCATCTTTATTACCTTACAATGAAGCTCCAGTAACAGGCAGAGCGGGCGACGGCGTAACGTCACTGCAGTTTTGATAAGGGGGGGGGGGAGTTTTTTTGACACTCGCCCTGAGAGAAATTTTACCTAGAAACTGCACTGGGTGTCCTTCACAATATCTGCTGTAGAAATACATCAAACGTCACAGCTGAAGATTTGTCCTAAAATGCCACAGATGTCCACCAGATTTGACTGCCATAGATTCCTCAAATGTCTGCCAGAGTGCATGCCACACATTAATCAGATGCTGCCCATCGTGCCTGCCATAGATGTCAAGAACCCATATTGCCAACATCACCATCATGTAATGCACCACAGGGAGGCTCGGTGCAGTTAAAGTGGTCCTGGTTAATAAAGTTAGAGCAAGCAGTAATTATATATGGATTTTAAATGTGCCACTGCATTATATCTATTGTCATCCTAATTGCCTTACTTTTTTGTTCTGAAATTTGATAATAATAACTTGTGATGTGGGCACATGCTGTGTGTAGTAATCACTATTTTCACATGTGGAGACAACAAGTAAATTACTAGTTGTGCCAAACGGTATATTCTGCATCCAAGAAACAGAGCTGTAATTTAAGCAATCATTTTGCATCCCCTGTGTCAATTCCACCCCACCAGCATTCATATTCGAGTTGATAATGATACACTACACAGGAATTGTCTGTATCACAGGAGATCATGCTGGCTAGCACTCTTGCAATAATGTAAAGTTTAATATCTGTTGTTCATCAGGATCCTGTCATTTATGTCACTTTGTCATGCCAAGATAAGTCAGTGATCAGTCACTTACTGCTCAGTACTTTTGACCAACGCACATTAACCAACTCCATTAGAGAGACCCGGAGGCACAAAAGATTGCAACTCCATAACCATCAGTCAATGACCTATAGGGTGATACGTTATTAGATCACTTTGCAAGCTTGGCCTCACTTCTTAATATTTAATATCAAGAAGACCATTTTGCAGGAATAGAAGCTATTGAAATTCGATAATGCATAATGTATTTTACTGTGCCTTGCAGTTATTAAAAATTCTGAATCATGCAACGAACATACATCAGATGTTTTTATCCTTGTAGTCAATAAATGTCAAATAAAATATTTAAAATTTGTTCTACAGAAATGTAGTCTGATTCTTCACATTCAAAATAGCATTTATTACATCCATCATATCACAAGATCCATTACAGTTATCCCATAAAAAGTATTACTATGCAATTAGTAAGCCATTTCAAATGAAATGTTATTGCAATAAAAATATGGTAAAGTTTTCTATGTACATTGTATTTTCTGCCCTTCGGCCTGTTCTTCTGGCCTACCTTCTCTGAACTCTCCTCACTGTCGGCATTGTGAGCTCACACTGAAGTAGGGGAAATGGCTCACGCACCTTACTAAACTATCTGTATGGTTTCTACCTGTACATATATTGTCCCGCTTTTCGATTTTCAAAAGTTACATAGTTAATACAGTCGAAAAAAGACATAAGTCCATCAAGTTCAAGTTGGGAGTTATACTACAGCAGTCTTTAGTAAAAGAAAAAAAAAGACTCCAGCGGCAAAAAGCTACTGCTTGTAGTCTTTAGTGTCTGGGAGTATGGGTCCCACACTTACACATACAGTCCTGATCAAAAGTTTAAGACCACTTGAAAAATCTTAAAAAATCATATTTAGCATGGCTGGATCTTAACAAGGTTCCAAGTAGAGCTTCAACATGCAACAAGAAGAAATGGGAGTGAGACAAAACATTTTTTGAGCATTCAATTTAATGAAAACAACGAATAAACTGAAACAGGCTGTTTTTCAGCTGATCAAAAGTTTAGGACCACATCGCCAAAAAAAAACTAAACCCCCCCCAAAACAGAAATCCAACTTCCAAACATGAACTCAGTAATGAGTAGCTCCGCCGTTATTGTTTATCATTCCAAAAATTCGTTTTGGCATGCTTGATGCAAGCGTTTCCATGAGGTGAGTGGGAACATTTCTCCAAGTGGTGAAGACGGCCGCACGAAGGCCATCTACTGTCTGGAACTGTTGTCCATTTTTGTAAACTTCCCTTGCCATCCATCCCCAAAGGTTCTCAATTGGATTTAGATCAGGGGAACACGCAGGATGGGCCAAAAGAGTGATGTTATTCTCCTGGAAGAAGTCCCTTGTCCTGCGGGCATTGTGTACTGTAGCATTGTCCTGTTGAAAAACCCAGTCATTACCACACAGACGAGGGCCCTCAGTCATGAGGTATGCTCTCTGCAACATCTGGACATAGCCAGCGGCCATTTGACGCCCCTGCACTTCCTGAAGCTCCATTGTTACACTAAAGGAAAAAGCACCCCAGACCATTATGGCGCCCCCCCACTGTGGCATGTAGAAAACATCTCAGGTGGGATCTGCTTGTCATGCCAGTAACGTTGGAAACTATCAGGACCATCAAGGTTCCATTTTTTCTCATCAGAGAATAAAACTTTCTTTCACCTTTGAATGTCCCATGTTTGGTGCTCTCTTGCAAAGTCCAAACGAGCAGTTCTGTGGCGTTCACGGAGACGAGGTCTTTGAAGACGATTTTTGATTTTTAAAGCCCTTCAGTCTCAGATGCCGTCTGATGGTTATGGGGCTGCAGTCAGCAACAGTAAGGGCCTTAATTTGGGTCGAGGATCGTCCAGTGTCTTGATGGACAGCCAATTGGATCCTCCGGCTCAGTGCTGATGAAATTTTTTTGAGTCTTCCACTTGACTTTTTTGTTCCATAACCCTCAGGATCATTTAAGAAATTCCAAATGACTGCCTTACTGCGTCCCACCTCAGCAGCGATGGCGTGCTGTGAGAGACCCTGCTTATGCAGTTCAACAACCCGACCACGTTCAAAAAGCGAGTTTTTTTTGCCTTTGCCATCACAACGTGTGACTACCTGACAGAAAATGACAATGATTCCACATCTTTGCACAGATTTGGCCTTTTAAAGGCATGTGGTCCTAAAATTTGGATCAGCTGAAAAACAGCCTGTTACAGCTTAATCGTTATTTTCAATTAATTGAATGCTCAAAAAATGTTTTGTCACACTCTCATTTCTTCTTGTTGCATGTTAAAACTCTAGTTGGAACCTTGTTAAGATCCAACAATGTAAAATATGATTTTTTGCAATTTTTCAAGTGGTCTTAAACTTTTGATCAGGACTGTACTAGTATCTCGATCCCACCGCTGCCACCAATATGTGACGAATACAATACACCAACTGACGCCAGACATCAACTACGTAGAGCCAGTGAGATACGGTATGGTTACTGGCTACTAAGGCATGACGTTACGCCGTCCCTGGGTAGCAGGTAAGGTCAGCTTGGTACAGTGTTTACAGACTCCTCCTGTCCACACGCGCACAGAGAAGCAACAAGCTGAGAGAGCCTTTTCACTGCCGCAGTAAAACAGCGCTTTCTCAGCCCGGGTATACTACCACCAGTTTCTTGTTTGATATAAGACCGGTCCGCTAACGGGATTATATAGGGTACGAAACCAACTCGCCGTAGCGTATTACTAGGCCAAAACTCAGGCTTAGGGATTCGTGATCGAGATACCAGAACAGCAGAAGATTAAATTATATATTTAATTGCCTTAAGGGCTCACTGGACACAACACAATATACACCAAAAATATATACAGTGGTCTGAGGTTACAAACAGGGTTAAGCAGAACAAAAGTCAGTTTACCAGGTATAGGAGTCCTTTGGGTTGTGATGAGTTCTTAGCTGTGGTCACATGGGAAGCAGTGATGTCATCTGGTAGCAGGTCCCTCTAAACACATGGCATGATGTGACCTCCCGCTTGCTGGCACAAGCTTTTTAACCTGTATCTGGCACCTCCCCTCGCATCCTCTGGGAGGGGGCCACTCCCCCTCTGCTGGGCTGGCAGCACATGAGCCACAAAACCGATTAGTGCTCAGGGCTCCAGACCAGAATGTCACAGGGAGGTGGTTCTGGGACCAATGGATCCGCCTGGGTTCCAGCTACCAGTAGAGTCCAAGCATGGTACCGTTATTGGGTTTCTTTAGGGAGATATGTATATCTCCTCTCCCTAGCATCCCACCACCAAACTATGACCACAGGGCCTGTTCATCGTGGCCACAGGGACCCAAATATGCATCTGGTTTATGTCTGTGATGGACGGGTGATTCATAATTTCTTATGAATCGCCGGTTCCATGATGTCTGATAATTTCATTGAACTGGGGAATGGCCTAGACCCCCTGCAGAGAGGTTTTTCCTGTTGTATTAGCTGGGTGTCACTGCCTTTGGTTTGCGCTGTAACACTGTTGCCAGACTTGCGGTTGCCCTAGGCAACGTGTTGCTGTGAGAGCATGCGGTGGCAGTGTCTCGGGCCTTCTGGATGATTGCCGTGATATGGTTGCCATGCATGCTGTTGCTGGTGGTAACATGTGGTTTGGTATGCTTGTGTGTGCACTTCCCCTTTAAGTGGCTTCCTTCCTCTGTCTGGTGTTGGAAGGATTAACTCCCTTCCTAGTGTTTTATGAACACTGGGTTTATGTGTGTGTGGGTGTGGCTGCTTGGGCTATTTAGCCTCTGCTGGATGCCTGAAGCTCAGTGTTCCTCCAGCGTTGGTGTATGCTGGTGGTTCACTGTTCCTGGCTTTTACCATCTGTCCAGTGAGGGCCACCCTTGTGGTCATTGATGTTATTATGGTGTCTATTTCCCTTCTTATCTTTTGGTTTGCGTGGGTTATGTTCAGGGTTTTGTATGTCTTGTGTTGTGTTACATGGCTGGTGATGTTTGGTGTCTAGCATGTTTGCTAGACATTCCCCTGTCTCACGTTTATTGCAGCTATGGGTGTCCTGGGTTCCTGTGTGGTTGTGGTTTGTGTTGTGTCCTTAATGTTGGTGTGGACAGCAGCACTTGTGCTCGGTTTCCAGTCAGTGTGGCTGTGGCAGATAAGTGTGTTATGGGTTTCGCTTACCTGCCAAGTCCATATGCTGTATGTGTTCCTCTCTCCTTGCAGCCTGGCCTCAGATAGAGACTACTGTTCCTCCATGACTGGGATGAACAGGTCGTCTCTTCCCGGCTCCTCGGTGAGGGCTTTCCAGGGCGACTCAGGGTCTCTAGGAATCCAGAGTATGAGCCGTCCTACCATCGGGGTCTGCTCATACAGTGAAGAGTCAGGGAGAGGATTAGGGATGCTGTAGGAAGTGACCTGCTCCCTTATTACTCCTTTTGACCAGGCTGATCCCCTTTTACCCTTTGACACCGCACGTTGGGGGGTTTCCCCACTCCCCATCGTGACACTGGGTTCCTGGCTGGCTGAATGGAGGTGAGAAATTGTAAACAACGGTGGCCTGCTAGAGGTTCTCTGCCAGTTGGCTGGGCTTTGAAGCAGGGCCTGTGGAGTTCACTACCTCTGCTATCTGACAGATGATGGCTGGTGTGGGAACATGGCTGACATGAAATAATAATCTATATTCCTCACAGTGACGTCTTGGGGCTTTCTACATTTGATCGGCACAAGCCATCAGTTCTCTGAAATGTAAATCAACCATATGGAAAGGGAGGGACTGTAATACTAGCAACTTGGCCAGGAACACATTCAACTTCTGTGCTGTGGGATGAGTGGACGCATACTGTTGTTTCTTTACAACTGCCTCCCAGATCGATTGCTGGCGAAATGCGAGATGAGGAGTAGAAGAAGAGGCATCAGGACCAGTAGATAGTGGGAAAGAAACACAGCTGCCTTCTGCTGAGGTGTTGGAGCCTTAGCTGCTGAAAAAGGTGTGCGGGCTGCTGGGAAATGTGTCATGCTGTACCACTACATTAGCACCACGGTTCTCCCAAGGCACTTTATTGTGACACTCCATGTGTTGATGCAGAGCCGCGGTGCCAACATTGGCACCCTGGCCGTACTTCACCTTCTGCCCACCAATCTTACATATGGCTACGCTGATGTTCTCAAGCGACTTGATGAAAAATTCCCATACCGGCGAGTATGACATTTTCCCCCCACCACTCCATGCTGACTGACTGCCACTGCCTCTATAAAGCCGTGCACCACTAGTAGATGGTCGACCCCAGGCACATTTGGCTCCAGATCTTACACTGCTGTCACCCTGCTGGCTCACGGCTACGCTTCACCCTGCTGGCTCATCCGCACGCTGCCTCCCTGCCTCCATCTCATGGGCAAGCTGCCACCCTCTTCCCCTGATGAGTAAGCCCCCTCTTCACCAAGCTTCCACGTGCGATCGGCTAAATAATTATCCACTACTGTTTGCTCATCACTTATGTCGCCCTCACCAGTCTCATAGCCATGTCCCTGACCACTGGCAACACCTGCTCCCATGCGACTGTCATCATTGCTATATGCATGCCTACATGATGAAGCAGCGGACCTCTCATCAAAATCTGGGCTGGCCAGTAGCTGCTGACTGTCCTCAATAATATCTTCCTCACTGAAAAGCGGAGCAGAGCTGGTGGCATATATTACTTGTGCAGTAAGCCGATTGGACTAATGCACACTGGCGCAATAATATGCACTGACTGGGTCAGGTGTAAATGATAGTTACGAGTTTTTGTTCGTGACTCCAATTGCAGCGTGCGCAGGTTACAGTCTAAGGGCCCTTTAAGGTGTTGCAACTCACGTACCAGGTGAGAAATGCCAGAGTGGTGTAATGTCTCTGTGTGGTAGTAGTAATAGTGTCAACGGTGTCTCCTACCTGGGTACGGCTGGACTCCTGGATCCTGGCTCACTTGCAATAAAATGAGTGTTGCTAGTAGGAGTAATTGAGGGTTTTGGTAGCAGTAAATGAGATCCAGACTTGGATTATAATTCAACTTGTCTTTACTGGAGGCAGCATTAATCCATATGAGGTACAGCAATAGTCCTTGGGTCCCAGCAGGTATTGGCAATATGTGGCAGGGATCAATATCTCTTCTGCTTCTATCATATGCCTGGAGAATATGGCAGAAATCTATATCTTCTGCTTTGTCTATCTTCTGCTGTGTATGGGACTGACTAGCTGAGGAGGAATTTGGCTTCTCCTGGTCTCTTGATGGTACTCACAGTTAGCTCACAGGGAATGGTTCTTCCTGGAGTTCTGGAGGTGCTGCTTGCTTGTCACCAGCTTAGGCTGAAGGCTCAGACTGGGAATGGTGATCTTTGGTCTCAGCCGAGACACGATCCTGGGTTGGGATCCCTAGAACTGGGAGCTCCTACCAGCACAGCCTTCCCCTAGCCGGGGTGGCTGGCACACTAACATTAACTTCCTTCCTTCCCCATGAGGCAGGACATGGGCCAGCCCACTTCTGCTCATAGAGGGGGAGCTAAACTGGAATAAACTATTCCAGTCTAGATATGCTAAACTGTCTCTAAGTCCCTGGTAACATTGCTGCCACCTGCTGGTGTACATAGAAATTACAGCAAAGTACATGTAACAGGCTTAGAATATGCACATTTGTGAGGAATATTAAATAAAATCACATTAGATGACAAGGCACATGTTACCAACAAATAGTAGCGGGGAAAAAGAGTTTAATAACATAACTCTGGGATGTTACACTTGCCTGGCAGAAGGAGCAGCAAAGGAAAGAAGCAGGTTCAGAACAGGTGAAAGTACCTGTTCCTGGGCCATGCCAACTAAGTGTGGTGTCAGAGGAACCCGCCGACTCTTGGCTGTGGGTGTCTGATGTCAGTTGAGATGATGTTGAACACAGAGTCAATCCTTCCAGGACAGCGGGATTGGTTGTCAAAACATGACCTCTAGACAGAAGAAGCTCTGGCCTGTTGATGGGGCTGCCACTCCCCCCCCCCCCCTTCTTCTACTGCTGCTTCTGACTGCTCCAGCAACAGTTTTGCCACTGTCCATTCCTTTGGAGGGCCCTGGCAACTGGCTGTTGGACATACTTTACTGTAGCACTTACTGTATATATAAATTAAGTTATTCACTGTCAATGTGGACACCCCACTTACAATAGGACAAGACATATTATTCACTCCAATTTCAGAATCTATGCATAATCTATTAAACAATGTAGACACCCCAATACCAGTATAAGTAGACAGGTTATTCACCCCAATTTCAGAATCAAGGCCTAATAGAATTGCTTATGTAATAAACAAGATGTACACCCCTCTAACAGTAACACTATTCACCCCAATTTCAGAATCAAGCGTAATAGAATTGCTTATTTATTAAACAAGGTGGACACCCCAATAACAGTAAAAACAACTTAATCACCCCAATTTCAGAATCAAGGCGTAATAGTATTGCTTATCTATTAAACAGGGAGGTGTGCCATACACAGGAATTTATGCAAACTCTGCTGTCTCCTATTGATCCCTTCGGCTTCACTTTACAGTCCCTGCACTTTCCCTGCAGGCTCCCTATGCTCTCCCTAGAGTTTGTAAAAACTCTTTCAACTATCTCCCTACACTATCCTTGCACTGTCCCTGCACTCTCCATATCCAATACTCCACAATTAAAAGCTTTTAACACTGTCCTTAGCACTTGTCACATCTCTCTCTCTATGCTCAGCTCACAGTGAAATGGCGCAGACCACGCAGGATGAGGCTTTTAAAGGAATGTGACATCACAGAGGCTGGCTAGCTGCTCAATGGCTGTCTGCATGGCATTCTAGGTGATCTCATGTTCCCCGGCTTCTTACTTTCACTTTGTAACACATGTAGCCACCATTTTAGGAAAAAAATAATTTGTTACCAAGAAGCGCAAGGAAATTCGGATTTGTTGCAAATAGAATTTTTCCTAAACTTCGGATCGAATTCCACTTTGGATGCTTCGAATTGCTCAACACTACATATGGCTATAGGTAAATGGATGGTAGCCAGTGGTACAGTTGTGTCCAAAATTATTCAACCCCCAATGCTGTAAAGGGTTTTAGGGAATTTAGTGTACATTTGTAATTGTGTTCAGAATGAAATCTTACAAGAACTTTTTAAAGAACCAAATACAACTAAAATGACATCAATTATTTTTGTAATCCCATATTAAATGGTTTTTTTTTGTGATTTCTTCATTGATACAATTATTCAACCCCTTAAAGACTACCACTCTTAAGAATAGAGGTTCATTCAAGTGTTTTCGATCAGGTATTGAAAACACCTGTGGATGTCAAGGAGCAGCAATCAAGCATAATAAGCACCAATTAGGCAGATTTAAAAGGACTGTGATACTCAGCTCCTTCTAGACATTTACTGGTGTGTTTACAAACATGGTGAAGTCAAGAGAATGGTCCAGGAAGACAAGAGAAGAGGTGATTTCCCTTCACAGGAAGGGCAATGGCTAAAAGAAGATTGCAAAGATGTTAAACATACCAAGAGACACCATAGGAAGCATCATTCACAAATTCAAGGCAAAGGGCACTGTTGAAACGCTACCTGGTCGTGGCAGAAAGAAGATGCTGACTTCGACTGCTGTGCGCTACCTGAAGCGCAAAGTGGAGAAAAGTCCCTGTGTGACTGCTGAGGAACTGAAAAAAGATTTGACAGATGTGGGTACTGAAGTTTCAGCTCAGACAATAAGGCGCACACTGCGTAATGAAGGCCTCCATGCTAGAACTCCCAGGCGCACCCCCTTGCGGTCTCCAAAGAATAAGAAGAGTCGACTGCAGTATGCCAAAAGTCATGTGGACAAACCACAAAAGTTTTGGGATAGTGTTCTGTGGACTGATGAAACAAAATTAGAACTGTTTGGGCCCATGGATCAACGCTATGTTTGGAGGAGGAAGAACAAGGCCTATGAAGAAAAGAACACCTTGCCTACTGTGAAGCATGGCGGGGGGTCAAACATGCTTTGGGGCTGTTTTGCTTCTACAGGTACAGGGAAGCTTCAGCGTGTGCAAGGTACCATGAATTCTCTTCAGTACCAGGAGATATTGGATGAAAATGTAATGCAGTCCGTCACAAACCTGAGGCTTGGGAGACGTTGGACCTTTCAACAGGACAATGTTCCCAAGCATACCTCCAAGTCCACTAGAGCATGGTTGCAGATTAAAGGCTGGAACATTTTGAAGTGGCCATCGCAGTCACCAGACTTAAATCCGATTGAGAACCTCTGGTGGGACTTAAAGAAAGCAGTTGCAGCGCGCAAGCCTAAGAATGTGACTGAACTGGAGGCTTTTGCCCATGAAGAATGGGCGAAGATACCCGTAGATCGCTGCAAGACACTTGTGTCAAGCTATGCTTCACGTTTAAAAGCTGTTATAACTGGAAAAGGATGTTGTACTAAGTACTAAGATTGAATGTCACTTGGGGGTTGAATAAAACTGATGATGATGTGAGCACAGAAAAGACATTTGTGGTTATTTCATTATAAATGTTATGTTATATTTGTCTGACTTACAAGTGCCTCTTTGATTTAATTGTAAACAAGATGACTGAAATGATCAAAATCAATGTCAAAATGGCCAAAACACTCAATTTCAGTGGGGGTTGAATAATTTTGAACACAACTGTAATTAACAACGTGTGCCAGAATGATGATTTATTTGGGTAACATGGTAAAAAAGTTGAGCAGAGTTTACGAGAGGTGAAATGACTAGTCTATGGTGAAAGATCTAACCTATATAAGCACTGACAGTAGATGTCCTTCGTGCGGCCGTCTTCACCACTTGGAGAAATGTTCCCACTCACCTCATAGAAACGCTTGCATCAAGCATGCCGAAACGAATTTTTGAAGTGATAAACAATAACGGCGGAGCTACTTATTACTGAGTTCATGTTTGGAAGTTGGATTTCTGTTTTGGGGGGGTTTAGTTTTTTTTTGGAGGTGTGGTCCTAAACGTTTGATCAGCTGAAAAACAGCCTGTTTCAGTTTATTCGTTGTTTTCATTAAATTGAATGCTCAAAAAATGTTTTGTCTCACTCCCATTTCTTCTTGTTGCATGTTGAAGCTCTACTTGGAACCTTGTTAAGATCCAGCCATGCTAAATATGATTTTTTGCCATTTTTCAAGTGGTCTTAAACTTTTGATCAGGACTGTATGTTTTCAACTATTTTATACAATTTTAAAGGACCAAACTGATGCTGAAACTGTTTAATGATTTCATGAAGGGCAACAGTTGGTAACCTTCAAGAGACATTGCTTACATGAAAATTATATTTAAGAAGGGCAAGCATCCTGGATTGCATTGTCCAATTGCCTTGATAAATCAAGATCTGAAATATTTAATTTAAATTCTGGCAAACAGATTAGCAGAATTTATTCAGAAAAAATGGAGCTAGACAATACACTTTAGAAGCACAAAAATAAAATACTATTTAGACAGCAGCAACGTATTCTGCAGTCTAATGAACAAAGAATGAGACAAAAGAGCTTTCAATCAGCCCTCATGTGAGCAAGGGGGATATAAAGCTGTGCAAATCAGTCACCGAGTTATTATCTGAGCCATTAGGTACAGTCCTAAAAAAAAAATTATATAATTTTACGACCTTCTAAGGACAAATGTCCTGATATAAAACCCTAGAATCCGAAGACAGATGAACAATGCACAACATAATCCATTGTTTAAATAATGAACAAAAAATAATCCGAAATGCAAAAATCTATGTGGGAAAAATTAAGAACACCAAATGAATTAATAACTGGTTTAACTTTGGGCTAATACTAAGGGTGTTATCCTGGCAGTAGTCACCCTTTAAACCCTATACAGGATCAGGACTTCCCTGCAGTGGAGCCACCAGACCACTAAGTTTTGAAGTATTCCTAATGGGGTTTACATCTTCCCTACTGGGGTCAGACACCAGTGCATAGCACCAAGGGTAGAGGCGAATCCATAGACAGGAACAGGCCAAGATCAGGCCAGGCAAAGTACATGCAAGTTCAAGAAACAGTCTAAAGGTCAGGACAGGCTGCACATAGTCAGGACGGTAATCAGGCATGGGTCAGGTCAGGCAGCAGAGGGTCAGAATCCAGGAATCAGGCAAAAGTCAATACACAACAAATACAGTGCATCTTCACAGGAACTAGCGAGCCAAACCTGCTATTGCTTAGGCAGAGAATGGAACAAACACCATGGAATATATAGGAGAAGCTAATTAATTCATTAGAAGCAGCCTAGCAGCTGCACACGGTACAAAACAAGGAACTAACCCTTGCAATACTATAGAATGAGACGAAGTTCAATGACGAATTTCCAACAGACACATATAATACTGGTGCTCAGACCTGCTGCGAGAGAGCGCTGAAACTGCGAAAGACACAGGGTAAGTGAAGCTGTTGTGAGTCGTATACTTAATGAGAACAAAACTTCAATAAAAACAATAAATTATATGTATCCAATATTGTTCCAAAAATAAATATCTTTTCATTTGCTGGGATATTCTTATTTTCATGTTCATTCTGATCCTGTAATACATACATTTTATAGACTGTATATTCCCTTTCGTTGCTCATTTTATATTTTTGAAGTTATCAGGAGATTTGTACCTATAAAACTGTCTGACCTGTTGCTTGTGCACTTGGCAGCTGAATGCATCTGTGTTGGTTACATGGTCATATGTGCCAGCATTGCTACTAAAAATGAAGTTTTTATATATGCAAATGAGCCTCTATGAGCAATGGTGTGTTGCTGTTACACCTAGAAGCTCAGCTCTCTGCAACTGCCGCATTTTCTCCTCTTTGATTAACAGGACCAGGCAGTGAATACTTCTGCCTGCCCCTGTCAATTAAAGTGCAGAGGACGCTGCAGTTGCAAAGAGAGCAGAGCCTCTAGGTATAACGGCAATGCCCCTGTTCTTCCTAGAGGCTCATTTGCATATATTAAAACATCATTTTTCTCAGTAATGCGAGAACATATGAACATAAGACAAACACAGATGCCTTCAGCTGCCAGGTACACATTTAACAGGTCAGCAAGGTTCATAGGTACAAATCTGCTGATAGATACCCTTTAAAAGAGTTGTTCCATGTTTTTAAGTTATCCCGTATCCACAGAGATAACTAGCTGATCACTGGGGCTCCTGTTTCCATGTTCTGACAGAACAGCAGGTCGTGTACAGAGCTTAGCAATCTCTGGTGCTCCCATAGAGAATGAAATGAGCAGCAGAGCGCATTTGTCACCTGTCACTCCATTAAAATGGGGGAATGAGACCCCTGTTCTTGGAATTGGTGGAGCTCCCAGCAGTTGGACACCTAGCAATCAGCTAGTTATCCCCTATCATTGGCACAACCCCTTTAAGAAACATACAAAAGCAATACACAAAGTGATATAGATCCAGTACCTTCTAAACTCTAGTACAAAAGTACTAACATTCCAATTTAGTGACCATGAATCCAATAAAACAATGTAGTCCATATTGTCCATATAGTTGATAGGACATGGAGTAGAGATGAGTGAATTCTTGAAATTTGTTTTGTGTCCGATTTGTTGAATTAAAAAAAAATTTGATTTGTGTCCGAATAGATTTTACTCAAATCAGAAGTGCTCCAATTGGCCTGAAATTGGTATATGACACTCTCAGGTCTCCGTTTTTCTCTTTTTTTTTTTCAAATTTTTGCTCTTTCTAACCCCCCTCCTTTTATACTCCTGAATGCAATGACGACAATAGCAAATAATGTGGCACTGTCATATATAGCTTTAGGTAAAGACATGGTTGATGGTGTTTACAAACTTGCTTGATTAAAAGCACACTGCAATGTCGCATGTGCATGGCTGGATTTGAGGTGGTCCAGATGCTACGATGCATGCCCTGGACACTGTCAAGGTGTCGCCAAATGTTGGTTGTTTTCAGAGGGAATGGTTAGGTGTGGTTCACCCCGATGGGAAATAAGTCCAGAGAGTCAAGGTTTGTTCTTGCAGTAAACCAGTATGCTTCTTTACTGGAGGCGCTGAAGTGCAAAACCATACAGGCAAGACACTGAGCTGGCTTCTCCAGTGTCCTCCCTGGCAAAATAATATTCTATACTGTGTATAGACCTGAGCTAGCTGTCCCTCTCTCTGTACTTTGTCCAGCTGGTGCTCTGTTCAAAGGGCTGGTGATGCAGGGTCTGTGGCAGAGTATCTACTCACAGTGTTTTCTTCTGGTCACTCATGCAGTCTAGCAAAGTCTCTTCTAGTAACACTGGTCCTCATCTGCATACAACTGGTCTCCTTATATACAGTTTAAAACTGAACTAGAACCTTCTAGTGGAAGGGGTGGAGTGAAGAACAGCCTAAACAGAAATAATGTTGCAATTTTAGTCTGTCATAGACTTGTATAGAGTAGACAGAAGTAAACAACAGAATTAAAACACGCAGTCAAAATGTCAATATATAGTTTTTTTCTCCAAAACTTTGCATAGTCCCTTACAGTAACTTTGGAAGATTTCTAACTTCTCAGTGTGTAGATAGAAAGTCCCAAAGTCTCTCAGTATTATTTGGCTGTGTATTAACCCTTTCCACAGTGCAGTGCAAACACAGTTAACCTTTCAAAGTGCACTAAAGCAGTGAGATGATGGTTTTGTGTAGTAGCAATAGGGGCAAATGTCCACAAATGTCCATAGTCCAAAGTACCCTTGCTCCAGGGCACTACACATGTGAAATGCTTTTTCTTATTAGAAAGCTTCCAAAATTGTCCCATATTGGGGGCTGATGGTGTTTAAACACACACAATGTTATGGGAAAAACACGGCTTGTTCTGCACAAGCATCCAAAAAATATGACCTAACAGAGGCAGAATGCCTTACCTGTATTATTACATACACAAGGGTTAACTGTCACGACCGCTATCCCAGCAGCAGTCGTGTCGCACCAGACGAAGGGGAAGGGGGACCCTTATCTACGGATGGGAAATAGAATGGCCACCCCTGACTAACCCTAAGCTGGCACCTGTCTGCCCTGATACCCTAGACGGGGTGTGAACCCGTGCGGCGAGCAGGATGCCTAAACCCTCAGTCGCCCTAACAAGACTGGACTGGGGAAAGGCCGATGGGAGCGCTAGTCACCATCACTCACGTCTAGGAAAACAACAGGGGAAGACAGCAACAAACAAACAACAGAAGAGATAGACTTATCCAGTCACGAGCAGAGAAGGCGATCCCAAACACGACAGTCCACGCCGGACAAGAGCTCCACAGCAACACCATCAAACGATCTCCTTCCAAGGTCAGAGTAGCACTGGAAGTAAGGACTATATCTGGCAATGACTGCAAGTGAAACTGAAACTAATATAGTAGCTGGGAGTGGCAGACAGGACTCACCTGAGAAGGATGCCTACAAACTCCCAGTCAGGACAAAAAGGTTCACAAGGCAAAACCCAGATGACATACCCTGAACCACGGAGCAAACTCACAAGCTATCGCGAGTAGCAAGTCGCTGCGACCTTCTCCTCCCAGACCTGTCTGGATCAGTCACAGTCGTGACATTAACTCTTAGAAGAAAAAGTACCCCCCTTTCTACGAGGGGCCCCTGGACCCTCAAGACCAGGCCTCTCCGGATGGGAGCTATGAAAAGCCCGAATGAGTCTGTCCGCTTTTATCTCTGATGCTGGAACCCACATTCTCTCTTCGGAACCATAACCTTTCCAGTGCACCAGGTACTGAAGAGAGCGGCGAACATATCGTGAATCAACAATCTTTTCTACCTGAAACTCAAGACTGCCATCAACAACCACCGGTGGAGGTGGTAGTGGCAATGGTTCAGGAGGTTCTACATATCTCTTAAGCAGAGATCTGTGGAAGACATTATGGATCCTTAGAGTCTGAGGTAGCTCCAGACGAAAAGCCACCGGGTTAATGATCTTAATTACCCTATAAGGACCAATAAATCTCGGACCTAATTTCCACGAGGGAACCTTCAACTTGATATTTCTGGTAGACAACCACACCAAGTCATTCACCCCAATGTCCGGACCTTCAGAGCGCTTCCTATCAGCCGCACATTTGTATCTACCACCAATTCTCTTCAAACTTTCTTGCACACTCTGCCACACTGAAGAAAGTGAAGACGCAAATCGTTCCTCCTCGGGAATCCCAGACGACCCCCCCTCACTAAACGTACAAAACTGAGGATGGAAACCATACGCACCAAAAAATGGTGACTTATCGGTGGATTCTTGACGACGATTATTAATGGCAAACTCGGCTAACGGTAAATAAGATGACCATTCCTCCTGATTTTCGGAAACAATGCATCTCAAATATGTCTCTAGGTTTTGATTGGTACGTTCAGTCTGACCGTTGGACTGCGGATGGAAAGATGAAGAAAACGACAGATGAACCCCTAAACGAGAACAAAAAGCTTTCCAAAATTTAGAAACTAATTGGGTACCACGATCCGAAACAATATCGGAAGGGACCCCGTGAAGCTTCACGATGTGGTCAATAAAAACCTGAGCCAGTGTGTTAGCATTAGGCAATGCGGCAAGAGCAATAAAGTGCACCATTTTACTGAATCTGTCAACAACTACAAGAATAACAGTCTTCCCCGCTGATACTGGTAGATCCGTAATGAAATCCATAGACAGGTGCGTCCAAGGCCTGTTGGGGATGGCCAGAGGTAAAAGACGCCCTGCCGGACGAGTATGATCTACCTTAGAACGAGCACAGGTAGGTAGCACATGCAGAGACAAAATTCAACACCTCCTGGCGCCATTTAGGCCACCAGAACCGACGAGACACTAACTCAGAGGTTGCCCTACTACCTGGGTGTCGTGCCAGTGTGGAGTTATGGTGTTCTTTTAGTATCTCCAGTCGTAAATTTTCTGGCACAAACAGTTTACCCGAGGGGCAGGAGGTCGGGGCGTCCCCCTGAGCTTCCAACACCCTCCCCTCCAAACCTGAGTGTAATGCAGAGACCACCACCCCCTTTTGCAAAATGGGCTCTGGTACCTCAACATCACCCCCTCCAGGAAAACTTCGAGACAATGCATCCGCCTTAGTATTTTTTGCCCCCGGGCGATAGGTTATAACAAAATTAAACCTAGTAAAAAGTAACGACCACCGAGCCTGTCTAAGGGTGAGACGTTTAGCAGACTCCAGATATAATAAGTTTTTGTGATCAGTAATCACCGTGACGGGATGAACCGCCCCCCTCCAAAAAATGACGCCACTCCTCAAAAGCCAACTTAATAGCCAAAAGTTCCCTGTTGCCAATAACATAGTTCCTTTCTGCAGTAGACAATTTCTTCGAAAAGAAAGCACACGGACGCCATTCACTAGGGGACGGGCCCTGAGATAGTACCGCTCCCACCCCCACCTCTGATGCGTCAACCTCTACAATAAAAGGAAGCGAGACATCTGGCTGTACGAGAATAGGGGCCGAGGTGAATCTCTCCTTCAGAGATGCAAAGGCAGTTTTGGCTGCATGTGACCATTTGGAAAAATCGGATCCCTTTCGGGTCATGTCCGTCAGTGGTTTGACCACCAAGGAATAGTTCTTTTTAAACTTTCTATAAAAATTGGCAAACCCCAGGAAGCATTGCAATGCCTTCAGGTTCTCAGGCAGATCCCAGTCTATAATCGCCCGGACTTTCTCTGGATCCATGCGGAAACCTGAATCTGACAACACATACCCCAGAAATGGCAGTTCTTTTACGGCGAACACACATTTTTCTAACTTTGCAAACAATTTGTTGGCCCTTAATATCTGCAGCACTTGTCTCACATGGATCTTATGAGTATCCAGATCCGGGGAATAGACCAGGATGTCATCAAGATATATCACAACAAATCTCCCGATAAGGTGACTAAAAATATAGTTGACAAAATGTTGGAATACCGCAGGCGCATTAGTAAGACCAAATGGCATGACCAGATTTTCATAATGCCCTTCCGGAGTATTAAAAGCCGTCTTCCACTCATCCCCCTCTTTGATGCGAACCAGGATATAGGCTCCTCTGAGATCCATTTTGGAGAACCATTTAGCACCAGCAACCTGATTAAAGAGGTCGGGAGTGAGAGGAAGAGGATAGGGATCTCGGATAGTTATCCGGTTTAATTCCCGGAAATCCAGGCAAGGACGTATGCCCCCATCTTTCTTTTTAACGAAAAAGAACCCTGCAGCCACAGGTGAAGAAGAGGGTCTGATGTGTCCCTTAGCCAAACTCTCCGAAATATAATCTTTCATAGCCTTCCTCTCCGGGCCGGAAAGATTGTATAACCGGGTTTTAGGTAGTTTTGCCCCAGGTAGTAGATTAATCGGGCAATCATATGGACGATGAGGTGGTAACCCCTGACAACCCTTCTCAGAGAACACATCCATAAAATCTGACAGAAAGGCAGGTAAAGATGTTACAGAGAGTGTAGAGCACCTACTACTCAAGCAGTTGTCCTTACAATGTTCACTCCACTCCACAATCTCCCCGGCCTGCCAATCCACCACTGGATTGTGAGTCACCAGCCAGGGAAGCCCCAATACCATAGGAGCCGGAAGACCGTCCAGGACATAACAAGAGATATGCTCTTTATGGAGGTCCCCTACCTGCAGATGGATATTATGGATGATCTGAGTTAACTCTCTCTGAGTAAGAGGGGAGGAGTCGATGGCAAAAACAGGAATAGTTCTGCATACCGGTTCCGGAGTAAAACCCAGAGCCTAAGCAAACCGTGAATCCACCAAGTTGACCCCCGCCCCACTGTCCAAAAAGACGGAACAGATCTCAGTTTTATTGCCCGCCTCAACGGTAGCGGACAACAAAAACTGAGACATGCGTATGGAGGAAACGAATACGCCCAGACTGTTCTCCCCCCACAATGAAAACAAACCTCTGACCTACGGCGGAACTTAGGAGGATTCACCCGTCTAGTGGCGCCCCCTATTTGCATTGATTCGACTGGACCATAACAGACCGATCCCTGCCCTATAGAGGCCTCCGTAAAATTTTATAGTCTCTCCCTGAGTCGTCTGTCGATTCTTATGGACAGAGACATAGCAGCCTCAAGAGACCCAGGGACCTCGTATACCGCCAGCGCATCTTTTAATTTTTCAGACAACCCCTGGCAGAACTGACTCCTAAGGGCCGAGTCGTTCCATAACGTATCAGTAGCCCACCTACGGAATTCGGAACAATATAGTTCAGCAGACCGGTTCTCTTGCCGAAGTCTACATAGCTTAGACACAGCCAGTGAGACCCTGTCCGGGTCATCATATACGAGACCCAGGGCTTCAAAAAACTCCTCCACTGATCGTAAGGCCGGAGAGTCTGATGGTAGGGAGAAAGCTCAAGCCTGCGGATCTCCTTGCAGGAGAGAAAATACAATGCCCACCCGTTGTTCCTCACCGCCGGAGGATCTAGGGCGTAACCTGAAGAACAACTTGCAAGCTTCTCTGAAGGTTACAAATTGGTCTCTCCCTCCTGAGAACCTATCAGGTAAAGCCACTTTTGGCTCAGGAGTACCTTGGTTTCCCGTAGCAACGGTGGAACCCAAGGATGGCTGCTGCAGCACTGTTGCTTTTAATCCTGCCACTTCAAGGGATAACCCCTGTAATTGTTTCGCCAAAACCGAAACCGGATCCATAGTGGAACAGACAAAATACAAAGCAAAACAGCAAGCAGAAAAAAAAAAAAAAAAAGAAATGTCACTTTTTTTATTTTTTTTAAAAGGCCAGATATACTGTCACGACCGCTATCCCAGCAGCAGTCGTGTCGCACCAGACGAAGGGGAAGGGGGACCCTTATCTACGGATGGGAAATAGAATGGCCACCCCTGACTAACCCTAAGCTGGCACCTGTCTGCCCTGATACCCTAGACGGGGTGTGAACCCGTGCGGCGAGCAGGAGGCCTAAACCCTCAGTCGCCCTAACAAGACTGGACTGGGGAAAGGCCGATGGAAGCGCTAGTCACCATCACTCACGTCTAGGAAAACAACAGGGGAAGACAGCAACAAACAAACAACAGCAGAGATAGACTTATCCAGTCACGAGCAGAGAAGGCGATCCCAAACACGACAGTCCACGCCGGACAAGAGCTCCACAGCAACACCATCAAACGATCTCCTTCCAAGGTCAGAGTAGCACTGGAAGTAAGGACTATATCTGGCAATGACTGCAAGTGAAACGGAAACTAATATAGTAGCTGGGAGTGGCAGACAGGACTCACCTGAGAAGGATGCCTACAAACTCCCAGTCAGGACAAAAAGGTTCACAAGGCAAAACCCAGATGACATACCCTGAACCACGGAGCAAACTCACAAGCTATCGCGAGTAGCAAGTCGCTGCGACCTTCTCCTCCCAGACCTGTCTGGATCAGTCACAGTCGTGACATTAACTCTTAGAAGAAACAGTTGCTTGTTCTGTACAAGCCTGAAAAAAATATTCCTTTGGTTTTGGAGCAGCAGCAGTACAGAGTAGATGTGGAATGGGTAAGGTCTTGTTTAGGGGTAATAGTGGCATGTTGCAGCAATAGTGTCAGCAGTAGCAGCACTGCATAGAACAGACAAGGCAGAAGGATGTATGTGACTCTTTTGGGGTAGTAGAGTAGTAGTAGTAGCACCTGGGCAGGAGAAATGTTAATTGTAGTAGGGGGAGTAGCAACTGGCACACATGGCATCAGCAGCAACAGCCACACAGTACGAAACATGATGGTTGCAGGCACACAGGCAGTGGCATGATGGGGACAGTGATAAATAGTCACCATTAGAGATGAGCAAATTTTTCAAAAATTCTATTTCCCGGATCGATGAATTTTTGGGGAAAAATGTGTTTCGATCCGAATTTATTCGCGGCGAATTACGTTAAAAACTGCTATTTCCTGGCTGCAGAGAGCCTTTATAGTGGTGTAGAACACTGTGCCTTGCAGTAACACGCATATGGAGTCTGCTTTGGTAGTGAAATAATACTGTGAGTCCATATGACATGCAAATGACAGGCGTCACTACTAGAATCACTGCACACTTCACTTATTTGGGCAGTGATGGGGCTAAAACTGACCAAATAACTCAAGTATGAACTCAGCCTTACAAGTCGATGTTAGCGCCAAGAAGAAGCGCACTCCTTTTACACCGTCGTCAGCTGATTCCACATACAGTACAGAGCAAAAGTTTGGACACACCTTCTCATTCAAAGAGTTTTCTTTATTTTCATGACTATGAAGGCATCAAAACTATGAATTAACACATGTGGAATTATATACATAACAAACAAGTGTGAAACAACTGAAAATATGTCTTATTCTAGGTTCTTCAAAGTAGCCACCTTTTGCTTTGATTACTGCTTTGCACACTCTTGGCATTCTCTTGATGAGCTTCAAGAGGTAGTCCCCTGAAATGGTCTTCCAACAGTCTTGAAGGAGTTCCCAGAGATGCTTAGCACTTGTTGGCCCTTTTGCCTTTACTCTGCAGTCCAGCTCACCCCAAACCATCTCGATTGGGTTCAGGTCCGGTGACTGTGGAGGCCAGGTCATCTGGCGCAGCACCCCATCACTCTCCTTCATGGTCAAATAGCCCTTACTTTCAAAGTTTTCCCAATTTTTCGGCTGACTGACTGACCTTCATTTCTTAAAGTAATGATGGCCACTCGTTTTTCTTTACTTAGCTGCTTTTTTCTTGCCATAATACAAATTCTAACAGTCTATTCAGTAGGACTGTCAGCTGTGTATCCACCTGACTTCTCCTCAACGCAACTGATGGTCCCAACCCCATTTATAAGGCAAGAAATCCCACTTATTAAACCTGACAGGGCACACCTGTGAAGTGAAAACCATTTCAGGGGACTACCTCTTGAAGCTCATCAAGAGAATGCCAAGAGTGTGCAAAGCAGTAATCAAAGCAAAAGGTGGCTACTTTGAAGAACCTAGAATATGACATATTTTCAGTTGTTTCACACTTGTTTGTTATGTATATAATTCTTAGAGAATTACATATATTAAGTGTCCATATACGTGAGTTATTTAACCTGGAGTGGACCCTTTTATAAAAAAATCGCTTTTTTTAGTTTTATTTAAAAAAGCATAAGTATAGACACCCTATGATAACTGGATATCCAAAACAAATAATAGGACAAGATGTTGCCCAGCTACCACCGTGAATTGGTGAGACAAAAAGAGATAAGTAGATAGATATGTAAGGATTTCCGTGGCATTAATGACCTTTATAGGCTTGGGGTCGGGTAGAGAATAGGGCACATAGATGTGGGCATTCGGGATGGTTCTTTCCCTATACCCGCCCTGAAATAATCCTCTGCCCAGGGATGAACCCTAATGGTGGGATCACCCTGTCCCCGTGCCTATCCTGTCTAGCCCTGTACAACCCTGTACAATTGGAATTTATCACAGATGATGTCCGTTAATTTTATATATATATTTTTACCCCGACGCGTTTCCCCACTTCTGGTTCGTCAGGGGGTCGGTTTAAAGGATAACAATTTATAATGATTAACATCAGGATGAAATACAATGAAGTTAGATATAATTACTGTGTCCTGATCGATGCCATGATAGTGCAGTCTGTTATGGAGGAACTGTGGATTCCCCAAGAGAGGAATAATCACCTAGGAACAAGATAATATACAAAAGCCTACTGTCAATATTATGGCTACAAAAAAGATATATTCATGTGGATTTCCAAGTAATGGTGACTCACATGTGGATGTCCCCCTGTTATTTAGACTGCCGCCTGCCGTATCCGATGGGGCAGTGAGGCATCTATGTGTGAGCGCTGTTTATAAGGGACTGTTTAGAAGGCGCCTTTTTCCTTAGGAGCCGCATATCCGGTAAGTGGAACGCACGCTCCCTTGGAACGCACGCTCCACTACTTCCGGCAGGATGGAACGCAGGCCTCGCTTGCTGTCTGCTGAGGCGCCGACGTCACTTCCGGAGTAGGTGCCTTTATCGCCTGGAGCCGCATATCCGGTGAGTGGAACGCATGCTCTCATGGAACGCATGCTCCACTACTTCCGGTGTCATGGAACGCAGGCCTCGCTTCCTGTCTGCTGAAGCGCAGACGTCACTTCCGGAATAGCGGTGCCAAGGCGCTCCAAATGCTTTTGTGCGGTACATATGTGGTTTAATCCGACTATGACACCAGATCATTCCCCAGTGGTTATTCTATTTAGACACCACTGAGCATATCCACAGGGCTGGGGTATATATGGTTGTTTATTAAGGTATAATTCCTCTGATACCTTTTTGGGCAAATTTAGTATGCCAGGCAAATTTAATATGCCAGGCAACCCTGTGGAGTTGTTAATACCTAAACCCCAGTCTCCCGGTATAATAAAACAGACCCTCTAGTTTGTATATACATGTATATAATTCCACATGTGTTAATTCATAGTTTTGATGCCTTCAGTGTGAATCTACAATCTTTCATAGTCATGAAAATAAAGAAAACTCTTTGAATGAGAAGGTGTGTCCAAACTTTTGGTCTGTACTGTAGATGTCTACAGAACCTGTTCTATTAAACTCGGAAATCTTTGATAGGCTCCATTGATTGCTGCATCTTAGAGACTCTCGGCGCGGAATACTAGAAGTAAGTTATACAGCTGCACGATCGATGATGTGCCAGAGTATCTGGGCATAAACTTTCAATTAGGTACTGGGATTCACACACTAAAATCGGCAGGTCTTACATTCATGTCGGACCGCTGTCTAGAATTTGGTATGGTCGGCTGGTTTGTTTGGTTTCCTACACTATAGAGACCATCCCAGTGTATACCTTATAGTCAGTGCATTTTATGGACAGAATCCTTAGTAGGCAGAGTTCTACTAATCTATCCAACAGTATCTATCAACTATTTCCTTCCAACTATTTAGGGGTAACCACTGGTGTTCCTTCTTTGTGGCCAGGACGGTTTCAGGCTTTTCTTCCTATTTATAAAGAGTTCTACATTTTTTGAGGGTATTAGGGCAATTAACCCTCTCTGAACCAGCAGCAGCTCAGCTGTACAAAGCAGCATCAGGAGACCACATAGTGGCCCAATCACAGAGTCTGTAGGTAGTGGCAGCATCAGGAGAACACAGAGTAGCACAATAACAGAGTGTGGAGGTGGCGGCAGCATCAGGAGGCCACAGAGTGGCAAAGTGACATAGTGTGGAGGTGGTGGCAGAATCAGAAGACCACAGAGTGGCACAATGACAGAGTCTGTAGGTGGCGGAAGCATCAGGAGGCCGCAGAGTGGCACAATGACAGAGAGTGGAGGTGGCAGCAGCATCAGGAGGCCACAGAGTGGCACGATGACAGAGTGTGGAGGTGGCGGCAGAATCAGAAGACTGCATAGTGGCAAGGTGACATAGTGTGGAGGTGGCAGCAGCATTAGGAGGCCACAGAGTGGCAAGTTGACATAGTGCGGAGGTGGCAGACGCATGAGGAGACCACAGAGTGGCAAGGTGACATAGTGTGGAGGTGGCGGTAGCATCAGGAGGCCGTAGAGTGGCAAGGTGACATAGTGTGGAGGTGGCAGCAGCATAAGGAGATCACAGAGTGGCAAGGTGACATACTGTAGCGTGGAGGTGGAAGCAGCATGAAGAGACCACAGAGTGGCCCAATCACAGAGTCTGTAGGTGGTGGCAGCATCAGGAGGCCGCAGAGTGGCACAATGACAGAGAGTGGAGGTGGCGGCAGTATCAGGAGGCCGCAGAGTGGCACAATAACAGAGTGTGGAGGTGGAGGCAGAATCAGAAGACCACAGAGTGGCAAGGTGACATAGTGTGGAGTTGGCAGCAGCATAAGGAGACCACAGAGTGGCAAGGTGACATAGTGTGGAGGTGGCGGCAGCATCAGGAGGCCCTTAGAGTGGCAAGGTGACATAGTGTGGAGGTGGGAGACGCATGAGGAGACCACAGAGTGGCAAGGTGACATAGTGGTGAGTTGGAAGCAGCATGAGGAGAACACAGAGTGGCCCAATCACAGAGTCTGTAGGTGGCGGAAGCATCAGAAGGTCGCAGAGTGGCACAATGACAGAGAGTGGAGGTGGCGGCAGCATCAGGAGGCCACAGAGTGGCATGATGACAAAGTGTGGAGGTGGCATCAGAATCAGAAGAACACATAGTGGCAAGGTGACATAGTGTGGAGGTGGCAGCAGCATGAGGAGACCACAGAGTGGCAAGGTGACATAGTGTGGAGGTGGCGGCAGCATTAGGAGGCCACAGAGGGGCAAGGTGACATAGTGTGGAGGTTGCAGACGCATGAGGAGACCACAGAGTGGCAAAGTGACATAGTGGTGAGGTGGAAGCAGCATGAGGAGACCACAGAGTGGCCCAATCACAGAGTCTGTAGATGGTGGCAGCATCAGGAGGCCACAGAGTGTCACAATGACACAGTGTGGAGGTGGTGGCAGCATCAAGAGGCCACAGAGTGGCAAGGTGACATAGTGTGGAGGTGGCGGCAGCGTGAGGAGACCACAGAGTGGCAAGGTGACATAGAGTGGAGGTGGCAGCAGCATCAGGAGGCCACAGAGTGGCAAGCAGACATAGTGTGGAGGTGGCAGCAGCATGAGGAGACCACAGAGTGGCAAGGTAACATAGTGTGGAGGTGGCAATACCAGTACCCGATGAAGATGGTGGGTGAAAGAAACACTTGGCATCAGATGTGTGGCATCAGGTGGGTGGCAAAATCAGAATAGTAGCTGAGGCAGGTAGCCAGAAGAGACAGATCTCTTTTGTTAAAGTTTTAGTGTGGCACCATGGATGATCTAGTCTGAAGCATCAGGAATTAATGGGTGGAAATCCTGGCTGATCCACGCCTGATTTATTTTGACAAAGGTCAGTCTCACCACATTTTTGGTGGACAGGCTAGTTCTTCTTGGGGTAACTATGGCCCCCGCCGCAATAAACACCCGCTCTTATGCCACACTACTGGCCGGGCAGGACAGCTTTTCCAGGGCATACTCGGCCAGTTGTGGCCACAAATCCAGTTTGGCTGCTCAGTAGTCCAGTGGATCTTCAATATCGACTGGCAGGGTGCACCCCAAGTATGCCACCACCTGCTGGTTCAGGTTCTGCTCTACGGCTAGCTGCTGTTGAGTAGTTTTTTTACTTTGCGGGTGAAGAAATCTCCTCATCAGCGACTGTAGACTCAGGCTGCTGCTGATGCAGCTGGAACTGCTCCTGTCACTCCACCCCTCCCCAGCAGCCATGGAAGTGGAACATGAGCACAGAGGGCCCCCCGGTCAGACCTGCGAGAGGATGGACGATAGCGCAGACAGGCAGCGGCCAACTGACTACATAGGATGTCTCTAAAGTAGTTCAGTTTGTCATCCCTCTCAGCGGGTATAAAAAAGGCCTCCATTTTGGACCTGTAGCGAGGGTCCAACAAGGTGGAGAGCCAGAAGTCATCCCTCTGCTGAATGGTGACAATTCGGCTGTTACTACCCAAGTAAGTGACCATGCAGTGGGCGATTTGCGCAAGTGACTCGGAGGGACTCGCTGCCTCCATCTCCACTGCATAGTGCGGTGTGTCTGCGTCCTCTGCCTCATCTTCCTCATCGCCCTGTAGCTCCTCTGTCTGCTCCTGCTCCTCCTCTCCTGTCAGCTGTGTAGAAAAACCACCCATTTCGCTACATATTGCTTGTGCTCCAATGTCCTCCTCCTCCTCCAGTTCCGCCCCTACAGGGCTCATGTGGCCGTGAGATCAAGGCGCCACATCTCCAGTCCCGTGACCAGCCAGATTTACCAGCATCTGTTCCAGGACATGAAGCAGTGGAATGACATCGTTCATCCCGTAGTCCTGGCGACTGACAAATAACGTGGCCTCCTCAAAGGGCCTTAGCAAACGGCAGGTGTCACGCATGAGCTGCCACTGGCTGACATCGAAGTTACACACGGGAGTACTACTGTCCGCTTGGATCATCAGGGAATCATTGATGGCTTTTCTCTGTTCGTACAGTTGGTCCAACATATGGAGGGTGCAATTCCAACGGGTGGAAATGTCACATATTAGTCTATGTTGGGGGATGCCGTTCTGCAGCTGCAGCTCAAGGAGGGTGTGTTTTGCCATGTATGAGTGGATGAAGTGCATGCAAAGTTTCCTGGCCATTTTTAGGATGTCTTGCAGATGGGTGGAAGACTTTAGAAACCGATTGACAACCAGATTGAACATGTGTGCTATGCAGGGTGCATAGCTCAGCCCTCCTTGACGCAGTGCCGAAACAATGTTCTTCCCGTTGTCGGTCACCATGGTTCCGATTTTGAGTTGTCGCGTAGAAAGCCCGTATTCGATTTCTTGCTGAAGGACATGAAGAAGTTCCTCCCCTGTGTGACTCCGTTCGCTTAGGCAATCGAGGTGCAGAACAGCTTGACACCGCCGTGCCCTGCACATGTGGTATGCTGGAGGGGCACTGTGCATTGTTCCTGCAGTGGAGGCTGAGGACACGGTGGAGGATGAGGAGGCAGAGGTGGACATTGTCGCTGGACCAACGGCGTGGCAACGCGGAGGCAGAAGCGGTGTCACCTGGCCAAGTTGCTGGTGTGGCTGTGCAGAAGCCATATTAACCCAGTGGGCGGTAAAGGACATGTACTGTACTGTTAGTTACATCTCCACACGTTGGCGCTGCCGTGCTTTTTGGCAGACACCGACAGGCTCAAGGACTGGCCCACCTTCTGTTCTACATATTTGTGCAGTGCTGGTACTGCCTTTTCCTCAAAGAAATGAAGGCTTAGGACTCTCCACCTCGACTCGGCACAAGCCATCAGTTCTCTGAAAGGTGCAGAGTCCACCACTTGGAAAGGGAGGGACTGCAGCACCAGCAACTTGGACAGGAGCACATTCAGCTTCTGCACCGTTGGATGAGTGCACGCATACTGTTGTCTCTTGGCAATTGCTTCGGTGATCGATTGCTGATGGAATGCGTGACGAGGAGTAGGAGGAGGAGAAGCATCAGGACCAACAGATAATGGGAAGGACAGACAGCTCCCTTCGGCTGAGGTGGTGGAGCCTTGACTGTCAGAAACTGGGTGCGTGCTAGTGGGTGATGCAGCGGTTGCTGCGGCAGGCTGGACTACCACATCGGAGCCACGGTTCTCCCAGGCCACTTTATGGCGACGCTGCATATGTTGACGCAGGGCCGTAGTGCCAGCATTGGCACCCTGGCCACGCTTCACTCTCTGCCCACAGATTCTACATACAGCCACGTTCACCTTCTCTGGCGGCTTAAACAAAAACTGCCAGTAGGTGATTTTACCCCCAACACTACTCACTGACTGACAGCTACCGCCGCTGCTTCTTGAGCCCCTGCACCGCTATTTTCCAGGCAGGTAGGCTTCCGCGAAGCGGGTGGTCTACCCTGGGCGCGTTTGGCTACCGACCTCCCTCTGCTGTCACCCTGCTGACTACCGCCCATGCTAGCGACTTGCTGGCTCATGGGCAAGCTGCCACCCTCTTCTCTCGATGATGATGAAGTCCCTTCGTCACCCGGCTCCCAAGTGCGATCAGCTACATCATCATCATCGAGTACTGTCTGCACGTCACTGATGTCCTCCTCAACCGTCTCTGGGTCAGGAGTCTGACCGCTCTCAACACCAGCTCCCATGCCACTCTCCTCATCACTACTTGCAGTAGCTGCTGACTGTCCTCTAGTAGTTCTTCCTTGCTGAAAAGTGGAGCTGAGCCTACAGCATATAATACTTCTCGAGGTGAAGGAACAGAAAAGGACAGAAGCAGGTTGAGGACAAGTGAGGGCAAAGGGCCTGCTCCCGGACCATGCCAACTAAGGGTTGTGTTTGACGAACCCACTGACTCTTTGCTGGGGGTGTCTGATGTCACTTGCGACAAAGTCGAAGATCGAGTCAACCATTCAAGAACCTCTGGGTTGCTGATCACGACACGACCGCTAGCTGAGACAGGGAGCTCAGGCCTCTTGAAGTGACCCCTGCTGCCACGGCCCCTTACTCTACTGCTACCTCTGCCTGCGACAGGGCCTGGAACTTCTCTGCCTAACATACTGTTAGATCAAATAACCAAATGTTAGATCTAATATTTTTAATTTCGACACTAATACACAGCAAACAGGGCTTTAGAATATATCACTGCACCGCTAAACTGCAAATAGGCCCTAATTTTTTTTAACTGTTACAGAACACAACAGGCTTTTCAAAAGATTAGTGCAACGCTGAATGGCGAATATAATTTTTTTTTGCCACTAATACACGGCAAACTGGGCTTTAGAGTATAGCACTGCATCGCACAAGGGCAATTAGGCCATAGTTTTTTTACACTTTTACAGAACACAACAGGCTTTTCAACAGATAATTGCAACGCAGGACAGCGAATCTATTTTTATTTCACCAGTAATACACGGCAAACTGGGCTGTAAAATATCTCACTGCACTGCTGAACGGCAATTCCGCCCTAATTTTTTTCTATTTTTACCCAAAAGGCTTTTCAACAGATAAGTGCAATGATGATCGGCGAATATATTTTTATTTCGCCACTAATACACGGCAAACTGGGCACTAAAATATCTCACTGCACCGCTATGCGGCAAATTTATTTTTCCCTTTTCCACTAATACACGCAAAAAAGAGCTTTAAAACCGATAACTGCACCGCTGAGCAGCAAAGATATTTTTCCTTTTTCCACTAATACATGCAAAAAAGGGATTTAACCCCTTAGTGACCAGCCTGTTTTGGGCCTTAATGACCTAGCGTTTTTCTTCCTCTTTTTTAATCGTCGCGTTCCAAGAGCTATAACTTTCTTATTTTTCTGTCTATATAGCTTTATGAGGGCCTGTTTTTTGCGGGACAAGTTGTAGTTTTCAATGGCGCCATTTTGGGGTACACATAACTTTCTGGGAGGGAGATAGGAAAATAAGCAATACTGCCACTGCGTTTAAATAACATAATATCTTTATTCTCTGGGTCAGTACGATTACAGTGATACCAAATACATATAGGATTTTTTACGTTTTATGACTTTTTTGCAATAAAACCCCCTTTATTTAAAGCAAAAAATGTTTTTGCATTGCTGCTTCCTAAGACCCATAACTTTTTATTTTTCTTTCTATGGAGTTGTGCAAGGGCTTGATTTTTGCGGGATGACTTGTATTTTTCATTGGTATCATTTTGGAGTAAATGGCACTTTTTGATCGCTTGTTATTAGTTTTTTTTCGGTGGCAACTGAGAATAAACTAGCAATTCATTTTTTTTTTTTTACGGAGTTCACTGTAGGGGATAATTTATGTGATATTTATGTAGTCTGGGTCGTTATGGACGCGGCAATACCAAACATATGGGGGAGATTTATTTTCTTCATTTTTTTCATTGAAAAGCCTATTTTCAATGGAAAAAAGGGTAATATTTTTTATGGAATTTTTTTATTTAATAAATGTGTTTTTTTTCCGTTTTTTTTTACCACTTAATAGTCCCACAAGGGGACTATAACAGACAGTACTTTGCTTTTAAAATGCAATGCATTATCCATATAGTGCATTGCATTTTAATGGCAATGCTATTCTAACATTGTCCAGCAGGGTGCGCCAGAGAGGCGCAGCCTGCTGGAAATTACTGAAGGCTGGTCTGTGGCCTACATCAGAGCCCTGCCAGCCTTCACACACATCGGCACCCCGTGATCGCATTTCATTTCGACCTGTAAGAAGAAAGCTAAGGGAAGCCCCCCTAGTGCTTTAACCCAAAACAAGACCAGCGCATGAAGAGAATGCTTCTTATTAAAGGTAGGTGTGAAAATCCAGGCAAAACACTGGGACCACGACGCAACACTGTTACCAGGTCTCTTCTTTCTCCCTTTGGTTCTATGTGTGGTGAACAAGCAATGAAGATAGGTAGGAAGGGAAGGGGGAATTTGGGACATAGCACTAATAAATCAATTTATTGAAAATAAAGCTGCAATCCATTGCTGAAACACATATTTTTTATTAATGCAATATTTTATACCTTTTCAATAAATTGTTTAATCAGCGCAGTGCCCCGAATACAAGGGGGTATTCGGGGTACTGCGCTGATTAAACAATTTATTGAAAAGGTATAAAATATTGCATTAATTGCATTACCTAAGTATCATTCATTTTGACAAAAGTAATGTTTTGTACACTGGTGGAGGACAACTTTGGGTGTGAGGATGGCAACTCTGAAAACCATTTTTGGGTAAACACTGGAGGCTGGACAAGACAGTACAGAGATAACCTACTAGGCCAGTCCTGGCCACTGCTCCAATCTGCCTATCCAGAAGTCCATTGGGTCAGTGACCACAGTCTGTGCCGGAGAAAGGTCACAGTCCAGGCAGAACTGATCCTGGTTGTTCAGGTGGTACATTAAGGCGGTACATCCCTGTTCTTTCCACTGCGATAATCAGTTGTCATGGCCGGTGTTGTCGTAATCATCATAAGCCTTGTTCTACTCCACCACCAACTCCTCCTCCTAGTAGTAGCTCCTCTTTTTTATCCACCTCCTCCACTTACTCCTCTGTGGCACTTTGTCCATGTGGGTTCACAACAGCTACATGGTGGCCAGCAAGATGCAGAAGCTGTTCTTCTTTCACCAACTCTTGTTGCATCAGTGTGAGCATCTGCTCTAAGATAAATATCAGGGGGGTGACATCATTCATGCCGTAGTTGTCATTGTCCCTCCTGAAAAATCTGGTGGCCTCTTTGAAGGGTCTGAGTATGTGACACACATCGCTGATGATCTGCCACTGCCTGACCTCTAAACAACATGCTCCTAGCTGAGGTAATCTGGTGTATAATGAAATAATTTACTCTGCTCATACAGATGCTTCAGCATATGCAAGGTGGAATTCCAGTGGGTTGGAATGTAGTCGATCCAGCGGTGCAATGACAGACTGTTTTGTCTCTGCAAGTCCAGGAAGTTCCTTGCCATGCAAGATTGACTGACATGTGAGGACAGTCTCCTGGACATGGCTAGCAACTTTTGCAAGCCACAGTATTTTTTCAAAAATTGTTGCACGTTTATCACATGTGCCAAGCAAGGAGCATATTATATTTCCCCCAAATGCAGTATGACCACAATGTTCCTTCCATTGTTGCTGACCACCTTGCCCAGTTGGAGTTGGCTGGCAAGGAGACAGCTAGTGGGATATTTGCTGCTTGATGAACTTTAGCAACTGATCGGCTGTTACATATACAGTATTTAAATAGTTAATGTGGTTGACAAAAGACACTTCCATCTAGTCCAACCAAGGGATATGTGAGGATGTGAACTTTAGAAAAAGGGGAGTAAGACACAGATTTCTACACACTTTTATAAGCATTAATGTAATTTACTTATAAGAATTCATCCAAGCCATTTTTAAACTGTCCACTGTTCCTGTTGTGAACAAATCCTAAGGTAGACTATTCCCCAGATTTATAGTTTTTGCAGTAAAGAAGCCTTGATGCCTCTGGAGACTGAACTTTTTCTTCTGCATTTGGAGGCAGTGCCCTCTTGTCTTTTGAAGGTATTTTACCTGGAACAGCATCTCACCATATTTTTTCTATGGCCCATTTATATATTTGTATAGGTTAATCACGTCTCCCCTTAGATGTCTCTTCTCAAGACTAAATAAATTAAAATATTTTAATATTTCCTCATAACTAAGACACTTTATGCCCCTTATCAGTTTAGTTGCCCTCCTTTGTACTTTTTCTAGCTCCAGGGCATCCTTTCTATGGACTGGTGCCCAGAACTGAACTGCATATTCCAGATTAAGCCACAACAAAGCTTTGTAAAGTGGTAATATTACATCGCTGTCTTGTAAATCTATGTCTCGTTTAATACATAACAATATCCTGGTAGCCTTAGAAGTGGTTAATTGACATTGTATGCTTTTACTTAACCTATGATCTACTGTACATGTACACCCAAATCCTTCTCAACAAGTGACTCTCCCAGTGTTACTTCTCTTAGAACATATGATGCATGTAAATTCTTACTACCCGAATTCATAACTTAACATTTATCATCATTAAAGGGGTTATCAAACTTCTCAAACAGCCCCTCACAGGTAATATACTTACCCCGTTTCCCGCTCCCGGCGTCGATCCTGGTCCACGTACCACCGTTGCTGCTTATCCCTGTACATGGATGAAAACATCCGGTGTCGCGGGGGAGCAGCCAATGGCAGGCAGAGACGGGGATGAGCCTCCCTAGCGTCACCCGTGATGCTAGGGAGGCTCGTCCCTGTCCCTGCCTGCCATTGGCTGCTCCCCCCGAGACCAGATGTTTTCATCCGTGTACAGGGAGAAGCAGCAACGGAGATGCAGGGAGCAGGAGCGGCGCTGGGAGCTGGGAGGGGGTTAAATATATCACCTGTAAGGGGCCTGGAACATGGGGGGGCTGTTTGACATACGGATAACCCCTTTAAACCTAATTTGCCAAGTTGATGCCCAAACAATCAAGTCAGCTTGAAGTTTGTGGACATCTTCCATAGACTGCACAGTACTACATAGCTTGGTGTCATTTGTAAAAATAAAAAGAGTGCTATTAATCCCATCCTCAAAATCATTAATAGGTAAGTTAAATAATAGGGGACCAAGCATTAAAGCATTGGGGTACACCACTTTTAACCCGGGACCATTCAGAATAGGAATCATTGACTACAACTCTCTGGACACAGTCCTTCAGACAGTTTTCAATCCAATCACAAACTATACTTTCTAAGCCTATAAACCTATAAAAACCCATTAAGTAACTCTGCTTTTTCCTTATCTTCACTGACCATCTCCCTTTACAATTATTTAGGGCGCCTACCTGCTCTGACCTTTCATTTTTTAGCATTTACATATCGAAAGATTTTTTGGGGATTTGTTTTGCTCTCTTTCGCCACCTGCTGTTCATTTTGTATTTTTGCAGATTTTATTTATTTTTCCTTTTTACAGATTTTATTAAAGGATAACTGTCTCATTTTATTATTTTTTTGCTAAAGTGTAGGGCAAGTGATAGGTAAAAATTTTGCAATAGACTTTATTTAGACAAAACGTTTATTTTTGGTAGAAAACTGGGGCTGAAATGGCCCTTAGCAGCACTCTTCAAAAATGTAGCAAAATGTAGCAAGGTTGCAGATTTTTGCAATGAAGAAAATAATAGCGAATTCTCGAATTTGCGAATATATGACGAATATTCTTCAAAATATTTGCGAAATATTGCAAATTCGAATATTGCCTCTGCCGCTCATCACTAGTGCTGAACATCTTGATGGACAGGGAAAATTGCAAGGAGCAGACCACGTTCTCCGACATGTGACAGTACAAGGCAGGGATGGCTTTTTGGAGAAATAATGGCAGCTAGGCATTCACCAGCACGGCTGAGCGCATGCCATCAGTTGCCTAAAGGCAGCAGAATCCACAAGTAGTATGGCAGTGACTACACCGCCAACAACTTGACAAGGTGGGAGTATACTTGCACATCAGCGGATGACAAGGACATTGTACATGTGGATGTAGCCCGTCTGGCGCAAAGGAGACTGGGAGAAGGATTACACTTTTGTTCCCCAAGCTGGTGGCTACTGCTATTTTCCCACTGGATCTGGTGATGCCACCTCATGTGCTGCAGTAGGGCTGTGATGCCTATGTTTGTGTTTGAACGGGTTATTTTCATCCAGCAGATCTTGCACACAGCAGTGCTTTAGTCTACGGCACTGTAGACAAAAATTGCCATATGGTAGATGCTCGCACAGCAGCTGAGTTTGGCTTTGGTCTGGCACATTTTGAGCCTGCACCCATGATATTAGCAGCAGCACCAGTTCATGAGCTGGCCATAATAGAAGCAGATCTGACCCTGGTAGTTTTTTGGAGGTTCTGGCCGTACATTGCATCTGCTGTTTATTTGCCGCTGCTACGGACAGCTCCCTCCTCCTTTAATGTAACCTCCTCCTCAGCACCACAGGTCCTGTCCAACACACAATCATTGTCATCATTCTCACCTACTCCACCACTTTTATCAGACTGTGATATGTTATTGTGAGATCCTTGGCCCACCCTCCCAATTCTCTGCTCTGTATTTGTCCCAAGTGCCACTGTCACCAGGGCTACCACTGTCCTTTCACCACCACCACCACCACCACGTCTACAAGTTCCACTATTACTACCACCAACACAGCTATGCATGAGGTCCCCTACCTCCCCCAGAACCTCTTCCTCATGGGGTCCAAACACTGACTGTTCTCACACTGATCAACAGAGAAACTCTCTTGAGTATCTTCCAAACTATGTGGGATTTTTTTGCTCCATCTTAGGAAAAAAAAGGTGGGACAGTGAATACAGAAATTATGCAAGTAAAAGTAGCAAGGAGGACGAGCAGGAGGAATGCTGGAACTCCTGGCTCCAAGACACATTGTCAGTAGTGATGAGCGGCATAGGAAATATTCGAATTCGAGATATTTCGCACCATAAATTTGCAGATTTGAGAATTCGTGATCTCCAGTCATTGTTTACTTGATTGCGAAAATCGTCAATGTAATATATTTGCGATAAATTCGCAATTAGAATATTCAACACTATTCGCGAATACGAATATATAGCACTATATTCAAAATATTTGACAATTCTCGAAGTCACCCAGATGCAGGAACGTATAAAAACAGTGTTGCCTCTTGTAAGAGAGCATATGGAGGCCGCTCAGCGAGCTCAAAGTCGGGTCTATAATCGGCAGGCTCGGGTCCGGATCTTTAACTCGGGAGATTGGGTTTTCGTTCTGGTACCGACCGTGGACAGTAAATTCCTGGCTAGGTGGCAGGGACCCTATGAAGTAATCGAAAAAGTTGGAGAGGTAAACTTCAAGGTACACCAGCCAGAGCGGCGAAAGCCAGAGCAGGTGTACTATGTGAATTTACTCAATCCTTGGAAAGATAGGGAGACCGGTTCTGACGACAGCCCGCGGCCGAGTTTTTAAGGAGAAGAGGTTCCGGCCGTTCGGTCTGATGCAAGGGAAGTGGTTGCCACAGTGAAGATTGCTGACATCCTCTCCTCTTAAAAGACTCAGGAGGCCAGGGAGTTCGTCAGCAGGAACACAGATGTGTTCTCAGACGTCCCCGGAAGCACTTCCACAATTCAGCATAACATTGTCACTGAGCCTCAGGCAAAAGTCCGGTTAAAACCATACCGGGTACCTGAGGCTCGGCAACAAGCCATCTCGGAGGAAGTGCAGCTAATGCTGCAACTAGACGCTATTGAGGAGTGTAAAAGTGAGTGGGCCAGTTCTATAGTTCTAATACCCAAACCGGATGGGACATTACGGTTCTGTAACGATTTTCGTAAATTAAACGAGATTTCCAAATTCAATGCGTATCCCATGCCCCGGGTGGATTAGCTTATCGAGAGGTTAGGACAAGCCAGGTGTTTTTCTGTTTTGGACCTCATCAAAGGGTACTGGCAGGTCCCCTCGACGGAGGCTGCCAAAGAGAAAACTGCCTTCATCACACCAGAGGGGCTGTACCAATATAAGGTGTTACCCTTTGCTCTGAATGGCGCCCATGCCACTTTTTAACGAATTATGGACATTGTGCTTCGTCCACATCATCAGTACGCTCCGGCTTACCTGGACGATATTGTCATCCACAGTACCGACTGGGAAAGTCACCTACCCAAAGTGCAGGCCGTAGTGGACTCCCTTCGGAAGGCTGGACTAACTGCTAACCCAAAAAAATGTGCAATAGGGTTTGAGGAGACTAAATACCTGGGGTATGTCATTGGGCGTGGAGTCATCAAACCGGAAGTGAACAAAATAGAGGCAATATGGAATTGGCCCTGACCTGTCACTACTAGTCAAGTAAAGTCGCTCTTGGGAATGGTAAGCTATTACATGAGGTTTGTCCCCCACTTTGCTACGGTGGCCGCACAATTGACAGGGCTCTTGAAGGGACGCAGGTCGATGATAGTTCGCTGAAATGATCAGGCGGAAGGAGCTTTCTCCGCATTGAAGTCGGCCCTGTGTGGGTCACCGGTTTTAGTGACGCCAGACTTCAAAAAGGAATTTATAGTACAGACCGATGCCACCGAAGTAGGGCTCGGTGCTGTAGTGTCTCAGGAAATCAATGGGGAGGAGCAGTATAGTGGAGAGAGAGTGCCTGGCTATCAAGTGGGCATTCGAGTCTCTCTGCTATTATTAGTTGGGGAGAAAATTACGCCTGGTAACCGACCGCTCCCCTCTCAAGTGGATTAGCCAGGCCAAAGACAGAAATGCCTAGGTCACCAAATGGTTCCTTTCCCTACAGAACTTTAAATTTACAGTGAAACACAGGGCAGGCCGATTGCAGGGAAACGCGGATGCCCTGTCCTGAGTACATTGTCTGGCAAGTGTTCACCCCCTCAGGGTTGAACAAAGAGGGTATGTGACACAGTGAAGGGAATGGTCTGGGAAAACAGGTATTTTCCTCCCAGCGTGTGCTGCTGGGCTGATTTGCAGCCAGGTGGGGTCAAATACCGGACTGGATTTTAATTGCCAGTCAGTTTTTTTGCCAGCACCTGTCTGTCCTTAAATAGGCAGCTGGGCTCAGCAGCAGGATCTCTGTTTTGGGATCTGAGGCTTGGTGCCAGGTTGGGGGGCTGAGTCCCATGGGCCGAGGAAACAGGCCCCCTAAAGCCTGCCATGGACTGCTGGAGGCAGAACTGACATCAAGGTGATTTGTCTTATATGAACTTTCCAATTTGTGTGAAGTAACACCAAGATGTACTTTTTATTGTGTGCGAAGTAAACCCCAAGACTGCGAAGTAACGCATTGTTTTGTGCATTTGCCTCAAGTGTGAATAAACACTGAAGTTTTGCGTTAAAAACTTGTCTTTTGCCTCTGTACTGCGTCTGCTTACTCTATCTACCAGAGCGAAACCCCACAATATATATGCTTTTATTGTAGCACAACGTGTTCACTAATAATGCACAGTACCTTGATGCAATACAATGCATTAAATGAAACTGATATATAAATGCTGTTATTGTAGCACAACAAGTTCACTAATAATGCATGGTAGCAACAAAATACAATGAGCTAACTGAAACTGATATACCTGTACATGTATAAATGCTGTTATTGCAGCACAACACTTTTACTAATAAATCAATAGAATGTATTACCTGAAACTGGTTGATGGACTGAAATGCTTAATTACAAACAGCAGCTAAATTGAAACAAAATTGAGACAAGAGGGGACAGTTGTACTGTAGAAATGTTTTTTTTTTTTTTTTTAAAGCAATAAGGCTGGCTGTTTATATACAGAAAAAATGAGAGAGAATTTGTGTGAAATTCCTAATGGAAATTATTAGTTTAGAATTAATTCACTCATCTCTAACACAAGATAGGGCGAAGCAGGACCACACGCAACTGCTACTTTTTGGGGAGTGTTCCCATTCCTCAGGTGCATTTATCAGTTTATGTATTGCTTTGCTGATTCAATTTAAATATAAATATTTGCATTGACCAAGTATGTCGTGGAGTTTTTCATGAAGATACTATGGGGTACTTGAAAGGATCCTGACTGTATGGGTTGTGTAGTGACCTGAAGGAAGATAATTGCACTGGTTCTCTTTTTGTTTATGGTGCTAAGAAACATATCCTTAATTGGATTAAACTTGTGAGCTGGTGTAAAAAAGTAACAAATATAAAGATAATTGAGATAGAATTGATACTTAATATCTGAAGATGGGACTTTTATGAACATATGTTATGATAATTAGCAAATTGATGGCTTCAATTTTCTTCATTTAATAAATATATACGACATGAAAAAGGAAGAACAGCCAAAGGTAAGAGTTGATGTATTGTTCTTTTTTGTTTTTTATTAATAAAAAAATAGAATATGTTAAATAAGCATATGTACTTCAAAGCCAATTGGCATGCTGGCACATCCTGTCATTTGCAGATAATTAGCATGTGACAGTAATGCATTTTGCCAATAATCTCTATAGAGTGACATACATAGCCTCTAGTTCCAGTATATCATAGTGGTGAGGGCATTTAAACTTCACAAAGCGTTCTACAGAAAGCCAAAGACTATTTGGCAGCTGATAATCATTAAAGTACATAAAAAAACAATCCTCATCATGGTCCAGAAATGTGTGTTGAATGTTGATATGTTTGATATGCCAAGAGTAATGTTTTATGAATTTTGCCAGTAAATGCCTTAAATCTTGAATTTTGATGATCTTGTATTCTTGTACAGTATGTGGATATAACTGGAATTAGCAAAGTGCAGGAGAGTTAATTTTTTTCACCAAGTTTGTAACTTTCTGGAAAATCATATCTATAGATAACAGGGTGAGGCATTCTAAACATATATAAATAATGTAAAAACTTATCATGGCTATGTAGGGTAGGGCATAGCACAGTAAATTTAAAGGGGTTGTCTCACTTCAGTGGTCTACACTTTCTCCAGACCTGAATCCCATTAAAAACCTATGGGATCAACTGAGTCACTGTGGAGGCTCGTAACCTCAATGACCTGAGGACCGCCGTTCAAGAAGAGTGGGATGCCATGCCTCAGCAGACAATAAGTCGACTTGTAAACAGCATGAGATGTTGTTGTCAAGCTGTAATTGATGATCAAGGCCACATGACAAGTTATGGAGACATTGACATTTTTTGTGGGGGTATACCCACCACTGTTGTTGGCTTTTGTTTCAATAAATTGTTTGAGATGAGGAAATCACAATTGCATGCTTCTACTTAAATGCCCTGCTTTTCCTGTTTTCCATAAATTTCACCCAAGTCCCGAATATCCCTAACTTTTTGTGAGTAGTGTGTATCACTGAGCTGTTAGTGTTAGTGTACATTGTATTACTACCAGTGGTGATCGTATGCAATGGTTCCCCAGATCATTACACCAGCAGTTGGAGCAGTGTGTCACTACCTAGAAAAGGCAGGATTAAAGTGCTCACCCCAAGGCCTCCATACTTGAACCTTTCTTTGGTGGGATCCCAAACAGAGCCTAGATTCATCACTAAAGACAACATGGTTACAGTCTGTAGCAGTCTAGGTTTCTCATTCACGATACCACTACAAACTAAGGGACTGTGGCTGGGTGTCAATGGCAGGAAACACAATGAACATTGTGACACTAAATTTTCTTCTGCTAAGTGCCTGGAAATACATAGTTGTGTAATGATGGTGTCACCTGTGTCTGGATTGTAGACAATAAAATTGTGGATGCTGCTCATGATAGTCGGCGAATCAAACAATCCTCTGTACTGGTGGTCTGTCTGGACTGACCGAAGCCTGTTTGCCATACAGTATGTGCATGTCTTCACATAACCATTGCTAGGTCAGAACAGCCTAGATGATGTCCAGTTTGCAAAACAAGCATGTTGCTTCTCTCAGTCCAATCATGCTCACCATCTCAAAGTCTGTCAACTGGACAAAATGTTTTTGAGTGCATAGAGTCATGTCTAGCAGTCAATGATCACCCACCACAAGGTACACTACACGAAAGTAGCTTCTGCCTTTTATAGAGTAATGTGGGAAGCAAATTTATGCCCTCTTCTGGCAAGACACAGTGTCTAATCATAGCACACCTGTATAAATTTAAATATTTGCCTGAGACATGCATGATGAGTTTTGCAGCAGTCCAACATTTCTAAGGGTGCAGTATTTATTTTTGTCAATTACTATTTTGGGAATGAGTATTTCTATAATTACTTTTCTGATATTTGGCCTGAAAATTTCTCAGTCTAATAGGGCCTTTAAAGGGGTTGTCTCACTTCAACAAATAGCATTTATTATGTAAAGGAAGTTAATACAAGCCACTTACTAATGTATTGTTATTAAACATATTGCTTCCTTTGCTGGCTGGATTCATTTTTCCATCACATTATACACTGCTCATTTCCATGGTTACGCCCACACTGCAATCCAGCAATGGTGGCCTTGCTTGCACACTATAGGATAAAGTCCTTGCCTGTCTGGGCGCTTTCTAAACAGTGGGTTTTTCCTCACCTATGCTCTCAGCATAACACAGGAGATTAGACTTTACACAGCCAACAGTTCATGCAACTTCCAGGCTACTGACTCTGAATGAGCGTTTCACTCATATATTTATCCCCCTAGTAATGAGCCAACCAGCTACATCTAGGAGTACTTCAGGTTAGGGGAAAATGTTGCACTGGTGTGGGAAGGGAGTGGCAGATCCCTCTACCAACCTACCCACCATTCCATAAAAATCTAGATGCATAAAACACTTTAAAGAAAAAAACCTCAGCAAACCAAACTTTTCTGAAACCACCCAGCTTTCCTAGATTCTTTTACTTCACTCATCTGAGCATTCTGTCTGAGATATCGAATACTTTACCAGCTATCATGTACAATACTCTTAGGCCTCTTTCACACGGGCGTCACGTTTTGGCTCAGGATGCGTCCCGCAAACCCGCATGAGTAGGTATGCAATTTCAGTAAGTTTTGATTACGATTGCTTTCCGTTGTTCAGTTTTGATTGCACGGGTGCAATGAGTTTTGCACACGCGTGATAAAAAACTGAATGTGGTACCCAGACACGAACTTCTTCACTGAAGTTCAGGTTTGGGTTCAAGATTGTGTAGATGTAACTATTTTCCCTTATAACATGGTTATAAGGGAAAATAATAGCATTCTTAATACAGAATGCTTAGTAAAATAGGGCTGGTGGGGTTAAAAAAAAAAGTAAAATAATTTAACTCACCTTAATTCACTTGTTTGCCCAGCCTGGCTTCTCTTCTTTCTTCTTTCTTCAGAACCTGGGTAAAGGACCTGTGATGACGTCACTGCGCTCATCACATGGTCCATCACATGATACATCACCATGGTGATGGATCATGTGACAGACCATGTGATGAGTGCGATGACGTCACCAAGGGTCCTTTTCCTCCTGCACAGCAAAAAAGAAGACAGAAGAGATGCCGGCTGCGCGAACAAGTGGATTAAGGTGAGTAAAACATTTTTTTTTTTTAACCCCTGCAGCCCTATTTTACTAAGCATTCTGTATTAAGAATGCTATTATTTTCCCTTATAACCATGTTATAAGGGCAAAATAATATAATAACCGGGTCCCCATCCCGATCATCTCCTAGCAACCATGAGTGAAAATCGCACCGCATCCGCAGTTGCTTGAGGATGCTTGCGATTTTCACGCAGCCCCATTCACTTCTATAGGGCCTGCGTAGCGTGAAAAACGCACAAAATAGAGCATGCTGCGATTTTCACGCGACGCACAAGTGATGCGTGAAAATCACCGCTCATGTGCACAGCCCCATAGAAATGAATGGGTCCGGATTCAGTGCGGGTGCAATGCGTTCACCTCGCGCATTGCACCCGCGCGGAAATCTCGCCCGTGTGAAAGAGGCATTAGGCCTCTTTGAAACTGAAGTACTTTAGCCAGTATTTTGCATCAGTATTTGTAATTTCAATCCCAGAATCCAAAATATGGATGTGGTACAAATCTTTCCTTTACAGTTTTTCTCTGTTTAGAGTTGATACCTGGATTTGGCTTACAAATACTAAGAATAACCAAAATTTTACATGTTAAAGTGACCTTAGTGTGAATGCACAAATTTACCATTCAGCCTTAGCCACTATGATTTGCTGGTTTACACCAGCTATAAGATTAGTAATTTTGCTCCAATATCAGGGTTGCCAACCAGAATTTTTTTTTTTTTTATTTATCCCAAAATCATGGACAGAATATTATTACAGAAAAATTGGAAAACCATAATGAATGATAAATATTCTGTTTTAAATTTTGTTTTTAATGGTTTTAGAAGACATATACAAGGAACAATAGTACATGAGCTCATACATTGGCATCATAACCAAGGACAGAAGTATACAGTGGTGAATGATAAATATTCTAAGCAATACCGGGCTATAGCTTAATATACTGATAAGAATTCATTACCAGCACTTACTTTGAGCTGTAAAATAATAATAATTACCACCAAAATAATCTAGTCAAGTACCACCAGCCTCAAAAAATCACGAACAAATCTATTTATTTCAAAGACACAGGAAAAAGGTGCATATTTTTGCAGACTATCTAGAAATTCCTGGATGGTTGGCAATTCTGCCCAGTACGTTTCATTATTTTAACTTTTAATATAGTGAAAAATAGGCAAATTAGGATGCATTTTTCTTGTTTTCTTTGGTAATTCAATGTATGAACAAATAATATGTTTAAACAAATGCATACAAATATACAATCTTTTCATTCTCCAGTGTATAAAGATAGCAAATATGTGTCCATTGCTTAAACTAAATAAACAGTAACATTTGAGTCCTAAAATGCTTCTGGTTTAGTTTTTTTAGTTGTTATATGGGCAAATTTTGAACATTCTCCGCTTTTCAAGACTATTTGCAGATGTTTACATCTCCTTGTCAGTACTTCAGTATGTTTCAGTTGAAAAGTGCCACAACGCTATACTGTACATCACAATTTGCCAATAATGTGGATTTATGTTTCTTTCCTGGTTCACAGTGCTGTTAGAATGAATATATATATAAATTGTGTATGCAAAGGATTTAACTTGAATTACAATGATTTTCATAATACTGAGAAACAGACATACTAGAAATCAAAGTTAAGCTGTTACATAAAAAAATATACCGTATATGTATTTTGTACAAATATAACTGACTTTTCAGGAACCAAGTATAAGCTATGATTTATCTAAAAATGATAAAAACAGCAAACTAGGCTGTGCCACGAACCAATTACAAAAATAACAAAACAACTCTTTCAGAATACACTATATAGTGGCAAAAGACAATCGTGAAAATACTCATTACCATTTCTTATCTATCATCATAAATCCAGGCTTTTGATATATAATTCGCAAACAACCATTTCCATTTATTCACATTTTTCTTCCCCACTAATATATATACATGTTCTTTTATTTGGCTAGCCCTAATTATTTACGATTTTTTTTAAGACTGAACTAATGATTAATATACAACATACGGTATATAAAATAATCATAAATGATGCCTCTAAGCACAAACCAACAATTTAAATTCTATTTTTTTTTATTATCTCCACATTAAACAATGCCATCAAATAACAGTATACAACACAAAAGAGTTGTTTTATATATATATATATAAAAAAAATACCTTAATCCTTTTGTGTGGCACAAAAATGGTACTATATTCCGTGGGCTTGTCTTTGTGATTGCCTCTCCTTTGTAATTCCATGCTGTCATTTATCGAATGCTGTTGATTAACTGATTTCCTGCAAACTATCCCTTGTATATCCAAGGCCTTTTAAAATCAGGGTGGAGGTAGCTCCAGGAGAACAGTCATAGCCCGCAGATCATGCATCATCTGTCTCTGAACTGTTTCTTAGTTTTATGTAGCTTCCATATTAGCTTCCATAATTTAGAACCACTGAGAACGCTGAGCCACCAAATATCCTGAGATTGTGAGGTTTTCTCTCGGTATTAGCAATGTCGTACAAAAGGGAAATAATCTGACCAGTGAAATAATCACTGCAGTCCAGCTTATCCCTATACCTCCCTGCTTCTCACTCTCTGTACGAGGTCCCAGCTGATTCATACATAAATCATTCCCTTTATTCTATTGGTTACATGGTACATGGCAAGTATTGATTTTTTCCCCCTTGCAGGAAAACCTATGATTTTTTTTTACACTAAGGAAACAAGTAGAATTTCTATGAAGAAATTGTATTGTTAGATCTATATTAATGACGTTAAACATACATTTTCTTTCTTAACCTTGATGTTTACAGGAACTTTTTTACATGACGGTCTAAATATACCCACAAGGAAACAGAAATACAATCATACTAATGTGGAAATATTTACTGCAGATATTTACATTGCTAAATGAAACAAAAAAATATATTTCATGTAAAATCAGCTTTTACAAACGTATGCCATTTATTTAAAAAAAACAGTACACTAGCAAGTGCCAGTTACCCTATGCCTTAGATTTCATGTACAGAGCTGTATTTTGGCTTTGTATTTCCTCTAGGTTGCGTGGGTTCATAATATGGTATCCATATAGGACCAAATTGAATCACTGTAAGCCTCCGAATTCATTGCAATGCATATAGAGTGGAGGTATGCGAACTAGTCAAGATTCGTTTCGGATCCGGCTCAGCTAATTTTTGAAAAAGTTTGTTTGGACCCGAATCAGTTCGGGCCGAACCGAAAATGCTCCAATTGCCCTGAAAGTTGGTATATAACCCCCCTGTAGCCTCATAGGACTCATAATTTGTAGGAAAACTTGTTGTTATCTCTTTTCATTTTTTTTCCCCCTCTCATCCTTCACCCTCCTCTAGCTGTGGAACCCAATGACAGCAATAATAAATTATGTCTGAGTGACACTGACATACATAGCTATGGGTAATGGCACATTTGATGGTGTTATCATACATCATGTTTAAAAAGACACCGTGCCGGAACATGTCTCATGCTTGTTCATATTCCAAAGCTTTCAAAAATTTTCCCTTATCAGGGGCAGATGATGTTTAAACACACACTGTGTTATGAGATAAAAATGTCTTTGGGGAACCTGATGGTTGGCAAGTGGCATTAGTGGCATCATGCAGGTCGCAGCAGCCATACAGAACGTGATGGTTGGTAGGCAGTTAGACAGACAGCAAGAGTGGCAAGATGGGGCATCGACAGCAATTGATTGCATTCAGCCTGTCTGGAGTGTGAGAAAATTTCTGTATTAATACAGTAATCATGTACATATGCTGCCTCATTAAATTTACCCCCCCCCCCCCCCCCACAAAAATAATGTATACATTTCAACTGTGTGGAAAGTGTGTACACAGAAACTGATCCTCAGGCATTAGTGACAATGGCAAGATGCCAGCTCCAGCATTGCCTTGACTGTGAGAAAATGTTGATATTAATGCAGTAATCACATACATTTATGCTGCACCTTACAGAAATTTAACCCCCCCACCTTCAAAATGTATTTATTTATTTGTTTATTCTTTGATATGTAAGCATTGACATACAGAATTTTAAAATTTAAAACATGTGGAAACTGAATATAAACTCACCTAAAGAATTATTAGGAACACCTGTTCTATTTCTCATTAATGCAATTATCTAGTCAACCAATCACATGGCAGTTGCTTCAATGCATTTAGGGGGGTGGTCCTGGTCAAGACAATCTCCTGAACTCCAAACTGAATGTCAGAATGGGAAAGAAAGGTGATTTAAGCAATTTTGAGCGTGGCATGGTTGTTGGAGCCAGACGGGCCGGTCTGAGTATTTCACAATCTGCTCAGTTACTGGGATTGTCACGCACATCCATTTCTAGGGTTTACAAAGAATGGTGTGAAAAGGGAAAAACATCCAGTATGCGGCAGTCCTGTGGGCAAAAATGCCTTGTGGATGCTAGAGGTCAGAGGAGAATGGGCCGACTGATTCAAGCTGATAGAAGAGCAACGTTGACTGAAATAACCACTCGTTACAACCGAGGTATGCAGCAAAGCATTTGTGAAGCCACAACACGCACAACCTTGAAGCAGATGGGCTACAACAGCAGAAGACCCCACCGGGTACCACTCATCTCCACTACAAATAGGAAAAAGAGGCTACAATTTGCACGAGCTCACCAAAATTGGACTGTTGAAGACTGGAAAAATGTTGCCTGGTTTGATGAGTCTCGATTTCTGTTGAGACATTCAAATGGTAGAGTCCGAATTTGGCGTAAACAGAATGAGAACATGTATCCATCCTCTGATGGCTACTTCCAGCAGGATAATGCACCATGTCACAAAGCTCGAATCATTTCAAATTGGTTTCTTGAACATGACAATGAGTTCACTGTACTAAAATGGCCCCCACAGTCACCAGATCTCAACCCAATAGAGCATCTTTGGGATGTGGTGGAACGGGAGCTTTGTGCCCTGGATGTGCATCCCTCAAATCTCCATCAACTGCAAGATGCTATCCTATCAATATGGGCCAACATTTCTAAAGAATGCTATCAGCACCTTGTTGAATCAATGCCACGTAGAATTAAGGCAGCTCTGAAGGCAAAAGGGGGTCCAACACCGTATTAGTATGGTGATCCTAATAATTCTTTAGGTGAGTGTATGTAAACTGCCAATTGAGAGACATAAGTAGCATGATGCAGGCTGCAGCAGCCATACAGAATGTCATAATAGGCAGACAGCAACAGTGGCAAGATGGGGCACTACCAGCAAGGCGAGGTGGACGGGGTCTATATATCGGAATCAGTAAGAGGAGTGTGAAAATCCTCCTGAATTCAGACTTGGTTAATTTTTACAAAAGTGATGTTTTGGACACTGGCAAAGGACAACTTGGTCCGTTTGGGTGTCACCATGCCGCCCGCATTGCTGAAAACCTTCTCCGAGATGACACTGAAGGCAGGACAAGAAAGAAGATTCGGGCCACTGTTCCAGTCTGCCTGTCCAGAAATCCATAGGGTCAGTGAACTTTGTATGCGACAGAGACATAGTTTAGGTAGGCCTGAACCTGGGCATCTAGGCAGGAGCTGTTGGCTTGCTGACTGGCCTCAACCGGGCGCAGCACGTGAAAAAACTGCTCCATCATGTTGAGAAGACTGAAATGGACGCTGCTGCTGCTACTGTGGCATCTGCAGGAGGGGGTTGACTCTACGAGGGGAATATACACTGGCGACAGGCGTCTGCTCACCATAAGCTGCAGCAAGCTACGCACACAGTGTTTCCTGGTAGTAATGTAATTTGTCCTCCCTTTCTGTCAGAGTAAAACATTCCCCCATTTTGCCTGCATGATGTCAATAATAAACCTGTCACTGTGTAAGCAAGCCAGCCAGCCATACAGGTGGTCATTCTGGCCATCATGCCCGAGGAGACACTTTTTTACGGTTCTGCACCCACTGAGACGATTGACCATCCTCATCATCGCCCTCTTGGTCCTCCACCTCTGACTCCTCCTCCTCCTCTTGCAGTGGCAACTCCTCATCCTCATCTTCCTCATCTTCCTCATCCACATCTTCGTCTTCATCCTCCTCCATGGCAGATTCCCTTTGTATGTCCCCAACACCTATAGAATGGACAGCACAAAGTGTCAGCTGCTCTTATTCCGCCGTGGTCCCCTGCTGCATGAGCGTCAGCATCTGTTCTAATCTAAATATGAGAGGGATGATGTCGTTCATGCCCCAGTTGTCCCTGCTGACAAACTTTGTGGCCTCTTCAAAGGGTTTCGCCACCCAACAGGAGTCTCGGATGTGCTGCCACTGCATAACCTTGAAGCAACACATGCTCCTAGCTCCTGAGGCTGTCTGGTGCATGACAAAATCATTTATGGCTTTACACTGCTCGTACAGACACTCAAGCATGGGAAATGTCAAATTCCAGTGGGTTGGCACGTTGCTGATTAAGCAGTTTAGTGGCAGGCCTTTCTGTCGCTGCAGGTCCAGGAGAGCCTTCCTCCCCAGGTAAGAGTGGCTGAAGTGCTTGGACAGTCTCCTGGACTTTATCAACACCTTGTGCAAGCCAGTGTACTTACTGAATTTACAAAGCACTGCTTATTTAGAAAGTGCTAGTTGATGACGTGTGCCAGGAAGCATGTGTTATTTTGTCCAGGTTCAGGGTGGCCGCGAAGTTGCACTCATTGTTGCTGACCACCTTGCCCAGTTGGAGTCGGTGGGTTACAGCCAGCAGAATGTTTGCTGCATGATGTACTTGAGAAACTTCTCACTGGTGTGGATACTCTCTCCCAGTCCGATCTGACACATGTGAGGAGGGAGGAGTAGTGAGAGGGACCCTATGCCCAGCTGCTGTTGGGGACGGGAATGTGTCCATGCAGGAGGAGCCGGATAAGTGCCTAGTGTGGGAGTCAGGTTGACACAATAGTGAGGAGGTCAAAAGGACCTGGCCTCGTTGCCAGGGTGCTGCCTCACCGATGCCGGAAAAAATATTATTCCAGTGGGCAGTGAAATACATGTACTGTCCCTGCCCATAAGAGCTGCTTCAGGTGTCCATCATCGTGGCATGAACCTTACAGCACAGTGAGAATCGCAGGGAGCAGCCCACGTTGTCTGCAACTTGAGAGTACAAGGCAGGGATTGTGTTTTGGGAAAAATAATGCTGGCTAGGATTCTTCCAAAGAGGCTGATAAGCTCCCTAAAGGCAGAATACTTGACTAAATTGTATGGCAGCAACTGCACTGCCAGCAACTTAGTTAGGTGGGACTTAAGCTTGCACACTGTCTTATTGCTGGATGTGTACAGTTATTTCCTGGCCAAACATTCCCTTATCAATGGTTGACAATGGAGCAGAAGAGGAGGAGTCTGAGTGGGAGAAGTAGGGAACTCCTGCTACGGTGGATGGCTGCCACCTCTGTTTGCACGCGGGATGGGGTGATGCCACTTCATGTGGTTTAATAGAGCTGCACAGATTGCACAAGGCAATGTCTTCCAGTAGCATAAAGAAAAACTGCTAAAGGCGATACACTCGCAGCAGGGGTAGAGGCAGCCAAGGTGGGCTTAGCTCTGGCACATTTTGGGCATCATCAGATCCCAAAGCAGACGTGGCCCTGGCTGTTCTTTGATGGTACAGTATATGGCCTCTGCTCTTTATTCCTTCTGCCATCACCCTCCTCCTTGTAGGCTGGTTAGCGTCCTAGGTTATTGTCGGAGGGGGTCATGGTTATGTGAGTCCACAAGTCATACTGGTGCTGCATAAGTGGTTTATATTTAAAAAAAAATAAAAAAATCCTCACGCATGGCTTCCCTGTTTTAGTGTTACACATATGACTCCGCCATTAGAGTCTCTCACGCATGGCTTCTCCGCCATTAGAGTCTCTCACTGTAATGACCGACGTCACGCACACAGAGGAAAACAGGGAAAGCCCTGCCCAAGGGAGAGGGAAAGGTGGTGACCCCTAACTCACCTTGCGGCTGGCACCTGACTGCCCTGACGTCCCTAGACGGGTTCCTCACCCGTGCGGCGATCACGTGCCTAAACCCTGGCTTTCCCTAATATGAGCCCTGGATAGTGAACAGGCCGGTGGGATCACTAGTCCACACCACTATCACTAAGAGGGAAACACCAGGGAGAGGACAGACAAAACATACAAACACATACACCCAGGTGGGCGACCACAATGAACCAAAAAGGTCCAACAGGGATCTGGAGGGTAGCGTACTGGACCAACTACCAGCGAACGCAGCAACACAGCTCCAGAAGGTCAGAATAGATGTCCAGGCAGGAAGCTCTATCTCTGGCAACCAGAGAAGTGTGAGAGAGAAATATAAGGAGGTCCTGGAGTGCTGGACAAGGAACAGCTGAGGAGAAGGAGCTACGGATCCCTGAGTGAGCCAAAAGGGTTTGCTAAGCAAACCCAGAAAGCTACCATAAGGAAAACAGCCCTATCTTAAATAGAGCGTGCAGCCAACCGCTGCGACTTCCTGACCCCGGGTATAACGGAGTCAGGCGTGGGCCTCGACACCCTCGTGACAGTACCCCCTTCTCTACGAGGGGCCTCCGGACACTCAGGACCAGGTCTCTCAGGATGAGAGGCATGAAAAACCCGAACTAACCTATCGGCGTTTACCTCAGACGCAGGAACCCACATTCTTTCCTCGGGACCGTAACCTCTCCAATGCACCAGATATTGAAGAGAGCGGTGGACCCGACGAGAATTAACAATTTTGGATATCTGAAATTCTAGGTTACCATCCACGACAACAGGAGGGGGTGGCAGCGGTGATGGTTCTAGAGGTGGAACATATTTTTTGAGTAACGACTTATGAAAAACATTATGAATTTTAAAAGTCTGAGGTAACTCCAGGCGAAAAGCCATGGGGTTGATGATGTCTACAATTTTGTAAGGGCCAATAAACCTAGGACCCAGTTTCCAAGAGGGAACCTTCAATTTAATATTCCTAGTAGACAACCACACATAGTCATTCACTCCTAGGTCCGGACCTGGCGACCGTCTCTTATCAGCCATGCATTTGTATTTACCTCCCATATTTTTCAAGTTAGCTTGCACCTTCTGCCATACCGATGAAAGAGATGACGAAAACCGTTCCTCTTCGGGAACCCCAGAAGACCCCCCCTCTTTGAAAGTACAGAATTGGGGATGAAAACCATATGCACCAAGAAATGGTGACTTGCCAGTGGATTCCTGACGACGATTATTTATGGCAAACTCAGCTAACGGTAAATATGATGACCACAACTCTTGGTTTTCAGACACAAAACATCTTAGATATGTCTCAAGGTTTTGGTTGGTACGCTCAGTCTGTCCATTCGACTGAGGATGGAAAGCAGAGGAAAAGGACAAGTGTACCCCCAAACGGGAACAAAAAGCTTTCCAAAATTTAGAAATAAACTGGGTACCCCGATCCGAAACAACATCGGAGGGGACCCAGTGAAGCTTCACGATTTCACTGACGAATACCTGAGCAAGAGTCTTAGCATTAGGTAGTGCGGGTAACGCAATGAAGTGTACCATTTTGCTAAACCTGTCCACTACTACCAAAATAACTGTTTTACCCGCAGACAAAGGTAAGTCAGTGATAAAATCCATTGACAGATGTGTCCACGGTCTATTGGGAATGACGAGTGGTAACAGAGACCCTGCAGGACGTGTATGTGAAACTTTTGCGCGCGCACAGGTAGAACAAGAAGACGCAAAATCCAATACATCCTGACGCAACCTTGGCCACCAAAAACGACGAGACAATAGTTCCAAGGTTGCTTTACTACCCGGGTGCCCAGCAAGTGCCGAATTATGATGTTCCTTTAATAATTCGAAACGTAAGTTCAACGGTACAAACAATTTCTCTGAGGGGCAAGAGACCGGGGCGTCCCCCTGGGCCTCTAACACCTTCCCCTCCAAAACAGAGTGTACCGCAGAAACAACCACTCCTCTTTGAAGAATGGGTACCGGATCACTCACATTACCCCCTCCAGGAAAACAACGAGATAGTGCATCAGCCTTGGTGTTCTTTGCCCCAGGACGATAGGTAATCACAAAGTTAAACCTGGTAAAAAATAGCGACCACCTAGCCTGTCTAGGGGTGAGACGCTTAGCTGATTCGAGGTACAGAAGATTTTTGTGGTCCGTAATCACAGTGACGGGGTGGACTGCCCCCTCTAAGAAATGACGCCACTCCTCAAACGCAAGTTTAATAGCTAATAGTTCCCTATTGCCAATATCGTAGTTCTTTTCTGCTGCAGATAGTTTTTTAGAAAAGAAAGCACAAGGACGCCATTTGCCAGGAGACGGACCCTGAGACAGCACCGCCCCCACTCCCACCTCTGACGCATCGACTTCAACAATAAAAGGCTGAGAGACATCAGGTTGGACCAGTACAGGTGCTGAGGTAAACCTCTCTTTTAGAGAGGAAAAAGCAACTTTAGCGGCGTCAGACCATTTAGAAAAATCAGTCCCCTTCCTAGTCATGTCAGTAAGCGGTTTTACAATAAGTGAATAATTTTTAATGAATTTCCTATAGAAATTCGCGAAGCCCAAGAACCGTTGTAGTGCTTTGAGGTTCTCAGGAAGATCCCAATCTAAAATTGCCTGGACCTTCCTAGGATCCATACGGAAACCTGACGCAGATAAAAAATAACCCAGGAACGGCGAAGACACATTTTTCAATTTTAACATATAATTCATTCGTCCGTAGGACCTGCATTACTTGTCTGACATGCACCTCATGTGTTTTCAGATCAGACGAATAAATTAAAATATCATCTAGGTATATTACCACAAACCTGCCGATTAGATGACTAAAAATGTCATTAACGAAATGTTGAAAGACGGCAGGAGCATTGGTCAGACCGAAAGGCATAACTAGATTTTCATAATGCCCCTCAGGGGTGTTAAACGCTGTCTTCCACTCATTCCCCCTCCTTAATACGAATCAGATTGTAGGCACCCCTAAGATCAAGTTTGGAGAACCACCTAGCACCCGCAATCTGATTAAACAGGTCAGGAATGAGAGGAAGAGGGTATGGATCTCGGATGGTTATCTGATTTAATTCGCGAAAATCTAAGCAAGGACGCAGGCCCCCATCTTTCTTTTTAACGAAGAAAAACCCTGCAGCCACGGGTGAAGAAGAGGGTCTGATGTGTCCCTTAGCCAAGCTCTCGGAGATATAATCTTTCATGGCTTGTCTCTCTGGACCCGAAAGATTATATAACCTTGTCTTGGGTAATTTTGCGCCGGGAATAAGGTTAACCGGGCAATCATAAGGAGGATGAGGTGGTAACTTCTGACAACCCTTTTCAGAAAAAACATCCTCAAAGTCCGAAATAAATGTAGGTAGGGTAGTTATGGAGGCGACTAAGCAATTGCTACTTAAGCAATTTTCTCTGCACTGCTCACTCCACTCCAATATCTCCCTGGCCTGCCAATCCACCACTGGATTGTGCCCTACCAACCAGGGAAGACCCAGCACTACCGGAGTGGGAAGCCCCTCCAGAACATAACCTGAAAGCATCTCGTTATGGTGGTCCCCTACCCGAAGGTGTAAATTATGAACAATGTGCGTGAGGTTTCTCTGAGACAGGGGAGCAGAATCAATAGCGAATATGGGAATGGATCTCTGTAAAGTACAGAGAGACAAACCCAAAGTGCGGGCAAAATGGGCATCTATCAAATTTACCCCTGCTCCACTGTCTAGAAAGAAAGAAATAGTCTCCGTCTTATCACCAAAAATAATAACCGCTGGCAACACAAATTGCGATGTACGTATGGAGGAAACGTATACCCCCCGGCTGACATCCTCCACACAGCCTGGGGTTAGTAGTTTTTCCGACGGTCTTTTGTTTCTGAGGAAAGAAGGACAGACATTAATGAAATGACCCCTCTCCCCACAAAAAAAACAAACCCCACGCCTACGGCGAGCCTCAGGAGGACGGACCTGACGAGTAGTTCCTCCTAACTGCATAGGCTCGTCTAAGTCCGTACAGACTAACTGCTGCTTGGGAGGGGTTACCAATTGCTCCGGTTTTTTCAACCTGACCCTAAGGCGTCTATCTATTCGGATAGAAAGGGACATAACCGCATCAAGGGAAAAGGGGGTCTCATATAATGCAAGCGCATCGTTAACCCTTTCGGATAACCCAGAGCAGAACTGACTCCTGAGAGCCGGGTCGTTCCATTGGGTATCCGTAGCCCACCTACGGAATTCAGAGCAATACTCCTCTACCGGCCGCTCTCCTTGTAAGAGTCTCCGTAATCTTGATTTAGCCAGGGCGACTCGGTCAGGGTCATCATATATGAGACACAAGGCCCCGAAAAACTCATCCACTGACCGAAGAGCCTGGGAATCAGTAGGTAAAGAGAACGCCCAGGACTGCGGATCCCCCTGCAGCAGGGAAATAACAACCCCCACCCGCTGATCTTCATTACCAGAGGAGTAAGGGCGCAGTTTAAAATATAACTTACAGGCCTCACGGAATGTCAAAAACTTGTCCCTTCCCCCAGAAAATCTGTCAGGGAGAGGGACCTTGGGTTCCGCAACAACCTGGTTACCAGTAGCAACCGCTGGGCTTGCAGTCAGTTGTAATTGCTGCTGTTGCTGGAGGACCGACGCCTTCAATCCTACCACCTCCAAAGACAGTCCATGAAATTGTTTGGACAGAGCAGCAATTTGATCCATACTGGATTCTAAGTAGGTAAAAAAAAAATTTTTTTAATTTTTTTTTTACCTACACAAAATAATGGCCAGAGATAATGTAATGACCGACGTCACGCACAGGGAGGAAAACAGGGAAAGCCCTGCCCAAGGGAGAGGGAAAGGTGGTGACCCCTAACTCACCTTGCGGCTGGCACCTGACTGCCCTGACGTCCCTAGACGGGTTCCTCACCCGTGCGGCGATCACGTGCCTAAACCCTGGCTTTCCCTAATATGAGCCCTGGATAGTGAACAGGCCGGTGGGATCGCTAGTCCACACCACTATCCCTAAGAGGGAAACACCAGGGAGAGGACAGACAAAAAATACAAACACATACACCCAGGTGGGCGACCACAATAAACCAAAAAGGTCCAACAGGGATCTGGAGGGTAGCGTACTGGACCAACTACCAGCGAACGCAGCAACACAGCTCCAGAAGGTCAGAATAGATGTCCAGGCAGGAAGCTCTATCTCTGGCAACCAGAGAAGTGTGAGAGAGAAATATAAGGAGGTCTGGGAGTGCTGGACAAGGAACAGCTGAGGAGAAGGAGCTACGGATCCCTGAGTGAGCCAAAAGGGTTTGCTAAGCAAACCCAGAAAGCTACCATAAGGAAAACAGCCCTATCTTAAATAGAGCGTGCAGCCAACCGCTGCGACTTCCTGACCCCGGGTATAACGGAGTCAGGCGTGGTCCTCGACACCCTCGTGACACTCACGCATGGCTTCTCCGCCATTAGAGTCTCTCACGCATGGCTTCTCCGCCATTAGAGTCTCTCACGCATGGCTTCTCCGTTTTAGGTTTACACATATGACTCCGCCCTTAGTCTCTCTCACGCATGGCTTCTCCGTTTAAATTTTACACACATAAACTCCGCCATTCGAGGCCGGCTGCGTGGTCCCACCACAAGTAGGTTCCATGTCTCTTTCTGCCTTCAGACTCGGTCATCTGTGGCTCGCCCGTGTGGCTTGTGCCATTAGAGCCTCACTCAAATTATTGTTTTTCTCTAACTTTTTATTTTTCTAAGTTGTTCGGTCTAAAAGGAAAATCATTGTTTTCTTTATAAGCAGTCATCCCAAGACTGCCTTTGCGGACATCACCTTCTCCCAGGCATGCTTACTTCATCTACAAACTCGGGCTGAGGGTGTTGGTGTCCGGCCTAAGTCCTGGGTATCGGTCTGTCTTCCAGTAGGAGGTACAGTAATAAGGCGCTATTTACGAAGTCTGTCACATCTACAGACACGACAAATCCTATCACGACTACAGGCGCAGCATACATAGTTTATCACGACCTTAAGATTATTTTCTGTCACAACTGCAGGTATTATGTGTACGTTCTGTCCTGATTACAGGCAACATTAGCTCGTTAATCGAAATAGCCATGTATTCCTGTTTATGGTTCCCCAGGCCTGGTGAGTTTACACATTTCACTTAATCTACTACTAGAGTAAGACAGCATACGCCATGTTCTAACTTTTGGGTCCTTTATAAAAAATAAAAAATTAAATAAAAAGTGGCCTGGGGAATAAGTAGAGGTGAACTATTTTGCCACCAGGAACAGTCGGTGCCAGATCAGGGTCCTTGGTGGATGGTTGGAGTTCATTTAGGCCCTTCCAACAGATTCACCATTGATTGTTTCAGTCTGCAGCTCTCAGGATTCAGGCCTTCTCGTAATATGTTCATATGTTGTTAGTCGACATAGGAGTAAATCGTCTCTGGTTACCGGCCACTCTTTTAATCGCATCAGCATTAACCACCTCCAAGAACGATGTGCACAAGACAAAAAGGTAAGGTAGATGGAAGTCACTGTGTTATATACGGTATATTCCGCACCTTCATCGTGAAAGGTCTTTTGCGTTCAAAAGTGGGTGTTGTAACGGTATGTATATATTTACTCTAAACTAAGGTCTGCTCTTTTTGGCCACTTTAGGCTGCCCTACCACAGCAGTTATGGCATAATTCTACTGCTTGTTGTAGATAGGGTTAGATAGGTTAGGTTCACTTTTCTGATCCGACCACAAGTGGTTGGGCATCGGTGCACTCAATCTCTTCCACTTCTGGGGCAGGGTTAGGTGGATGGCCCTGGGAAACCCTGCTAACAGAGTCATCAAAAAGCAGAAGAGACTGCTGCATGACTTGGGGCTCAGACTGCTTGGCTGATTTGCAAGGGGGTGAGGTGAAAGACTGATGGACATCGGCTGCAGGTGCCAACTGTGGTCTTTCAGCAGGAGACTGGGTGGGAGACAATGTGAAGGAACTGGATCCACTGTCAGCAACCCAATCTACTATCGCCTGTACTTGTTCAGGCCTCACCATTCGTAGAGCAGCATTAGGCCCGACCAAATACCGCTGCAGGTTTTGTCGCCTACTCGCACCTGAGGAAGGGGTTTCACTTGTGCGTGTAGCTGGCACAGATTGACCACATCCTCTCCCTGCAACAGGTGCTCCACCAGCAGCACCACGACCTGGGCCACGTCCCTTATTTGACGCTCTCCTCATATTTTTTTAATTTAGGATCTTGCCCTAAATGAGTGTTTAATTAATAGTAGAATAGAACGACAGTATGTAAAGGGTGTACCTCACACTGCCTGAATCAGACTAGGCCTCAATTAAAGATTTTTTTGCCCAAAATGGCTGTATTTTAAATGCCTGAATCAAACCCCTGTATGTAGAGGGTGTATCTCACACGCCTGAACCAGTATAGGCCTGAATTAAATATTTCTTTGCCCAAAATGGCTGTATCTCAAATGCCTGAATCAAACCAATGTATGTAGAGGGTGTATCTCACACGGTCTGAACCAGTGTAGGCCTGAATTAAATATTTATTTGCCCAAAATGGCTGTATTTTAAATGGTTATATTTCAAATGGCTGAATCAAACCCCTGTATGTAAAGGGTGTATCTCACACGGTCTGAACCACTGTAGGCCTATGTGAAATATTTATTTGCCCAAAATGGCTGTATTTCAAATGCCTGAATCAAACCCCTGTATGTAGAGGGTGTATCTCACACGGCCTGAACCAGTGTAGACCTGAATTCAATATTGGTGCACCAAATGGCAGTATTTCAAATGCCTGAATCAAACCCCTGTATGTAGAGGGTGTATCTCACAAGGCCTGAACCAGTGTAGGCCTGAATTCAATATTGGTGAACCAAATGGCTGTATTTCAAATGCCTGAATCAAGCCACTGTATGTAGAGGGTGTATCTCACACGGTCTGAACCAGTGTAGGCCTGAATGAAATATTTCTTTGCCCAAAATGGCAGTATTTCAAATGACTGTATTTCAAATGCCTGAATCAAACCCCTGTATGTAGAGGGTGTATTTCACACGGTCTGAACCAGTGTAGGCCTGAATTAAATATTTCTTTGCCCAAAATGGCTGTATTTCAAATGCCTGTATTTCAAATGCCTGAATCAAACCCCTGTATGTAGAGGGTGTATCTCACAGGGCCTGAACCAGTGTAGGGCTAAATTCAATATTGGTGCATCAAATGACGGTATTTCAAATCTCAAAATTTAACCCAAATGTATTAAGGGTGTATCTCACAATGACATCTGCATCAAAGGCTGCCAACTAAATTTTTTTGGCCCAAACGAGTGTTTGTTTAACAACTGAATTTGACAGCAGTATATAAGCCTGTAGTATCACACGTGCTGATGCTGCAAGGCCTGAAAATACAGTTTTTGGCAAAAAAGGGTGTTTTTAAAACCCCAGAAAATGATGGGTGTATTTCTAGCTCAAATTGCACACTGACTAATCCAGATGTTGTAGATTGCCCAAAAAGTCTTTTTTGGTAACAGAATATGAAAGCTGTATATATTAAACTTGAATTTAACACTTGCAGATCAGGAAAATACAGGTTTTTGGCAAAAAAGTGTATTTTTAAAACCCCAGAAAATGATGGGTATATTTCTACCTTAAATTGCACACTGACTAATCCAGATGTTGTAGATTGCCCAAAAAATGGTGATTTGCAATGTCTCAAAAGCTCAGATGCAGTGCTGGTGCACTGAGCTTGCATAAAATGGCCGCCACCGCCCACCTAACTAACAGAATCATAAAAGTTAGTTTTTTTTGGTCAATGAGCTCTGGGCAGGGTAAAACGATTGTGCCCTGCACCCAAACAACTATTTCTCTGTAAATCGCTGAGTTAGATTCTCTCTTATTCTCTCCCTGAAATCACAAGTCCAGCAGCATCCTCTCCCTACACTTGGTAACAGCAGAGTGACGTGCAGCGCTATGTGACTCAAGCTTACTGTATATAGAGCCTGGGTCACATGCTGCTCTGGCCAATCACAGCCATGCCATTAGTGGGCATGGCTGTGATGGCTTCTAAGGTAGGACAGTTAACCGCTTGTTGATTGGCTGGTCTGCAGCCTTTCAAAAAGCGCCAAGAAACCGCCGAACACAAACTTTTACTGAAATGTTCGGGTCCGGGGTCCAAAAATCCTAAAGTTTGTTACGAACCCCAACTTTACAGTTCGGGTTCGCTCAACCCTAGTAACGTCCCGTCTGGCTTGGATATTAAGACTATAGGACTGGCCACTCACTTTTAGACTCCTCAATGACATCTAGTTGCAGCATTAACTGCACTTCCTCCGAGATGGCTTGTCACCGAGCCTCGGGTATCCGGTATGGTTTAAACGGGACTTTGGCCTGAGGTTCCGTGACAATGTCATGCTGAATTGTGGAAGTGCATCCAGGGAGTTCCGAGAGTACATCGGTGTACCGACTAACGAACTACCTGGCCTCCAGAGCCTGTTTAGAGGAGAGGCTGTCAGCAACTTTTACGACGGTGACCACTTCCCTTGCATTAAAAAGGGACCAGAACCTCTTCCCCTAAAAAAACCCGGATGTGGGCTGTCTTCCGTAGAGGTTTCCCTATCCTTCCATGGCTTAAGTAAGTTAACATGATAGATCTGTCTCGACTTTTGCCGCCCTGGCTGGTGTACCTTGTAGTTCACCTCTCCAACTTTCTCGAGTACCTCGTAGAGCCCCTGCCACCTAGCCAGGAACATGGTCGGTACCAGAACCAAAACCCAATCACCCGGGTTAAAGATCCAGACCCGAGCCTGCCGATTATAGACCCGACTCTGGGTTCGCTGAGCTGCCTCCATATGCTCCCTAACAAGAGGCAACACTGTCTCTATCCGTTCTCGTATCTGGGTAATGTACTCAATAACACTTTTATGTGGAGTGGGCTGTTGTTCCCATGCCTCTTTGGCTACATCCAAGAGACCGCGAGGGTTTCTGCCATATAGCAGTTCGAAGGGCGAGAACCCAGTAGAGGTCTGGGGTACCTCTCACACTGAACATGAGATAGGGCAGAAGAAGGTCTGAGTCCTTCCCATCTTTATCCACCACCCTTTTCAACATATTTTTTAATGTTTGGTTAAATCTTTCTACCAGACCATCTGTTTGTGAATGGTAAATGGACATCCGTAGCTGTTTTATGCGCAGCAACTTACAGAGTTCCCTCATCACCTTGGACATAAAAGGGGTCCCCTGGTCAGTCAGAACCTCGTTAGGTAGCCCCACTCAGGAGAACATCTCCATTAGCTCCTTAGTAGAGTTGAGCGAACACCTGGATGTTCGAGAAGTTCGGCCGAACTTCCCAGAAATGTTCGGGTTCGGGATCCGAACTCGACCCAAGCTTCGCCCCGAACCCGAACCCCATTGAAGTCAAAGGGAACCCGAACTTTTCGGCACTAAAAAGGCTGTAAAACAGCCCAGGAAAGGGCTAGAGGGCTGCAAAATGTAGGTAAATCCCCTGCAAACAAATGTGGATAGGGAAATTAATAAAAATAAAAATAAAATAAATAAAAATTAACCAATATCAATTGGAGAGAGGTCCCATAGCAGAGAATCAGGCTTGATGTCATAGCAGAGAATCAGGCTTCATGTCACCCAACACTGGAACAGGCCACTGTCAGATATGTTTAGGCCAGGCACCCAGACAGAGGAGAGCGGTCCCATAGCAGAGAATCAGGCTTCATGTCACCCAACACTGGAACAGGCCACTGTCAGATATTTTTAGGCCCCGGCACCCAGACAGAGGAGAGAGGTCCCATAGCAGAGAATCAGGCTTCATGTCACCCAACACTGGAACAAGCCACTGTCAGATATTTTTAGGCCCCGGCACCCAGACAGAGGAGAGAGGTCCCATAGCAGAGAATCAGGCTTCATGTCATAGCAGAGAATCATGCTTCATGTCACCCAACACTGGAACAGGCCATTGTCAGATATGTTTAAGCCCCGGCACCCAGACAGAGGAGAGCGGTCCCATTGCAGAGAATCAGGCTTCATGTCATAGCAGAGAATCATGCTTCATGTCACCCAACACTGGAACAGGCCACTGTCAGATATTTTTAGGCCCCGGCAGCCGGGCAGAGGAGAGGTTCATTTAACTTTGGGTTGCCCCGCAATATAATGGTAAAATGAAAATAAAAAGAGGATTGAATGAGGAAGTGCCCAAGAGTACAATAATATATGGTTAAGGGGAGGTAGTTATAAATGTCTAATCTGCACAAGGGATGGACAGGTCCTGTGGGATCCATGCCTGGTTCATTTTTATTAACGTCAGCTTGTCCACATTGGCTGTAGACAGGCGGCTGCGTTTGTCTGTAATGACGTGCCCTGCCGTGCTGAATACACGTTCAGACAAAACGCTGGCCGCCGGGCAGGCCAGCACCTCCAAGGCATAAAAGGCTAGCTCTGGCCACGTGGACAATTTGGAGACCCAGAAGTTGAATGGGGCCGAACCATCAGTCAGTACGTGGAGGGATGTGCACACGTACCGTTCCACCATGTTAGTAAAATGTTGCCTCCTGCTAACACGTTCCGTATCAGGTGGTGGTGCAGTTAGCTGTGGCGTGTTGACAAAACTTTTCCACATCTCTGCCATGCTAACCCTGCCCTCAGAGGAGCTGGCCGTGACACAGCTGCGTTGGCGACCTCTTGCTCCTCCTCTGCCTTCGCCTTGGGCTTCCACTTGTTCCCCTGTGACATTTGGGAATGCTCTCAGTAGCGCGTCTACCAACGTGCGCTTGTACTTGCGCATCTTCCTATCACGCTCCAGTGCAGGAAGTAAGGTGGGCACATTGTCTTTGCACCGGGGATCCAGCAGGGTGGCAACCCAGTAGTCCGCACACGTTAAAATGTGGGCAACTCTGCTGTTGTTGCGCAGACACTGCAGCACGTAGTCGCTCATGTGTGCCAGGCTGCCCAGAGGTAAGGACAAGCTGTCCTCTGTGGGAGGCGTATCGTCATCGTCCTGCCTTTCTCCCCAGCCACGCACCAGTGATGGGCCCGAGCTGCGTTGGGTGCCACCCCGCTGTGAACATGCTTCATCCTCATCCTCCTCCACCTCATCCTCATCCTCCTCGTCCTCCAGTAGTGGGCCCTGTCTGGCCACATTTGTACCTGGCCTCTGCTGTTGCAAAAAACCTCCCTCTGAGTCATTTCTAAGAGACTGGCCTGAAAGTGCTAAAAATGACCCCTCTTCCTCCTCCTCCTCCTCCTCCTGGGCCACCTCCTCTTCCATCATCACCCTATGTGTTTTCTCAAGGAGACATAGAAGTGGTATTGTAACGCTGATAACGGCATCATTGCCACTGGCCATGTTGGTGGAGTACTCGAAACAGCGCAACAGGGCACACAGGTCTTGCATGGAGGCCCAGTCATTGGTGGTGAAGTGATGCTGTTCCGCAGTGCGACTGACCCGTGCGTGCTGCAGCTGAAACTCCACTATGGCCTGCTGCTGCTCGCACAGTCTGTCCAGCATGTGCAAGGTGGAGTTCCACCTGGTGGGCACGTCGCATATGAGGCGGTGAGCGGGAAGGCCGAAGTTACGCTGTAGCGCTGTGAACACCGGAAGCAGCTCTGACATGTCGGGGTAGTTGTGAATGAACTTCTGCACCACCAAATTCAGCACATGCGCCAGGCAAGGGATGTGCGTCAAACCGGCTAGTCCCAGAGCTGCGACGAGATTTCGCCCATTATCGCACACCACCAGGCCGGGCTTGAGGCTCACCGGCAGCAACCACTCATCGGTCTGTTGTTCAATACCCCGCCACAACTCCTGCGCGGTGTGGGGCCTGTCCCCCAAACATATGAGTTTCAGAATGGCCTGCTGACGTTTACCCCGGGCTGTGCTGAAGTTGGTGGTGAAGGTGTGTGGCTGACTGGATGAGCAGGTGGAAGAAGAGGAGGAGGAAGCCGAGTAGGAGGAGGAGGCTACAGGAGGCAAAGAATGTTGCCCTGTGATCCTTGACGGCGGAAGGACGTGCGCCAAACAGCTCTCCGCCTGGGGCCCAGCCGCCACTACATTTACCCAGTGTGCAGTTAGGGAGATATAGCGTCCCTGGCCGTGCTTACTGGTCCACGTATCTGTGGTTAGGTGGACCTTGCCACAGATGGCGTTCCGCAGTGCACACTTGATTTTATCGGATACTTGGTTGTGCAGGGAAGGCACGGCTCTCTTGGAGAAGTAGTGGCGGCTGGGAACAACATACTGTGGGACAGAAAGCGACATGAGCTGTTTGAAGCTGTCTGTGTCCACCAGCCTGAATAACAGCATTTCATAGGCCAGTAGTTTAGAAATGCTGGAATTCAGGGCCAGGGATCGAGGGTGGCTAGGTGGGAATTTACACTTTCTCTCAAATGTTTGTGAGATGGAGAGCTGAACGCTGCGGTGTGACATGGTTGAGATTCTTGGTGATGGAGGTGGTGGTGTTGGTGGTACATCCTCTGTTTGCTGGGCGGCAGGTGCCAACGTTCCTCCAGAGGCGGAGGAAGAGGCCGAGGCAGCAGCAGAAGAGGTAGCTGGGGGAGCTAGTGAGTTCCTTGTTTTTAAGGTGTTTACTCCACTGCAGTTCATGCTTTGCATGCAGGTGCCTGGTCATGCAGGTTGTGCTAAGGTTCAGAACGTTAATGCCTCGCTTCAGGCTCTGATGGCACAGCGTGCAAACCACTCGGGTCTTGTCGTCAGCACATTGTTTGAAGAACTGCCACGCCAGGGAACTCCTTGAAGCTGCCTTTGGGCTGCCTTTGGGGTGCAGGCGGATTCTCTTTGCGGCGGGTGTTCTGCTTTTGCCCACTGCTCCCTCTTTTGCTACGCTGTTGGCTCGGTCTCACCACTGCCTCTTCCTCCAAACTCTGAAAGTCAGTGGCACGACCTTCATTCCATGTGGGGTCTAGGACCTCATCGTCCCCTGCATCGTCTTCCACCCAGTCTTCCTCCCTGACCTCCTGTTCAGTCTGCACACTGCAGAAAGATGCAGCAGTTGGCACCTGTGTTTCATCATCAGAGACGTGCTGAGGTGGTATTCCCATGTCCTCATCATCAGGAAACATAAGTGGTTGTGCGTCAGTGCATTCTATGTCTTCCACCGCTGGGGAAGGGCTAGGTGGATGCCCTTGGGAAACCCTGCCAGCAGAGTCTTCAAACAGCATAAGAGACTGCTGCATAACTTGAGGCTCAGACAGTTTCCCTGATATGCATGGGGGTGATGTGACAGACTGATGGGCTTGGTTTTCAGGCGCCATCTGTGCGCTTTCTGCAGAAGACTGGGTGGGAGATAATGTGAACGTGCTGGATCCACTGTTGGCCACCCAATTGACTAATGCCTGTACCTGCTCAGGCCTTACCATCCTTAGAACGGCATTGGGCCCCACCAAATATCGCAGTAAATTCTGGCGTCTACTGGGACCTGAGGTAGTTGGTACACTAGGACGTGTGGCTGTGGCAGAACGGCCACGTCCTCTCCCAGCACCAGAGGGTCCACTAACACCACCACGACCATGTCCGCGTCCCTTACTAGATGTTTTCCTCATTGTTACCGTTCACCACAATAAGAAAAAAATTATTTGGCCCAATGTATTGAATTCAAATTCAGGCCTTTTTTTTACAGGCACCTAACATTATCTGGTTATCTACTTAGGTACCGTATTACACTAATACAGGCACAGCAGTAACCACAGATTTAGGGAATTGCTAAGTTGGGAATTGTATTTTAACCCAGAACAAAAACTGTGCTTTGGCGGACACTAAATATTTTTACCAGCCACAGCAGTAAACACAGATTTAGCTGAATATAAATTGTAGGCCTATTATTTAGGCGCTGGATGACAGGTATACATTTACGGACAGAATTAGACTTGGAGATGCACGGTAGCGTTTGAAGTTATTGAGAATGACCCTATCCGCACCTTCAATCTAATATACCCTTTTATGGATAGATTTAAACTAGGCCTGATACAGCAGAAACCACTGATTTAGGGAATTGCTAAGTTGGGAATTGTATTTCACCCCTCAATATAATAGCAAGCACAGCCAAGCCCCTGATGTAGGATATAGCAAAAAACAACAACACACTATTGATGGTAAAATGTACTTGGTGGCAGCTTGTGCTGGCGCACCACATCACCCCAGAAAAAAGTGACAGAAAAACGCTCTGGGCAGCCTTAAAACAGTGAGCAATTAAATAGCAGAGGTTGAATGATACACAGCTGTACATCGATCACTTCAGTAATTGTTTTTGAAGAGTAAATCACTGCCTAATCTGGCCCTAACAGCAGCAGCTGCATCCTATCCCTACACTGATCAGAGCAGAGTGACGTGCGGCGCTACGTGACTCCAGCTTAAATAGAGGCTGGGTCGCATGCTGCACTGGCCAATCACAGCCATGCCAATAGTAGGCATGGCTGTGATGGCCTCTTGGGGCAAGTAGTATGACGCTTGTTGATTGGCTGCTTTGCAGCTTTTCAAATAGCGCCAAGAAAGCGCCGAACACCGAACCCGGTCTTTTCCGAAAATGTTCGGGTCCGTGTCACGAACACCCCAAAATTGGGTATGAATCCGAAATATACAGTTCGGGTTCGCTCATCCCTACTCCTTAGCTATCAGTTTATCCGATCTATGTCACAGTGGCACCGCCTCCGGGTACCAAGTGGTGTAGTCTAGAACGACCAAGATGTGTTGGTGTCCTCTAGCGGACTTCAGTACTGGGCCTACGAGGTCCATAGCGATACGTTCAAATGGTACCTCGATGATCGGGAGAAGTACCAAGGGACTACAGAAAAGGTGCTGGGGTCTAGTTGCCTGGCAGGTCGGGCAAGACTTACAGAATTCGTCCACCTCCCTAAACACAATGGGCCAGTAAAACCGTTGTAGAATCCGGTCCTGTGTTTTCTGCTTTCCCAGATGACCCCCGAGAACATGTTGGTGGGCTAACTCTAACACGAGTTTGCGATAAGCTTGGGGCACCACCAACTGTTTTAATGGGTTCACCCCGCAGCTGGTTTACCCGATACAACATATCCTGCTAAATCACAAAACAGGGGAACACCGATCTGCCCCAGCTTGTTGTGGTTCACCATTTACTATTCATACATTTTCCCAGGCTTGGGATAGGGTGGGGTCCCGGTGTTGTGCAGTACCAAAATTATCCCTGATACATTAAGGTCTGGCAGCTCAGGCCCCGGCGGCAAGTCCTCCACGTCTCCCACCATTACATTTACAGACAATAGGAAGTCTTTTCCTATTATAAGTTTGTAGTGCAAGTTTGTGGCAACTGCCACTTTGTGAGTCCACCTGCCGGCCCCATGGTTAGACACCAGGGCGGTGGGATAGTCTTTTTAGTCCCCATGAATGCACATGACCCTGACTTTCCGGCCAGTATACTCAGCGGACCGTACCAAGTGAGCCCTTACTAAGGACGCCAGACTCCCTGAGTCCAGCAGGGCCTCTGGTGTGTCTCCCACCTGGCACAAGTGATTTAGAGTTTCTGGGGTACCCGCTGCACACAGCTTTCTGGCATATAACGACTGACGGAAGCCATAGTTCATGTTCATGGGTTTCACCTGATGTGGACAGTCAGCTCGTACATGGTCAGGCTCCCGACACTGCCAGAAGACTATCGGAGCTGGATCCATAGGGGGTACATCCCAGGCGGGTTTGGTTGACACAAGTCGCCGGGTCTGGGGTGGAGATTTACAGGATTTGACTGTCCCCCTCCAAAAAGAACCCCCCTGTAGATTCTGGGTAGCCTCATAGCGTTCCACCAGGTCGACCATCTCAACGGCATTACCTGGAGAGACCTGACCAATCCATTGCTGGAGAGGGGGTGGCAAAGCCCTCCAGAACATATTAGCCAATAGTCAATCCAGCATAGCCATGGGACTCAGCACCTCAGGCTGTAGCCACTTTTGCAAAATGTGGAGTAAGTCATAATACTGGGGTATCGCGGGCTCAGCCGGCTTAAACCTCCACTGATGTACCCGCTGGGCCCAGACTTAACACATTCACCCCCAGTCTTGCCAAGATCTCACCCTTCACTTTTTGGTAGTCGAAATACACCCACTGGGAACAGAGCGACGACCTCAGCCCACTGGTCTTGGGGTAGCTTCTCCCTTGTGGCCACTTTCTCGTACATCGCCAGGTAGGTTTCAATGTCGTTTGCGGGTGTCATCTTAGGAATCGCCGCACAAACTGCCTTCCGGGCATCGTGGACACTCAGGGTTGCTCCTGCTGTCTGCAAAGCTGTCACATGTTGTAGCAGCAACTGGTTGGTCTCTTGCTGCTGCTTGTTAGCTTCTCGATATTGCAGGTTTGTCTCTTGCTGCTGCAGATTAGCCTCCATGAGGGCCTTCACAACAGCCTCCATTTTGTCGTGGGACACGGGTTGTAATACCGCTGGTTTGATGTAAAACATACCAGCCTTACTGCTCATGCCTGCATCCTCCACCAATTGTGGGGATTTGCTCTGATAGTTCGGATAAGCGGGCGCAGTACAGAGGCAAAATACAAGTTCGTAATTCAAACTTCAGTGTTTATTCACATATGATGCCAAAAACAAAACATCACTTTTGCAGTGTTGGAGTTACTTCACACCCAACGGCAAGTTAATAAAAAAAAGTCACCTTAATGGCAGTACTGCCTCAGAAAGTTAAAATATAGGCTTTAGGCAGCCTGTTCCCCTGACACACGGGTCTCCGCTCTCCAGCCCAGCACTGGCCTCACATCCCAGCACACAGACCTCCTTAGCTCCACTGTCAGATGGATGTAATCCTCTCCACCTGACAGTGCTGGCTGGTTTTTATGCCTGGAAAAACCTGGCCTGGAACGTGGGGAGTAGTCACCCACCCAACTGCTGCTGACACATAAAAAACGGCTCTTACTCCACCTAGGCTAGGAACCTCGGTGACATGTACCTATCATCCACAATGATTCCTTGTACCTTCTTACAATATATATATATATATATATATATATATAATACACAGTGTGTGTGTGTATATATATATATATTTATATATTACTGTATATACATTATATAACTACACACACACTGCTTAATTATATTTTGAACTTCCTTGCAGGTAGCTCCTTTTGATGTACACCTGCAATTCGGATAGGAGGCACAGTCAGCCAGAGGTCCTGTCTCCTCTCTACCTGTCTCTCAACTGCCCTGTTTCTCTCTATTGTACACAACACAAAATTCTTCTTTGGAATCATAGACTTTCCCTTCACTTTCCCTTTCAATAAGCTTGATTAATTGATTTCTTACTGTCCCTGACTCCCTAAGATCATTTTCTTGGCAGACACTAACACCCAACCACCCTCTTTCCCAGCCCACAGAATGGCATTCTGATTGGCTCCCAGGCTGACAGACAACCCGGATGAGCCAATCAGGACAAGCCCTCCCCCGCACTTCCTTTTAGGGCCCTTCTTCTTCGTCCCTAGTGCTTTTTTCCTGCCGAAGTATGCAGTAAAATGGAGCAACGTGCCGTGGATTTGTCTGAAACGAACCTGGAGAGATTTGGGTTAGTCTGCCATCCAAAAAATAGCAAAGTTCTGGTACTCTCATCCTTTATATAGAGGGTTTTGTCTATGGGATGCTCCATTGACTATCATATTATGCCACTATTTTTCCTTAAAAGCAATATGTAATGTAGAAGGTGTGGACCCACTGTGTCACTGAATGGATTTGACTTAGTGCTATTCCTAAAAGAGTTATCTCTGTGGTTCCCTAATTTTCACCCTTTCACCCCTTGTACAGGAATGGGCAGGGTGGCCATAGACCCTACAGGGAAATTTTCTGGTGGGCCAATGCCAAGGGGGCTGCCCAGGTCCTTTTCACAGCTGCTGGCTATGTACATAACAATCTTGTGCCCTCCGCATTAATTAATGCTAAGAGCATCAGGTATCCTACTTATGCCTCTGGCTGGCATCTACAGGTGCCCTTCTAAATTCAATTGTATCACCATCCTCAGGACTGTGATACAGTTAAATACTGCAATGCAGGCAGCATTATTTTATACTGCATTGTTGTAGTTGGTTCTGCTGGGGCAGTATTTTGTGCTGCACTATGGTACTGCTGGACCCTTCCTACTTCTGTTTTCCCTGCTTACTTCTGTTGCTCTGCCTTCTGTCAATCTGGGTCCGCCTACAACATGGGGCCACTTTTAGTTTTTTTCCAGGGCCACTTTAAGTTCCCAGTCGACCCATGTGTACAGAGATCTGTTTTTTTCTCCTTGGGAACAACCAGATCTCTAACTCTTGAAGTAATGTCCATTCAGTGACTTCTGACTCAGGTGGGCCAAGAGACACTGTTGTGTGGCTCCAAGGGAACAGGCAAAATTGTGGTTAATGGACAAAACGAGGTGAGGGCAAACAGAGTTTAAGTCAGGCAAAGGGTAAAGGGCAGACGCCATAGGTTTAATATGAAGAACAGACAGAGGTCAGGCACAGGAGTTTAGAGGACAAAGAAGTCCTTAAAGTAGGCAAGGAACTAGGCAAGCTTGAAACATTGCTGCTCATGCACCTTCCATTGAGTAAGGTGCCTTAAATATCCCAGGAAAAGCAGCCATAGGTGCGCCCTAAGGAAACAGGCCCTAGAAGGCAGGAGGCAAAGACAGGCAGAAGAGCCCCAAGGTATTGAGCAGTGGAGATAACAAACACTCCATTGACTGTTCCAGGAGGCATGAAGGCTTAGTGGTCCCAGTGACAACATCTGCATGGAGTATGTACATGTACATGAGCTCCTAGCAAGCTAATGTCACCAGATGTAAGGTATCTATCCTATAATTCAATGTTTCACCTTTTAAACAGGCCTTGACATATGACTTTGATAATAATTAAGCAATATCTGGCCAGCACCAAATCTGTAGTGGGACGCTGCGGTGGTAAGGAGCGGGCTGAAGAGAGAAATTCCAGCAGTCGTATCTTGCTTTTCGGTTATACTTTTTATTAATTCTACATGTTGCATAGTGTATGCAAGGATGCGTTTTGGCTATTGTGCCTTTGTCCTGTTGAGGCATAGGAGGCTAGAGGGGGTTATATTCCTACTTTCAAGGCAACTAGAGCAACTTTGGTTCGGCCTGAACCACTGGTGCAACTAAATGACTGGGAAATGACTGGGCCCCACAGCAAATTTTTGAACGGACCCCCTTCCCCCAGCAACTTCTTCGCAACTCCCCACTCCTGAGGCTAGTCAAGTTTTCTCTCTCAGACAAGGTCTAACAGCCGATCTGTCTGTTTCCGACAGTGTCACTATATATAATGTCATTGTATAATACTGTTAAAGGGGGCCCTGAGAATAAAATCTTTTAGTCCTCCTCCTAGGTGGCCCCCTTCTGAGTTCAGGCCCCAAAGCAGCCGCTTCCCCTATAGCTACACCCCTGGCCCAAACCAATTTGGGTCCAAACAGAACATTTTCAAAAATTCAGCGACACAAATCTCGACTGGCTCGCTCATCTCTATATTCTGCATATATTGGTTACGGCAACAGAATATTTGCTATTCACCTACTCTGGTGTCCCCTTAGTCTGTATTATGTTACTGAGCTCGCTGTTCTGTTGCACGGGCTTCTATCTATGTTTGGGTGGCATCTACTAACAAAATCACAGAAATATAGTGGCAAATATGGGGGAACTGCGCAAACCCCAAATACTGTAGCGTGTTTCTCATTGGGGGAGCAGTCCCACCGCATGTGGACCCCAGCAAACGACCATCCCTATCTGTGATTTATATGGCATCTACTAACACCTCAACTAAGAAAGGAGCTAACTAAGAGAGAGAGCACCAAATTGCATAACATTAGGTACAGTATTTTCTTGTGACATACAGATCACATAAACTGTATTTCAATCTGGAAAAACAAATGGCTCCCATGTGCTTTTTGTACTTTTTTTTCACTCCCGCCAATAAAAAGAGCTATTCTGATCTGCAAACACGGACAAGATTTGGACCTGCACTAAGATTTTCGGATTAGGCACATGGATCTGCAAAAACAAGGCCCCAAAGAAATTAATAGGTGAGTGAAGCTTACTAAAGTAAAATACAAGTTGTGCACATGAGCTTTTTAAGGGGTATTCCGGTTTTTAATAGTTTTTTTTATGTATTTGTTTATATAAGAGGAAATCATACACTTTTGTAAATGCATGTATTTAAAATTCTCCTTCTATATGTCAGGCAGTTGACCCCAACAGTATATGCAATAGAATTGTATAGCCCATGTATCAGTCCTATGTAGACGTCCGATTTTAGGCCGGACAGTCCGGTTTTCTGGCTCCCTGTGCTCCGTCCAGCGCAGTGATGTCCTCCTTTTCAGTGGCTCACACTCAGACACCAGCATTGTGCTGTCTGGGTATGAGCTGCCGGTGTTCTGTCAGAAAACCTTAAATCGTCAGATTTACTTACCCCATGTGACTTCCGGGGGTGTGCACCTCCGCACAAGCGCAGTATCACAGCACGGCGCCTCCGCGCAAGTGCAGTACTAGGGCATGGGTAAGTTAAAATTACAGTCATCATCTCATCCCACAAAAATCATACCCTACCCAAGATAATCGCCCAAAAACTGAAAAAACTGTGGCTCTCAGACAATGGAAACACTATAACATGATTTTTTTTGTTTCAAAAATGAAATCATTGTGTAAAACTTACATAAATAAAAAAAAGTATACATATTGGGTATTGTCGCATCCGTAATAACTTGCTCTATAAAAATATCACATGACCTAACCCACGGGTGTCAAACACAAGGCCCGCGGGCCGAATCCGGCCCGCCAGACCTCGTCATGTGGCCCGCGTAGCCGCAGGCGGCCCCCGCTCCTCCTGGCTCCTGTATCGGGTGTATCGCATAAGGAGCGCTGTGTATTACCGGTACTTACAGATACAAGCGCTCGCCGAGAGGAGGCAGGCTGGGAGGACGGGCGCTGGCAGTGTGAGTCATACGTCACGCGCCTGCGCCGCCCACTTTATGAATGAAGCAGGCGCGTGACGTATGACTCACGCTGCCAGCGCCTCTCCTCCTGGCCTGCCTCCTGCCTCCTCTCTGCTACCTACCGAGCGGCGAGCGCTTGTAGTTGTAAGTACCGTAATACCCAGCGCTCCTTATGCGATTACATACAATTACAATTAACTATTAGACATAGGATTATACAGTGAGCGGGGCCCGTGTAGTAGAATAGTCACTGCACGGGCCCCGCTGACATAATAAAAGCAGATGCCGGCCCCTAGCCCGTGTATTGGGGGTCATTCACACTACAGGGACACTTATGGAGGGGATCTGTGGATGACACATAGCATAAGATGCTATATATGTGTCACCCACAGATCCCCCCCATAAGTGTCACCCACAGATCCCCCATAAGTGTCACCCACAGATCCCCCATAAGTGTCACCCACAGATCCCCCATAAGTGTCACCCACAGATCCCCCATAAGTGTCACCTCAGATCCCCCATAAGTGTCACCACAGATCCCCCATAAGTGTCACCACAGATCCCCCATAAGTGTCACCACAGATCCCCCATAAGTGTCACCACAGATCCCCCATAAGTGTCACCACAGATCCCCCATAAGTGTCACCACAGATCCCCCATAAGTGTCACCACAGATCCCCCATAAGTGTCACCCACAGATCCCCCATAAGTGTCACCACAGATCCCCCATAAGTGTCACCACAGATCCCCCATAAGTGTCACCCACAGATCCCCCATAAGTGTCACCACAGATCCCCCATAAGTGTCACCCACAGATCCCCCATAAGTGTCACCTCAGATCCCCCATAAGTGTCACCACAGATCCCCCATAAGTGTCACCACAGATCCCCCATAAGTGTCACCACAGATCCCCCATAAGTGTCACCACAGATCCCCCATAAGTGTCACCACAGATCCCCCATAAGTGTCACCACAGATCCCCCATAAGTGTCACCACAGATCCCCCATAAGTGTCACCCACAGATCCCCCATAAGTGTCACCACAGATCCCCCATAAGTGTCACCACAGATCCCCCATAAGTGTCACCCACAGATCCCCCATAAGTGTCACCACAGATCCCCCATAAGTGTCACCCACAGATCCCCCATAACAGTGTGTCACCCACAGATCCCCCATACCAGTGCGTCACCCACAGATCCCCCATACCAGTGCGTCACCCACAGATCCCCCATAACAGTGCGTCACCCACAGATCCCCCATAACAGTGCCATCCACAGATCCCCCATAACAGTGCCATCCACAGATCCCCCATAACAGTGCCATCCACAGATCCCCCATAACAGTGCCATCCACAGATCCCCCATAACAGTGCCACCCACAGACCACAATTAGTTCAAAACCCACCAAAAGCACACCTTTTGGTTCAAATTTTTTTTTTCTTATTTTCCTCCTCAAAAACCTAGGTGCGTCTTATGGGCCGGTGCGTCTTATAGGGCGAAAAATACGGTAACCCTTACAGTTCTGGAATGTGTTGGATAACACTGACAGCATTATGTCAGTGTTATCCAACACGTTCCAGAACTGTAAGGGTCACATAGCATCATGAATCAGTATAATGCTATGTGACCCCAGTCAGCGCTTGCAGGTCAGGCCGGGACCGGCCCTTTGAGGGGGACCAAACTGCTGATGCGGCCCCCGATGAATTTGAGTTTGACACCCCTGACCTAACCCGTCAGGTGAATACCGTAAAAAAATAAAAACAAAAACAGTGTAAAAAAAGCCATTTTTTGCCACCTTACATCACAAAAAGTGTAATAGCAAGCGATCAAAAAGTCACACGCACTCCAAAATAGTGCCAATCAAACCGTCATCTCCTGCCACAAAATTCATACCCTACCCAAGATAATCACTTAAAAACTGAAAAAACTATGTCTTTCAGACTGTGGAAACACTAAAACATGATTTTTTTTGTTTCAAAAATGAAATCATTGTGTAAAACTTAAATAAATAAAAAAAGTATACATATTAGGTATCGCCCCGTCCGTGACAAGCTGGTATATAAAAATACCAAATGATCTAACCTGTCAGATGAATGTTGTAAATAACAAAAAATTTAAACTGTGCCAATACAGCTATTTCTTGTTACCTTGCCTCACTTTAGCACAATAATAGCAGTTTTGAAACAAAAAAAATGATGTTTTAGTGCCTCCATGTTCTGAGAGCTATAGTTTTTTTATTTTTTGGGCTATTGTCTTAGGTAGATGCTCATTTTTTGCGGGATGAGGTGACGGTTTTATTGATACCATTTTGTGGGACATACGCCTTTTTGATCGCTTGGTGTTGCACTTTTTGTGATGTAAGGTGACAAAAATTGCTTTTTTTTACACTTATGGTGTTTACCAGACAAACATAAACAAATTTATGGTGTTTACCAGACAGGGTGGATCATGTGATATATTTATAGAGCCGATCATTACGGACGCGTCGATACCTAATATGAGTGGGTTTTGTTCGTTTTTTCTGTTTATTATAAAATATGGGGAAAGGGGCTTTTTTTTTCTTTTTTACTTTATTAATTTTATTACTTTATTAATTTTATTAAAAACACATTTTTTTTATTTCCCCTTTACTTTATTTATGATGTTCACTTTTGGGGGTCTGATCCCCTCTGCAATGCATTACAATACATCTGTATTGTAATGCATTGCCTGTTCGTGTACTACAGTGAGTAGTACACAAACAGGTTACCTAGGAGACCCAGCCTAAGGCTGGATCTCCTCGGCACCCGTAGAAGGCTATTCCCGATGCCGTGCAAGGCATTGGGCAGCCTCTTCATGGCATCGGGCTACCTTGTGACACATCGAGTCCCCGTCACAGCAGCGCAGGGATTCGATGCGATCACTCACCTGACACAAACCCCTTCTATGTCGCGGTCAGCGCGGACCGCAGCATAGAAGGGGTTAATCCGCCGGCATCGGCTTTTACAGCAATGCCGGTAGATACAGCAGGGGCTCGGCTACCACGGACTGCCGGGCCCCTGCAGTGATCATGCGCGCACCGCTCCGGTCCCCACGCGATCACCATGAAGTACTATTACGTCAAATTGCGGGAACGCAGTGGTTCCCATGACAAGTAGTACGTCATAGGTCCGGAAGGGGTTAAGGACTATTGTTGTGTGTGGCAGCAGCAATATATATTTTTTGCGCAACCTGCACTAAATTGCTAAAACTTTACAGACCCAAAAGTCCTTTTAAGGTCTGTTGTGTATGGCAGCAGCAATATATATATTTAGCGCAACCTGCGCTAAATTGCTAAAACTTTACAGACCCCAAAGTCCTTTTAAGGACTGTTGTGTGTGGCAGCAATATCTATTTTTAGCGCATCCGGCGCTAAATATCGTGCAATAGTTAGGCCGCTGCAGACAGCGACATTATCTGCGCTACACCTCCTGTGTAACGTGTGCGCATCCCAAAAATATCTGTGACATCCAGTGTACTTTTTCCGTAGACGGTGTCCGCTGCGGACAGTGATATTACCTGGGGTACATCTCCTGTGTAACGTTTCCACATCCAAAATAGCTGTGACATTCCCTGTAATTTTATATTAGTCGCTGCTGACATCAGCAACATTATCTGCGGTATTTCTCCTGTGTAACGTTTCCACATCCAAATTACCTGAAATTCCCTGTAATTTTATATTAGCCACTGCTGACATCAGCAATAGTTAGGCTGCTGCATACAGCGACATTATCTATGCTACATCTCCTGTGTAACGTGTGCGCATCACAAAAATATCTGTGACATCCAGTGTACTTTTTCCGTAGATGTAATCCGCTGTGAACAATGACATTAGCTGCACTACATCTCCTGTGTAACGTGTGCATATACAAAAAATATCAGTGACATCCAGTGTATTTTTTCCGTAGACAGTGTCCGCTGTGGACAGTGACATTACCTGGGGCAAATCTCCTGTGTAACGTTTCCACATCCAAAATACCTGTGAAATTCCCTGTAATTTTATATTAGCTGCTGCTGACATCAGCGACATTATCTGCAGTATATCTCCTGTGTGACGTTTCCACATCCCAAATACCATTTGTAATTTTTTTGCGCATACACTTACAAATCCTACGCTACTGTATAAGTAACATACTTTCAAGCATATATAACATTTAATATGAAGAAGGCGAGCAGTAAGGGACAGGGAAGTGGCCGAGATGCTGATGGTGCACGCAGAGGCTGCGGCCCTGGGCGTGTTGAAACTGTGCCTGCTGCCAGAGCACAAGAAAAACAATCATCCACGATACCTAGCTACATGTCCCAGTTCGCAGGGCGGCGCAGGACAACGCTCTCAAAGTCAGACCAGTGCGACCAGGTGGTCAGTTGGATTGCAGCAGATAATGTTTCCAATCGGTTAAGCACCACCCTTTCTTCCACCAAGTCCAGTCTCAGTAGCCAAGAGTCTGCTCAACACAACCCTTACTCTGATCCTCCTTCCTCCCACCATGGAGAGTCTTGCCAAACAAGTGATCCCACACTTGGATATTCCGAGGAGCTATTTTCAGCTCCATTCCTTCATTTGTGCCTCTCAAAAAGCCCGCTTGAAGAGGGACATGAGATCTTGTGCCCTGATTCTAAAACTATTGAGCATCCACAGTCAAAAGAAGATGACGGTGGGGAATGGCAATTATTGTTTCACGAGGTGGATGATGATGAGGAGGCAGAGTTTCCAACAAGTCAATGGCAATTAGTGTCTCAAGAGGTTGATGATGAGGAAGAGACACAGTTGTAAATAACTGAGGTTGTTGTTAGGTCAACAAGTCATGAGCAGTGAGGAAGTGGAAAAGGAGGTGGTGGACGATGAAGTCACTGACCCAACCTGGGAAGGTGGCAAGCCGAGCGAGGACAGCAGTACAGAGTTGGAGGGATTCGCAGCACCACAACAAGCTGGAAGAAGCAGTGGGGTGGCAAAAGGGAGAAAGCGGGCCACACCAAACAGGCCCGCAGCTGTTCCCCAGAGCACACCCTTGCGGAAATCTCACTTGCCAAGGCTGTATTTTTTTGAGGAGAGTGCGGACGACAAAAGAATTGTAATTTGCAACCTGTGCCATAGAAAAATGAGCAGGGGCATGCACACTAGCAACCTCACCACCACCAGCATAATCCACAACACGTCGTCTATGCACCATAATAGGTTGGCTGTACGCATCTGTGTCTGCGGATCACACCACTGCCTCCTCTTCCCATGTGTTACGTGCTGGCCAATCCCCTGTCGAAGGCGCAGGCCCGGATGCCTCCCGCCCTACATCTGGACCTTTGCAAGTACCATCAGCGAACACATCCACTTCCATATCCCAGCGCAGAGAACAAATGTCCTTACCCCAGGCATTTAAACGCAAGCGCAAATACCCAGCCACCCACCCACAGGCCATGGCACTATATGCACAACTTTCCAAATTACTGGCCCTGGAAATGTTGCCATTTAGGATTGTGGACACTGAGGGCTTCCGCAACCTGATGTCGGCCGCCGTCCCTCGTTTTTCAGTCCCCAGCCGCTACTATTTTTCACAGTGTGCCGTGCACTCCTTACACCAGCATGTGTCCTGTAACATCACCCGTGCCCTGACCAACGTAGTTACTGGAAAGGTCCACTTAACCACTGACACATAGACGAGTGCTTTCGGCCAAGAACACTACATTTCCCTGACGGCACACTGGGTGAACGTTGTGGAGGCCAGGAGCGAGTCTGACCCTGGGATGGCACAGGTGCTACTGACGCCAAGGATTGCGGGCCCTAATTCTATCAGGGTTTCTGCAACCACCTACATTAGTGGCTCCAACCCCCACTTCTCCTCCTCCGCCTCCTCCTCCACTTCCACCTCAGAATTATCCTCTTGCAGCACTAGTCAGACATCAGTCAGTAGCTTGAAGCAGTGTAGCACTGCAGTGGGGAAGCGTCAACAGGCCGTGCTTAAGCTGATCTGCTTAGGTGACAAACAGCACACCACCACAGAGCTGTGGCAGGGGATAAGAGACCAGACTGAGCTGTGGCTCTCGCCACTCAACCTAGAACCAGGCATGGTTGTGTCTGATAATGGCCATAACTTGGTGGCCGCTTTGGAGCTTGGCAAGCTCACACACATCCCAGCCATAGCCCACATCTTCAACTTAGTGGTTCAGCAGTTTCTCAAAACCTACCCCAATTTGCCTGAGCTACTGGGGAAGGTGTGCCGCGTGTGTGCCCATTTCCGCAAGTCATTGACAGCTTCCGCCGGTCTGTCAACGCTACAGCAGCGCTTACAATTGCCAGCTTACCAACTATTGTGAGCACGCATTGGACCTCGATGTTCCACATGTTGGCCAGACTTTGTGAGCAGCAGAGGGCAGTAGTATGAGAAAATTTTTGGAAGATGGTGAAGGAGTACGTATGAGACCGTGTCATCATCCTCAATGATCCCTCTGTGCCTTACAACTACTAAGTGTCCAAGCTGGACACGTGGCACGAACTGGTGCTCTACGCCTTGGAGTTGCTGGCGTGCCCTGCCACCAGCATTTTGTCAGAGCATGTATTTAGTGCTGCTGGGGGCATAATAAGTGATAAGCGCATCTGCCTGTCAACTGAAAATGCTGACAGGCTGACTCTTATAAAAATGAACAAGGCCTAGATTGCCCCTGACTTCTCTACTCCACCAGAGGAAAGCGGCTGAACATAATGGCACTTTAAATGTTTTTTTTTTTTTTTATCATGTACTGAATACACTGTATTGCCATGCACCCCTTCCACCACAAAAAAGGGTATATGGTTCAATCTTCCTTTTTTTGTCCTCCTCCTCCTCTTCCATCATATCAACATACTTATTAGTCTGCCCTCACTCCTAATGTTGTAAAGGGTCAGCTCACCTACAGGCCCTCGCATATAATGTTTTAGAGGGTCAGCTCAACAGCAGTCCCTTACCTACAATCTTTTAGAGGGCCAGCTCACCTGCAGGCCGTTGCATATAATGTTTCAGAGGGTCAGCTCATCAGCAGGCCCTCACCTACAATCTTTTAGAGGGTTAGCTCACCTGCAGGCCCTCACATATAATGTTTTATAGGGTCAGCTCACAAGCAAACCCTCACTTACAATCTTTTAGAGGGCCAGCTCACCTGAAGGCCCTCGCATATAATGTTTTTGAGGGTCACCTCACCAGCAGTAGAGATGGCCTTGCGGTCATTTCGCTGTGAACTTTGCTCGTTCAAGGTTCACCAAAGGGGCGAACATATGGCGATGTCCGCCGGCGCCATATTCTTTTACATTGTGATGAACTTTGACCCATGACACATCTATCAGGTGGTACAGGACAGCCAATTAAGACGTTTCAGCACATGGACATACCCCCTACCTAATAAATAAACCCGATCTGGCTGCCATTTTATATTCAGTGTTTTGCCAGTGTAGGGAGAGATTGCTGTGTGTGTCACAGGGACTGGTATAGGTGTGCTATCGATATGTGTGACATACTGAGGGGTGTAATATTCTTATAATATACTTTCTAACATAGAAACTATATTATAGTGCATTTGTATTGTGCAGCAGTTGTGTGACAAACACTATTGGAACAAATAATTTCTACTGGTGTGATATGCCAATTGCCCTAAAAAACTGATTGAAACAGGGGTGTTATATACAAATAATATACTTTCTATATCTTGCATTTGGGTAGTGCAGCATTTGTTTGCGGTTTTGCTGCGTTACCGCAGCTAAAGATAGTGACAAACGCTATTGGAACAAATAATTTCTACTGGTGTGATATGCCAATTGCCCTAAAAAACTGATTGAAACAGGGGTGTTATATACCAATAATATACTTTCTATATCTTGAATTTGGGTAGTGCAGGATTTGTTTGCGGTTTTGCTGCGTTACCGCAGCTAAAGATAGTGACAAACGCTATTGGAACAAATAATTTCTACTGGTGTGATATACCAGTTGCCCCCCAAAAAAGTGATTGAGGCAGGGGTGTGATACACCAATAATATACTTTTCTATATAGTGCATTTGGGTGGTGCAGCATTTGTTTGCGGTTTTGCTGTATTACCGCAGCTACACAGAGTGACAAATGCTATTAGAACAAATAATTTCTACTGGTGTGATATACCAGTTGCTCCCCAAAAAAGTGATTGAGGCAGGGGTGTTATACCTTCTTCCACAAATACTGCTCTTCTATAGAGACTTTTGTCACAGGGTCATTTTGAAAATGACATGCAGAGGAAGAGGCAGGCCATTTCGCAGGGGTGCTAGGGGTCGGGCAGGTGCACCAGGCTGGAGCCTAAGTGTGAAGTTGCAGAAGGTGCGTGCGATTACGTCAAAGGATGTACCAGAGTTGGTTGAGTGGCTCACTCAGCCTTCCGCTTCTGCACCCTCCTCATCCTCTCTATGTGCACCCTCTCCACTCTCTGCTGTGTGCACCCCCAAAGACACCACCACCACCATATCCCCTCCGCTCGAGTCAGAGGAATTATTTTCCCATCCATTCTAAGACCAAACCCATGCACAGACATTCTTGGCATCGGATCAGGAAGAGGAGGTATCAACGGTCGCCACCCAGCAGTCTGACGACAGTACCCAGATCAGCCCAATGAGGGTGGTCCCCGCTATTGCTGCCTACTCCGAGATCTCTAATGTCATTGGTTGTGAAGGTGACGATGATGACGTGTCGATGGACATCACATGGGTGCCCACAAGAGAGGAAGAGGAGGGGACTTCAGAGGGAGAGATGGAGCATCAGATAGGGAGGAGCAGGGGGGAGAATCAGTCAGAACTTACAGTGAACAGGAGGCAAAAAGCAGACTGCTAATATATCTGGAATGAGCTATCCACCTTGCACGGTCACATCTTGCGCTCCCAGGACGCCGGCACATGGCTCCCCAGTGTGGGCTTTTTTTAACGTGTACGCTGCTGACAATAGTGTTGCCATCTGCAGCCTGTGCTGTCAACGCATAAGTCGCGGTAAGCCCAACACTCACCTAGGGACGACTGCCTTAAGAAGGCACCTGGCCTCCCATCAGCGAGCCCAGTGGAAGCAACACCGTCAGAACCCACAAAGCCACACTCCCGGCGCTCCACATCCTGCCTCTTCTCCTTTCTCCTCCCATTTGTCTTTCACTCCACCTTCCACCGTGCCATCGTCGCGTTCATCTGGCAAAAGGCATGCTTCTGTGGTCCAAATGTTCGAGCGTAAAAAGATAATGACGCCGGATGACGCTCTTGTCCAAGGGTGACCTCTGGCTTGTCGGAACTGCTAGCCCGCCAATTATTGCCATATAAACTGGTGGACTCGGAGGCCTTTAGAAAATTTGTGGAAATTCGCAATGGAAGGTCCCCGGAAGGAAATATTTCTCCCAGAAGGGCATCCTGGAGCTATATGGCCACGTTCAGTGGCAAGTGAATGTATCTCTGGCACACAGTGTCAGTGCCAAGATACATCTGACCACAGACACGTGGTCTGGCAAACACGGGCAGGGAAGGTACATAACTTTTACTGCCCACTGGGTGAACTTTTTGACGGCCATCAAACATGCAACCCGTGGCACCCATGTGGATTTGGTGTTACCGCCACGAATTGCATGCAGACCTCCGTCTTCTTCTCCTACTCCATTCTTTGTCTCCTCCTCGGCTGACTCCTTCTTTTCCACTGCTACCACTTTTTCTGCTGCGTCCCCAAATCCCCCAGAACCTATTCAACATGCCAAATGAGATGCTGCCATGTTGTGCTGTGGCTGTTGTGCCTGGAAGCCAAGAGCCACACCGGTCCTGCACTCCTTTCAGCTTTGCGGTCACAGGCCGATCAGTGGCTAACCCCGCTCAATTTGACAGTTGGTAAAGTGGTGTGCGATAACGGTGCCAATCTGCTGAGCGCGCTAAAACAGGGCAAAATGACACACGTGCCGTGCATGGCACACGTCCTGAACTTAGTCGTGCAGTGATTTGTTTTCAAATACCAGGATGTCTTGCGGCAGGCCAGGAAAATCTCTGCCCATTTTAGAAGATCTTACATGGCCTTGGCTCGCCTTGCTGACGTTCAGCGGCGACACCACCTGCACTTCAGACGTCTGATTTGCGACTGCCCCGACGCGATGGAACTCTACCTTGTATATGCTTGATAGGCTGCTCCAGCAGAAACGTGCAGTTAACGACTACCTGGGGACTTCTGGGGAGCTTGTTTTTTTTCACCGCGACAGTGGCTGCTGATGCACGATGCATGCAGACTTCTGCGGCCATTCGATGAGATCACCAAACTGTTCAGTCGCAGCCAGGGCGCCATCAGTGACATCGTATCTTACGCCTTCTTTCTGGAGCATGCATTGTGTCGTGTCATTGATCAAGCCATCGAGGAGCAGGAAGATGAGGAAGTCGCAATGCTGGATGAATTCCCAAGGGGGCTTCTCCATCTGAGACAAGTCAACAGGAGTCTGAAGAGGAGTCAGAGGAGGATGGTGCAGGGGCAGAGGAGGAGCAAGAAGAGCATGCTTTAAACTTTTTGGGGATCCCTGGTGTTGTCCGTGGCTGGGGGGAGGAGACCGAGGATGACATTATCCTGGACGATGAGCAGGAGCCAGGCCACTCCACCGCTTCCAGTTTAGTGCAAATGGGGGCCTTCATGCTCCAGTGTTTGAAGAGGGACCTCCGTATAAAAAGCATAAAGCGCAAGGACCAGTACTGGGTGGCAACGTACTTAGACCTCCGGTACAAACACAAAATGGCGGACATGTTACCACCATCACAGAGGGCTGTCAGAATGCAGCACTTCCAGGCCTTGCTTCGAGAAATGCTGCATTCTGCTTTTGCGGGCACTGGCAGATGAATTTCCACGCACAGAGAAACAGTTGCAGGTACCAATCCAGCAGCTCCTGCAAGAAGAGCGCGGTTTTAAGATGTGTTGGTCACTTCGGATATGAGATCATTCTTCCAGCCAACCCATCGACAGCCGCCCTACGGATCCAGCCACAGGGAACGCCTAGACTGACAGGTGTCCGACTACATCTGGTTAACGGCCGATGTGGATGCTCTCAGAAGCGAGGAACCCCTGGACTATTGGGTGTGCAGGCTTTACCTGTGGCCAGAGCTGGCACAATGGAACTCTTGGCTTGCCTCTCGTCCAGTGTTCTGTCCGAAAGGACATTCAGCGCAGCAGGGGGGGTCATGACCGATAAGCGCACTCGCCTAGCTCACGACAGTGTGGACTACCTGTGTGGCATGGATCTCGGAGGAATTCATCTGGGACTAGTGGTGAAATAATGATTTTATTGTGTGAATTAAAGTAATGTGTATTCACATGGCTATCTCTAGGTGATTAGTAAAATGACTGCGTCTCTAGCTGATGTTGTTCTGTTGTTAAAAAAGTTTAGTGAAACAAACACTACACACACACAGAGATACTGTGTAGATTCTTCTACACAGACAATGACAGACATGATGAAGAAATGCTGCTGCAGGTAGTAATACTGTATATACTTATGGTCCAGATTTATCATAGCCTGGCGGCATATGCCAGGTTGTAATAACCAGTCACACTGCTGGATGCTGTGCTAGATTTATGACAAAGAGCATGCCTAGGTGCAGCATCCGACAGTCCATGCGTAGATTTCAGTGATATTCTATGCCAGAAAAACTGGCGTAGAAGATGATAAATGTGCCGGGGCTACTAGCTTTGCCCATCCTTCGGAGGACAGATGGCATTTGCGAACAAATTTTTGCGCATGCAGTTTGCAATTCTTTCATGCCAGAAAACTGGCGTAATCAAAATGATAAATCTGGCCCTATGTGTTCAGCTCATCAGTACACTACTTTTTTCCTGTTAAATGCTTAAAGGGATTGTGCAGGAATGGGGGGGGGGGGGTGTCTCCCAGACCTGCAAAGGGAAGATTACTTCCTGCTTCCCAGCGTCGACTCCATGCTCCTTCTCCTTCAGAGATTGGCTGTGGCCGTGTCCGGATACTCTTGCAACCATGTGACCATTTGTCATGATGCAATTGGATCCGGACTTGGTCACGGGCATTGATTGGCTGCGGCGATGTCAAGCTGGATGTTGACATCGATGGAGCCTAGCTGAACAGTCCAGGCCAGCAGAGGAAGTAGTTGACACCGGGAAGCAGGTAAGTAATCTTCCCTTTGCAGGTCTGGCAAAATAGGGGGATTTACTACATCCCCAACCCCTTATTCTTGCAGAACCCCTTCAAGCAGTTAACTGAAAGCCAGATCACATGACACATGTAAGAATCACATAACTGACACCATGTTTAGTCCTATCCAACTCTCCTATGGATACATTTTACTGGACCACAATTGACCATACCTTGTTTTCTTTCTTTAGCGAGAAGCTACTGTCCGGAGATAATGAAGGTCTACCAGGGCTGCACCTAGTCTTTCTGCTGCCAGAGCCGAAAATCTAAATGGTTTTCCCTTTGCCCTCCCCCCCCAGGATAGGTTATCAATATCTGATTGTCAGGGGTCTGACACCCGGTATCCCTGCTGATTAGCTAATTGAAGAGGATGACTGATCCGCACAAAACGCAAGTGTGAAAGTAGCCTAACAAGGAGCTTAATGGAAAAATTCACAACAGGTGTTTGTTCCATGAATCTCCCAATACATTTCCTGGTTCAATTAAAATTGGTATTTAAACAGTGATATGCTGTTCGCATTTTGCATCATGAGACCAAGACAACATCTAACAATTGATCAACAGTACCTTGCCATTGCGAGGCTTCAAGCAAGATGTTCTCAGATGAAAGTGGCCACTGAGCTTAGAGTGTCACAGACTGTCATCAGCAGGTTGCAGCAGAGATACATACAGACTGGAAGAGTCACAGAAAGGCATAGAAGTAGACGTTCTTTGGCCACATCCCACACAGATGACCACTTTATTGTGGAACCAGATGATCAATTCCACACAACTCAAGGCACATTTAAGGGAGGTGAGAGGCCTCCAAGTGTCACATCAGACCATTCAAAACCGTTTACATCAGTGTGGTCTGCGTGCTAGATGACCTGCAATGGTACCTGACCACACTACCAGGCACAGACGTCATCGTCTTGCATGGGCCAGGGAGCATCTTCGCTGGACGATGGACCAGTGGGCCCCAGTGCTGTTCACTAATGAAAGTCGATTCACGCTGAGCAGAAATTATGGGCGGCAACAATGTTGGAGGCATCAAGGAGAGCGCTAATTGCCTTTGGTGGTGGTGGTGGTGTTACAGTGTAGACAGGTGTGTCTACTCAACACAGAACTGCCCTACTCTTTGTGAATAGTACTACTTGAATAAAATCATTCATCTAGTCATTGTGCCTCTGCATGAACAACAAAGGCCTAATTTCATCTTTATGGACAACAATGCGCCAGCTCATCGAGTCTGCATCATTAGGGAACAGCTGCTGTAGACTGGGGTACCTCAAATGGAGTGGCCTTCACTTTCTCCAGACCTGAATCCCATTGAAAACCGATGGAATCAGCTGAGTCGCCGTGTAGAGGCTCATAATTCTGTACCCCAGAACCTCAATGACCTGGGTGCCAACCATCAATTAGAGTGGGATGCATTACCTCAGTAAACAATAAGTTGACTTGTGAACGGCATGATACGTCATTGTCGATCTGTAATTGATGCTCAAGGCCATATGAGAAATGATTGAAACATTGACTTTTTTTGTGGGGGTATACCCACCACTACTGTTGGATTTTGTTTCAATAAATTGTTTGAGATGAGGAATTTGCATGCTTCTACTAAGTTTCACCCAACATTATTATTATTATTTTTTACAAGTATCTGTATTAGTATCTCATAACATTGCTGCAATCTCCTATATACAGAATAAGCAGATGTTGACATATAAACATACACTCACATACATACTAACATACACACACAAGTACACAGACAGAAGTATATACTGTATACTTATTTACCGTATTGTTCGCCCTATAAGATTCACCTAGGTTTTAGAGGAGGACAATAAGAAAAATATTTTTCATTAGACCTCAGATCAGACCAGCAATCAGACCCCCAATGTTAATAAGACCCTCAGTTAGAACTCAGATCTGAACCTCAATAATAAGACCCCAATAAGACCTCAGATCAGACACACAATCAGACCTCAGTTCAGACCCCAATGTGAATGACCACTAATCAGACCTGAGATAAGAGCCCCTATGTAAATAAGACCCCCATTCAGACCTCATATGAGACCCCCCAGCCTCAGATCAGCCCCCAGCCTCAAATCAGCCCCCATGCCTCAGAGCACATAAAAAAAAAAAAATCAACCTACCTCTCCTGCTGCGCTACTAATCTACATCAATCTTCTTCTTCTTCCTGCTGCGGCTGTGACCCAAAGCGCACAGCGTGAGGTCACAGAGCATCCTCACGCTGTGCGCAGTCACAGCACAGCCGACTGCAGAGGACCAGGTAGCCAGTGTGTCCAGGCTGCATTCACCGCTTCCCGGTCCTTCCATAATGGAAGCACTCATTAATATTCGCCCCATAAGACGCAGTTACATTTTTCCCCTACTTTGGGGGTGGCTTTTTTTTCTTCTTATCCTTCTTCTCCTTTGGCATCTTTTGGATGCTAAAGGACCTGTGATCATGCGATGTGATGACAACATCAAAAAGTCCTTTAGCCTAATATTACTGTTTCCCAAAAGTACTTCATACTCTGGTATGTACATGTATGCCTAGTGGTCATTGTAAATCACAGGTTTGTTGCTGTTTTTGCTGTGAATTACAGCAAAAACAACTTTTGCCGCAGTAAAACTGCAATGTACAATAATCCCCAGAGATACAGATTTCCGCAGGGCTGTGCAGGAATGCATGGCTGGAGGCTAAATTGCTGCCCCCTGCTGTCCTAGCACAGTGCCGCCTGAGGTCACAGCCTCACATTGCCTAATTAGTGATGTGCCTCTGAGGTCTACGAGCAAAATTTTAAGAAGATGTATATTAGAAAATTGTTCATCGTCCTATCCTCTAGAGAAATAAATGTAATATTTAAAACCAGAAAACCTCTCTAACGTTATACATATACATTTACAGTTCCAGCACAAAATCTGTTGTGAAGATTAGTAAAACATTTTATAATTTTATTATAGAGGAATAGCTGAATTCTCATTGTATGGAGTAAACATTATACTTTACACCCTATCATAGGATTTAAGTTCAGGTTCTGACTAGAGTTGAGCGAACACCTGGATGTTCGGGTTCGATGAGTTCGGCCGAACTTTCGAAAAATGTTCGGGTTCGGGATCCGAACTCGACCCGAACTTCATCCCGAACCCCATAGAAGTCAATGGGGACCCGAACTTTTGGGCACTAAAAAGGCTGTAAAACACACCCGGAAAGGGCTAGAGGGCTGCAAAAGGCAGCAAAATGTAGTTAAATCCCCTGCAAACAAATGTAGATAGGGAAATGATGAGTTAACATAAAATAAATAAAAATTAAACAATATTAATTGGAGTGAGGTCCCATAGCACAGAATCAGGCTTCAAGTCACCCACCAATGGAGAAGGTCACTTACTATTATTTTGACCACAGCACCCAGACAAAGGAGAGAGGTCCCACAGCAGAGAACCAGGCATCATATCACCCACCACAGGAGTAGGCCACCATTTAGTTACTTTGACCCCTACACCCAGACGGAGGAGAGAGGTTACACAGCAGAGAATCAGGCATTTAGATCACCCACCACAGGAGTAGGCCACCATTGAATCAGACCCCGGCAACCATGTCAGATGGCACAAGCATAAGCTTTATATCAATCAGCACAGGAGAAGGCGACTTTGACAGACTTTGACCCCTACACCCGGACGGAGGAGAGAGGTTTCAAAGCAGAGAATCAGGCATTTAGATCACCCACCACAGGAGTAGGCCCCAATTTAATGGGACCCCGGCAACCATGTCAGATGGCACAACCATCAGCTTCATATCAATCAGCACAGGAGAAGGCGACTTTGAAAGACTTTGACCCCTACACCCAGACGGAGGAGAGAGGTTTCACAGCAGAGAATCAGGCATTTAGATCACCCACCACAGGAGTAGGCCCCCATTGAATCAGACCCTGGCAACCATGTCAGATGGCACAACCATCAGCTTTATATCAATCAGCACAGGAGAAGGCGACTTTGAAAGACTTTGACCCCTACACCCAGATGGAGGAGAGAGGTTTCACAGCAGAGAATCAGGCATCATATCAACCACCACAGGAGAAGCCACCATTTAGTTACTTTGACCCCTGCACCCAGGAAGAGGAGAGAGGCACCACAGCACATATTCTGGCATCATATCAGCCACCACAGGAGAAGCCACCATTGAGTTACTTTGACCCCCGCACCCAGGAAGAGGAGAGAGGCACCACAGCACATATTCTGGCATCATATCAGCCACCACAGGAGAAGCCACCATTGAGTTACTTTGACCCCCGCACCCAGGAAGAGGAGAGAGGCACCACAGCACATATTCTGGCATCATATCAGCCACCACAGGAGAAGCCACCATTGAGTTACTTTGACCCCTGCACCCAGGAAGAGGAGAGAGGCCCCACAGCACATATTCTGGCATCATATCAGCCACCACAGGAGAAGCCACCATTTAGTTACTTTGACCCCTTCACCCAAACAGAGGAGAGAGGTTCCACATCAGAGAATCAGGCATCATATCAACCACCACAGGAGTAGGCCACAATTTAATGGGACCCCGGCAACCATGTCAGATGGCACAACCATTAGCTTCATATCAATCAGCACAGGAGAAGGCGACTTTGAAAGACTTTGACCCCTACACCCAGACGGAGGAGAGAGGTTTCACAGCAGAGAATCAGGCATTTAGATCACCCACCACAGGAGTAGGCCCCCATTGAATCAGACCCTGGCAAACATGTCAGATGGCACAACCATCAGCTTTATATCAATCAGCACAGGAGAAGGCGACTTTGAAAGACTTTGACCCCTACACCCAGATGGAGGAGAGAGGTTTCACAGCAGAGAATCAGGCATCATATCAACCACCACAGGAGAAGCCACCATTGAGTTACTTTGACCCCTGCACCCAGGAAGAGGAGAGAGGCCCCACAGCACATATTCTGGCATCATATCAGCCACCACAGGAGAAGCCACCATTTAGTTACTTTGACCCCTTCACCCAAACAGAGGAGAGAGGTTCCACATCAGAGAATCAGGCATCATATCAACCACCACAGGAGTAGGCCACAATTTAATGGGACCCCGGCAACCATGTCAGATGGCACAACCATCAGCTTCATATCAATCAGCACAGGAGAAGGCGACTTTGAAAGACTTTGACCCCTACACCCAGACGGAGGAGAGAGGTTTCACAGCAGAGAATCAGGCATTTAGATCACCCACCACAGGAGTAGGCCCCCATTGAATCAGACCCTGGCAACCATGTCAGATGGCACAACCATCAGCTTTATATCAATCAGCACAGGAGAAGGCGACTTTGAAAGACTTTGACCCCTACACCCAGATGGAGGAGAGAGGTTTCACAGCAGAGAATCAGGCATCATATCAACCACCACAGGAGAAGCCACCATTTAGTTACTTTGACCCCTGCACCCAGGAAGAGGAGAGAGGCACCACAGCACATATTCTGGCATCATATCAGCCACCACAGGAGAAGCCACCATTGAGTTACTTTGACCCCCGCACCCAGGAAGAGGAGAGAGGCACCACAGCACATATTCTGGCATCATATCAGCCACCACAGGAGAAGCCACCATTGAGTTACTTTGACCCCCGCACCCAGGAAGAGGAGAGAGGCACCACAGCACATATTCTGGCATCATATCAGCCACCACAGGAGAAGCCACCATTGAGTTACTTTGACCCCTGCACCCAGGAAGAGGAGAGAGGCCCCACAGCACATATTCTGGCATCATATCAGCCACCACAGGAGAAGCCACCATTTAGTTACTTTGACCCCTGCACCCAGGAAGAGGAGAGAGGCACCACAGCACATATTCTGGCATCATATCAGCCACCACAGGAGTAGGCCACAATTTAGTTTATTTGACCCCTGCACCCAGGAAGAGGAGAGAGGCCCCACAGCACATATTCTGGCATCATATCAGCCACCACAGGAGAAGCCACCATTGAGTTACTTTGACCCCTGCACCCAGGAAGAGGAGAGAGGCCCCACAGCACATATTCTGGCATCATATCAGCCACCACAGGAGAAGCCACCATTTAGTTACTTTGACCCCTGCACCCAGGAAGAGGAGAGAGGCACCACAGCACATATTCTGGCATCATATCAGCCACCACAGGAGTAGGCCACAATTTAGTTTATTTGACCCCTGCACCCAGGAAGAGGAGAGAGGCCCCACAGCACATATTCTGGCATCATATCACACACCACAGGAGAAGGCCTCTTTCAGTGATTTAGGCCTTTGGACCCAGACAGAGGAGAGAGGCACCACAGCACATATTCTGGCATCATATCAGCCACCACAGGAGAAGCCACCATTGAGTTACTTTGACCCCTGCACCCAGGAAGAGGAGAGAGGCCCCACAGCACATATTCTGGCATCATATCAGCCACCACAGGAGAAGCCACCATTTAGTTACTTTGACCCCTGCACCCAGGAAGAGGAGAGAGGCACCACAGCACATATTCTGGCATCATATCAGCCACCACAGGAGTAGGCCACAATTTAGTTTATTTGACCCCTGCACCCAGGAAGAGGAGAGAGGCCCCACAGCACATATTCTGGCATCATATCACACACCACAGGAGAAGGCCTCTTTCAGTGATTTAGGCCTTTGGACCCAGACAGAGGAGAGAGGTCAGAGATTAGCTTCATATCCCCCAGCACAGCAGAAGACCGCTTTATTTGACTTAGGCCTCAGCACCCAGACAGAAGACAGAGGTAGCATGGCAGAGGTTATGGCTTCATGTCACCCGTTAGTTTAACCGGCCACTTTCATCTGGTTAGGCCCCGGCGCCCAGACAGAGAAGAGTTTCATTCAACTGTGGGTTTCATAAAATTTGTATCAAATAAAGAAGTGGCCCGTAGCACAACAAGACATGTTTTAGGCAGTTAATAAGGACTACTCTGCACAAGGGAGGGACAGGTCCTGTGGGATCCATGCCTGGTTCATCTTTATGAAGGTCAGCTTGTCCACGTTGGCTGTGGACAGGCGGCTGCGCTTGTCAGTAATGACGCCCCCTGCCGTGCTGAATACGCGTTCAGATAAAACGCTGGCCGCCGGGCAGGAAAGCACCTCCAAGGCATAACATGCTAACTCTGGACACGTGGACAATTTCGAAACCCAGTAGTTGAATGGGGCCGAACCATCCGTCAGGATGTGGAGGGGTGTGCAGACATACTGTTCAACCATGTTAGTGAAATGCTGCCTCCTGCTAACACGTTCCGTATCAGGTGTCGGTGCAGATAGCTGTGGCGTGGAGACAAAACTTTTCCACATTTCTGCCATGCTAACCCTGCCCTCAGATGAGCTGGCCGTGACACAGCTGCGTTGGCGACCTCTTGCCACTCCTCTGCCTTCACCTTCCACCTGTTCCCCTGTGACATGTGGGAATGCTCTCAAGAGCGCCTCTATCAGCGTGCGCTTGTACTCGCGCATCTTACGGTCGCGCTCCAGTTCAGGAATTAAAGTGGGCACATTGTCTTTATACCGGGGATCCAGCAGGGTGGCCACCCAGTAGTCTGCACACGTTAAAACGTGGGCAACTCTGCTGTCGTTGCGCAGGCATTGGAGCATATATTCGCTCATGTGGGCCAGGCTACCCATGGGTAAGGACAAGCTGTCCTCTGTGGGAGGCGTATCGTCATCGTCCACCGTATCCCCCCAGCCACGCACCAGTGATGGGCCTGGGCTGCCACCCCGCTGTGAACTTGCGTCATCCTCGTCCCCCTCCACCTCCTCATCCTCCTCGTCCTCCAGTACAGTGCCTTGGCTGGCGACTTGTGAACCTGTCCTCTGCTGCTTAAACAAACCTCCCTCTGAGCCACTTCGAACAGACTGGCCCGAAAGTGTTAGAAACGAGCCCTCATCCTCCTCCTCCTCCTCCTCCTCCACCTGGGCCACCTCCTCTAACATCATTGCCCTAAGTGTTTTCTCAAGGAGACATAGAAGTGGTATTGTAACGCTGATAACAGTGTCATCGCCACTGGCCATGTTGGTGGAGTACTCGAAACAGCGCAGCAGGGCACACAGGTCTCGCATGGAGGCCCAATCATTGGTGGTGAAGTGGTGCTGTTCGGCAGTACGACTGACGCGTGCGTGCTGCAGCTGAAACTCCACTATGGCCTGCTGCTGCTCGCACAGTCTCTCCAGCATGTGCAAGGTGGAGTTCCACCGGGTGGGCACGTCGCATATGAGGCGGTGAGCGGGAAGGCCGAAGTTCCGCTGTAGCGCAGACAGGCGAGCAGCGGCAGGATGTGAACGGCGGAAGCGCGCACAGACGGCCCGCACTTTATGCAGCAGCTCTGACATGTTGGGGTAGTGGTGAATGAACCTCTGCACCACCAAGTTCAGCACATGCGCCAGGCAAGGGATGTGCGTCAAACCGGCTAGTCCCAGAGCTGCCACGAGATTTCGCCCATTATCGCATACCACCAGGCCTGGCTTGAGGCCCACCGGCAGAAACCACTCGTCGGTCTGTTGTTCAATACCCCGCCACAACTCCTGTGCGGTGTGGGGCCTGTCCCCCAAACATATGAGTTTCAGAATGGCCTGCTGACGTTTACCCCGGGCTGTGCTGAAGTTGGTGGTGAAGGTGTGTGGCTGACCGGATGAGCTGGTGGAAGCAGTGGAGGAGGAAGCCGAGTAGGAGGAGGAGGCTACAGGAGGCAGAGAATGATGCCCTGCGATCCTAGGGGGCGGAAGGACGTGCGCCAAGGAACTGTCCGCCGGGGGCCCAGCCGCCACTACATTCATCCAGTGTGCAGTTAGTGAGATATAGCGTCCCTGGCCGTGCTTACTGGTCCACGTATCTGTGGTTAGGTGGACCTTGCCACAAATGGCGTTGCGCAGTGCACACTTGATTTTATCGGACACTTGCATGTGCAGGGAAGGCACGGCTGTCTTGGAGAAGTAGTGGCGGCTGGGAACCACATACTGCGGGACAGCCATGGCCATCAGCTTTTTGAAGCTGTCTGTGTCCACCAGCCGGAATGACAGCATTTCAAAGGCCAGCAGTTTAGAAATGCTGGCGTTCAGGCCAAGGGCTCGAGGGTGACTCGGGGGGAATTTGCACTTCCTCTCTAAGGTTTGAGATATTGAGAGCTGAACGCTGCTGTGTGATATAGTGGAGACGCTAGTTGACGGTGGCGGTGGTGGTGGTGTCGGTGGCACATCCTCTGTTTGCTGCTCGGCAGGTGGCAACATTCCTCTCGAGGCGGAAGCCGAGGCAGCAGCGGTAGAGGGAGCAGGGGGAGCCTCAGCGGCCACGTCCTCTACCAGCAACAGAGGCTCCACGGACACCACCACGACCGCGTCCTCGTCCCTTAATAGTATTTTTCTTCATTGTTGCGATTCAACTCGCACCACAATGAAATATATTATTTTTTATAAGCAAAATCCCCTCACTGGAATACCGCTTTCTTTGACAGATTCTAGTATGGGTACATATATGTTTTCCCAACCCCAGCACATTAGTTTGCTAATTCCAGATGTATGAAACGCAGGCCTAACTGTATCTAGTATATTGAACGCCAGATAAACTAACTTGGCCTTTTTTAAATAAAAAAAATTCCCTCACTGGAATACTTTCAGTCTTTTGACTGTATGGATTACAGATGGAATGACTGTTATATGTGAGTACCGCTTTCTTTGACAGATTCTAGTATGGGTACATATATGTTTTCCCAACCCCAGCACATTAGTTTGCTAATTCCAGATGTATGAAACGCAGGCCTAACTGTATCTAGTATATTGAACGCCAGATAAACTAACTTGGCCTTTTTTAAATAAAAAAAAAATTCCCTCACTGGAATACTTTCAGTCTTTTGACTGTATGGATTACAGATGGAATGACTGTTATATGTGAGTACCGCTTTCTTTGACAGATTCTAGTATGGGTACATATATGTTTTCCCAACCCCAGCACATTAGTTTGCTAATTCCAGATGTATGAAACGCAGGCCTAACTGTATCTAGTATATTGAACGCCAGATAAACTAACTTGGCCTTTTTTAAATAAAAAAAATTCCCTCACTGGAATACTTTCAGTCTTTTGACTGTATGGATTACAGATGGAATGACTGTTATATGTGAGTACCGCTTTATTTGACAGATTCTAGTATGGGTACATATACAGGGAGTGCAGAATTATTAGGCAAGTTGTATTTTTGAGGATTAATTTTATTATTGAACAACAACCATGTTCTTAATGAACCCAAAAAACTCATTAATATCAAAGCTGAATATTTTTGGAAGTAGTTTTTAGTTTGTTTTTAGCTTTAGCTATTTTAGGGGGATATCTGTGTGTGCAGGTGACTATTACTGTGCATAATTATTAGGCAACTTAACAAAAAACAAATATATACCCATTTCAATTATTTATTTTTACCAGTGAAACCAATATAACATCTCAACATTCACAAATATACATTTCTGACATTCAAAAACAAAACAAAAACAAATCAGTGACCAATATAGCCACCTTCCTTTGTCAGGACATTTAAAAGCCTGCCATCCATGGATTCTGTCAGTGTTTTGATCTGTTCACCATCAACATTGCGTGCAGCAGCAACCACAGCCTCCCAGACACTGTTCAGAGAGGTGTACTGTTTTCCCTCCTTGTAAATCTCACATTTAATGATGGACCACAGGTTCTCAATGGGGTTCAGATCAGGTGAACAAGGAGGCCATGTCATTAGATTTTCTTCTATTATACCCTTTCTTGCCAGCCACGCTGTGGAGTACTTGGACGCGTGTGATGGAGCATTGTCCTGCATGAAAATCATGTTTTTCTTGAAGGATGCAGACTTCTTCCTGTACCACTGCTTGAAGAAGGTGTCTTCCAGAAACTGGCAGTAGGACTGGGAGTTGAGCTTGACTCCATCCTCAACCCGAAAAGGCCCCACAAGCTCATTTTTGATGATACCAGCCCAAACCAGTACTCCACCTCCACCTTGCTGGCGTCTGAGTCGGACTGGAGCTCTCTGCCCTTTACCAATCCAGCCACGGGCCCATCCATCTGGCCCATCAAGACTCACTCTCATTTCATCAGTCCATAAAACCTTAGAAAAATCAGTCTTGAGATATTTCTTGGCCCAGTCTTGACGTTTCAGCTTGTGTGTCTTGTTCAGTGGTGGTCGTCTTTCAGCCTTTCTTACCTTGGCCATGTCTCTGAGTATTGCACACCTTGTGCTTTTGGGCACGCCAGTGATGTTGCAGCTCTGAAATATGGCCAAACTGGTGGCAAGTGGCATCTTGGCAGCTGCACGCTTGACTTTTCTCAGTTCATGGGCAGTTATTTTGCGCCTTGGTTTTTCCACACGCTTCTTGCGACCCTGTTGACTATTTTGAATGAAACGCTTGATTGTTCGATGATCACGCTTCAGAAGCTTTGCAATTTTAAGAGTGCTGCATCCCTCTGCAAGATATCTCACTATTTTTGACTTTTCTGAGCCTGTCAAGTCCTTCTTTTGACCCATTTTGCCAAAGGAAAGGAAGTTGCCTAATAATTATGCACATTTAATATAGGGTGTTGATGTCATTAGACCACACCGCTTCTCATTACAGAGATGCACATCACCTAATATGCTTAATTGGTAGTAGGCTTTCGAGCCTATACAGCTTGGAGTAAGACAACATGCATAAAGAGGATGATGTGGTCAAAATACTCATTTGCCTAATAATTCTGCACGCAGTGTATGTTTTCCCAACCCCAGCACATTAGTTTGCTAATTCCAGATGTATGAAACGCAGGCCTAACTGTATCTAGTATATTGAACGCCAGATAAACTAACTTGGCCTTTTTTAAATAAAAAAAATCCCCTCACTGGAATACTTTCAGTCTTTTGACTGTATGGATTACAGATGGAATGACTGTTATATGTGAGTACCGCTTTCTTTGACAGATTCTAGTATGGGTACATATATGTTTTCCCAACCCCAGCACATTAGTTTGCTAATTCCAGATGTATGAAACGCAGGCCTAACTGTATCTAGTATATTGAACGCCAGATAAACTAACTTGGCCTTTTTTAAATAAAAAAAATTCCCTCACTGGAATACTTTCAGTCTTTTGACTGTATGGATTACAGATGGAATGACTGTTATATGTGAGTACCGCTTTATTTGACAGATTCTAGTATGGGTACATATATGTTTTCCCAACCCCAGCAAATTAGTTTGCTAATTCCAGATGTATGAAACGCAAGCCTAACTGTATCTAGTATATTGAACGCCAGATAAACTAACTTGGCCTTTTTTAAATAAAAAAAATTCCCTCACTGGAATACTTTCAGTCTTTTGACTGTATGGATTACAGATGGAATGACTGTTATATGTGAGTACCGCTTTCTTTGACAGATTCTAGTATGGGTACATATATGTTTTCCCAACCCCAGCAAATTAGTTTGCTAATTCCAGATGTATGAAACGCAGGCCTAACTGTATCTAGTATATTGAACGCCAGATAAACTAACTTGGCCTTTTTTAAATAAAAAAAATTCCCTCACTGGAATACTTTCAGTCTTTTGACTGTATGGATTACAGATGGAATGACTGTTATATGTGAGTACCGCTTTCTTTGACAGATTCTAGTATGGGTACATATATGTTTTCCCAACCCCAGCAAATTAGTTTGCTAATTCCAGATGTATGAAACGCAGGCCTAACTGTATCTAGTATATTGAACGCCAGATAAACTAACTTGGCCTTTTTTAAATAAAAAAAATTCCCTCACTGGAATACTTTCAGTCTTTTGACTGTATGGATTACAGATGGAATGACTGTTATATGTGAGTACCGCTTTCTTTGACAGATTCTAGTATGGGTACATATATGTTTTCCCAACCCCAGCAAATTAGTTTGCTAATTCCAGATGTATGAAACGCAGGCCTAACTGTATCTAGTATATTGAACGCCAGATAAACTAACTTGGCCTTTTTTAAATAAAAAAAATTCCCTCACTGGAATACTTTCAGTCTTTTGACTGTATGGATTACAGATGGAATGACTGTTATATGTGAGTACCGCTTTCTTTGACAGATTCTAGTATGGGTACATATATGTTTTCCCAACCCCAGCACATTAGTTTGCTAATTCCAGATGTATGAAACGCAGGCCTAACTGTATCTAGTATATTGAACGCCAGATAAACTAACTTGGCCTTTTTTAAATAAAAAACAAATTCCCTCACTGGAATACTTTCAGTCTTTTGACTGTATGGATTACAGATGGAATTCTTTGGATAGGACCGCGCTACCTCTGGAATCACAGAGAATCCACAATCGAAGCCAGCAAGATATTCACAAGCATGGGGAAGCAAACAGGCCAGTCAAAACCTCTCCTCCTCTCCTTTCCAGGCTTCTATGGAACACCAAAATTGCATCCAATAGTGAAGTACCGTCATGCAAGTCGGAGTAAAAACGGTTTTATTATACTCACAATTGGATCATATGTGTGTGGGTAGGCGGGTGCAAACCAACCTGACCCGTTATAAGACCGCCCTGAAGTGGGTGGGATGAATACCCCTGACGAAGCTCAACCGAGCGAAACCCGGGTCGGGTGATTTTGATCCATTGTATACTGCTTGTTTATACGTGTGCATTGTGAGTATAATAAAACCGTTTTTACTCCGACTTGCATGACGGTACTTCACTATTGGATGCAATTTTGGTGTTCCATAGAAGCCTGGAAAGGAGAGGAGGAGAGGTTTTGACTGGCCTGTTTGCTTCCCCATGCTTGTGAATATCTTGCTGGCTTCGATTGTGGATTCTCTGTGATTCCAGAGGTAGCGCGGTCCTATCCAAAGAAACACTTTTACCTGTGTGAACTGTACCCACTTCACCGTCGGGACCTGCGACACCACCAAGCAACGTATTTTTGAGGCTTATTTATTTATTTTTATAAATTACATATGGAATGACTATTATATGTGAGTACCGCTTTCTTTGACAGATTCTAGTATGGGTACATATATGTTTTCCCAACCCCAGCAAATTAGTTTGCTAATTCCAGATGTATGAAACGCAGGCCTAACTGTATCTAGTATATTGAACGCCAGATAAACTAACTTGGCCTTTTTTAAATAAAAAAAATTCCCTCACTGGAATACTTTCAGTCTTTTGACTGTATGGATTACAGATGGAATGACTGTTATATGCGAGTACCGCTTTCTTTGACAGATTCTAGTATGGGTACATATATGTTTTCCCAACCCCAGCACATTAGTTTGCTAATTCCAGATGTATGAAACGCAGGCCTAACTGTATCTAGTATATTGAACGCCAGATAAACTAACTTGGCCTTTTTTAAATAAAAAAAATTCCCTCACTGGAATACTTTCAGTCTTTTGACTGTATGGATTACAGATGGAATGACTGTTATATGTGAGTACCGCTTTCTTTGACAGATTCTAGTATGGGTACATATATGTTTTCCCAACCCCAGCACATTAGTTTGCTAATTCCAGATGTATGAAACGCAGGCCTAACTGTATCTAGTATATTGAACGCCAGATAAACTAACTTGGCCTTTTTTAAATAAAAAAAATTCCCTCACTGGAATACTTTCAGTCTTTTGACTGTATGGATTACAGATGGAATGACTGTTATATGTGAGTACCGCTTTCTATGACAGATTCTAGTATGGGTACATATATGTTTTCCCAACCCCAGCAAATTAGTTTGCTAATTCCAGATGTATGAAACGCAGGCCTAACTGTATCTAGTATATTGAACGCCAGATAAACTAACTTGGCCTTTTTTAAATAAAAAAAATTCCCTCACTGGAATACTTTCAGTCTTTTGACTGTATGGATTACAGATGGAATGACTGTTATATGTGAGTACCGCTTTCTTTGACAGATTCTAGTATGGGTACATATATGTTTTCCCAACCCCAGCAAATTAGTTTGCTAATTCCAGATGTATGAAACGCAGGCCTAACTGTATCTAGTATATTGAACGCCAAATAAAAAAAATTCCCTCACTGGAATACTTTCAGTCTTTTGACTGTATGGATTACAGATGGAATGACTGTTATATGTGAGTACCGCTTTCTTTGACAGATTCTAGTATGGGTACATATATGTTTTCCCAACCCCAGCAAATTAGTTTGCTAATTCCAGATGTATGAAACGCAGGCCTAACTGTATCTAGTATATTGAACGCCAGATAAACTAACTTGGCCTTTTTTAAATAAAAAAAATTCCCTCACTGGAATACTTTCAGTCTTTTGACTGTATGGATTACAGATGGAATGACTGTTATATGTGAGTACCGCTTTCTTTGACAGATTCTAGTATGGGTACATATATGTTTTCCCAACCCCAGCACATTAGTTTGCTAATTCCAGATGTATGAAACGCAGGCCTAACTGTATCTAGTATATTGAACGCCAGATAAACTAACTTGGCCTTTTTTAAATAAAAAAAATTCCCTCACTGGAATACTTTCAGTCTTTTGACTGTATGGATTACAGATGGAATGACTGTTATATGTGAGTACCGCTTTCTTTGACAGATTCTAGTATGGGTACATATATGTTTTCCCAACCCCAGCAAATTAGTTTGCTAATTCCAGATGTATGAAACGCAGGCCTAACTGTATCTAGTATATTGAACGCCAGATAAACTAACTTGGCGTTTTTTAAATAAAAAAAATTCCCTCACTGGAATACTTTCAGTCTTTTGACTGTATGGATTACAGATGGAATGACTGTTATATGTGAGTACCGCTTTCTTTGACAGATTCTAGTATGGGTACATATATGTTTTCCCAACCCCAGCACATTAGTTTGCTAATTCCAGATGTATGAAACGCAGGCCTAACTGTATCTAGTATATTGAACGCCAGATAAACTAACTTGGCCTTTTTTAAATAAAAAAAATTCCCTCACTGGAATACTTTCAGTCTTTTGACTGTATGGATTACAGATGGAATGACTGTTATATGTGAGTACCGCTTTCTTTGACAGATTCTAGTATGGGTACATATATGTTTTCCCAACCCCAGCAAATTAGTTTGCTAATTCCAGATGTATGAAACGCAGGCCTAACTGTATCTAGTATATTGAACGCCAGATAAACTAACTTGGCCTTTTTTAAATAAAAAAAATTCCCTCACTGGAATACTTTCAGTCTTTTGACTGTATGGATTACAGATGGAATGACTGTTATATGTGAGTACCGCTTTCTTTGACAGATTCTAGTATGGGTACATATATGTTTTCCCAACCCCAGCAAATTAGTTTGCTAATTCCAGATGTATGAAACGCAGGCCTAACTGTATCTAGTATATTGAACGCCAGATAAACTAACTTGGCCTTTTTTAAATAAAAAAAATTCCCTCACTGGAATACTTTCAGTCTTTTGACTGTATGGATTACAGATGGAATGACTGTTATATGTGAGTACCGCTTTCTTTGACAGATTCTAGTATGGGTACATATATGTTTTCCCAACCCCAGCAAATTAGTTTGCTAATTCCAGATGTATGAAACGCAGGCCTAACTGTATCTAGTATATTGAACACCAAATAAAAAAAATTCCCTCACTGGAATACTTTCAGTCTTTTGACTGTATGGATTACAGATGGAATGACTGTTATATGTGAGTACCGCTTTCTTTGACAGATTCTAGTATGGGTACATATATGTTTTCCCAACCCCAGCAAATTAGTTTGCTAATTCCAGATGTATGAAACGCAGGCCTAACTGTATCTAGTATATTGAACGCCAGATAAACTAACTTGGCCTTTTTTAAATAAAAAAAATTCCCTCACTGGAATACTTTCAGTCTTTTGACTGTATGGATTACAGATGGAATGACTGTTATATGTGAGTACCGCTTTCTTTGACAGATTCTAGTATGGGTACATATATGTTTTCCCAACCCCAGCACATTAGTTTGCTAATTCCAGATGTATGAAACGCAGGCCTAACTGTATCTAGTATATTGAACGCCAGATAAACTAACTTGGCCTTTTTTAAATAAAAAAAATTCCCTCACTGGAATACTTTCAGTCTTTTGACTGTATGGATTACAGATGGAATGACTGTTATATGTGAGTACCGCTTTCTTTGACAGATTCTAGTATGGGTACATATATGTTTTCCCAACCCCAGCAAATTAGTTTGCTAATTCCAGATGTATGAAACGCAGGCCTAACTGTATCTAGTATATTGAACGCCAGATAAACTAACTTGGCGTTTTTTAAATAAAAAAAATTCCCTCACTGGAATACTTTCAGTCTTTTGACTGTATGGATTACAGATGGAATGACTGTTATATGTGAGTACCGCTTTCTTTGACAGATTCTAGTATGGGTACATATATGTTTTCCCAACCCCAGCACATTAGTTTGCTAATTCCAGATGTATGAAACGCAGGCCTAACTGTATCTAGTATATTGAACGCCAGATAAACTAACTTGGCCTTTTTTAAATAAAAAAAATTCCCTCACTGGAATACTTTCAGTCTTTTGACTGTATGGATTACAGATGGAATGACTGTTATATGTGAGTACCGCTTTCTTTGACAGATTCTAGTATGGGTACATATATGTTTTCCCAACCCCAGCAAATTAGTTTGCTAATTCCAGATGTATGAAACGCAGGCCTAACTGTATCTAGTATATTGAACGCCAGATAAACTAACTTGGCCTTTTTTAAATAAAAAAAATTCCCTCACTGGAATACTTTCAGTCTTTTGACTGTATGGATTACAGATGGAATGACTGTTATATGTGAGTACCGCTTTCTTTGACAGATTCTAGTATGGGTACATATATGTTTTCCCAACCCCAGCACATTAGTTTGCTAATTCCAGATGTATGAAACGCAGGCCTAACTGTATCTAGTATATTGAACGCCAGATAAACTAACTTGGCCTTTTTTAAATAAAAAAAAAATTCCCTCACTGGAATACTTTATGGCTTTTCACTGTATGGATTACAGGTGGACTGGTATTAGTAGGGGTGACACAAGCACACCCAAGTCCCTGATGTAGGATTTCTATGGCACAGACCACTATTACAAGTGATTAATGGACGTTGGGAGAGATTGTGCTGCAGCACTAGTCCCAAGATAGCCGCCGCCTATCAGCCCAGTAACATGTGCCACAAAATGGTCTGCACAACCTTTAAAAAAAATAGCCTTGGACTGTGCTGCTAAATCGCTATTGGTCTGAATCCCAGGTGTAGATGTCTGACTTGTATGGAGCTTTGAAATGCACACTGTGGCAGCTTCTGCTGCAGCACTACAAGTCGTAAAATGGCGGCCGGCGGTCAGCCCGGGTACATGTGGATGGAAAAATCACTCTGGCCACTCTAAAAATAGCCAATCCCTATCAAAAAAGCAGCTCAGCTGCAGTTGTTCAGATGAATCACAGGTGGAGGAGAGAAATTTGCTTCCAGTTATTTAATTATCCCTGCCTATTCTCGCCCTAGCATCAGCTGCGTCTAACCCTGTTCTATTCACATCGGGAGTGAGCACGTCCCGACGTGCGCACAAGCTTATAAGAGGCTGAGTCACATGCTGCACTTGGCCAATCACAGCCTTGCCAATAGTAGGCATGGCTGCGATGGCATCTTAGGGCAAGTAGTATGATGCATGTTGATTGGCTGCTTTGCAGCCTTTCAAAATGCGCCAAAATACATGCCGAACGACGAACCCGAACCCGAACTTTTACGAAAAAGTTCGGGTTCGGGTCCGTGTCACGAACACCCCAAAATTCGGTACGGACCCGAACTATGCTCGAACTGTTCGCTCAACACTAGTTCTGACCAAGAAAATGACTGTATATTCATAAATTGGGAGTGGAAGTCAAAGTTTAGTTCATGTTTTTGCTTGATTCTCAGGTATAGTGGAGATTTTTCTGTTTTGACCAGTTGTCATGTCGAGTAGATACATTACAGTATAGAACAGAAACTTTAACACTTATGAAATATTCGATGGGAAGTCTGGATATTTAATAATGCCTCCAATATCTGCTTTAATCTTTTTAGCTAGTTGGTATTTTGCATAGCACCATTATTTGACCTATGCTTGGCACTACTTTTTGAGCCTTCTATAATGCTATACTCTATTGGGGGAATTTATCGAAAATTTGAAGTCAATTTTGCTTGAGTCTGCGTTGGAGTACTTTATGCCACATTTATCTAATGTTACTTGATAAATTTATCCTTAAACCTAACACTTTTGTCTAGAGAAGCTACTCCAGTTTTCCTACTCCACCCTCCTGGAGTGAGACTGCGACTTTTTTGTGACTTTTTAAAAAAAAGTCTCAATGATAAATCTGGAGTGAAACTCATTCACATAGCTATCCACACCCACTTTTCCACTCACATTACAAAACTGGAGTGAGTGGCGTAAAAATGCAAAAAGCCACAAAATTTTGCACATTCGCTTAAATTGTGCACAAGTGAGTGCAAAAACTTGCAAAACCCTATTTTTGCGACTTTTGATGCCAGAATTCTAGACTGAAGGTATGATAAATCAGGGCCTATGAGTATAGAGTCCTACTATATTATTCTACAACTGTATAATATTTAGCACTTGTGTACCTGTATTCCAAGGCACTATTGTATGGCACCTTTAAGACTCTATTATTTCAGCACTTTATGGTAGTAGTGTATTTTCAGTTGGATGGCCAATGTGCTTCTGCAACACTGGGAAGATACCTGTGGTGTTTTTCTGACAATCCCATATACACTATATGGACAAAAGTATTGGGACACACCTCTCACTGAATTCAAGTGTTTCATTCGGTTCCATTGCCCCGGTGTCCAGTATAAAATCCAGACCTAGTCATGCAATCAGCCTTTCCAAACATTCCTGCCCTTGTGCAGGAATGGAGCGTCCTATAGAGCTCACTCAATTCCAGCGTAGTACTGCAATAGGATGCCACCATGCCAAAGTCAGTTTGTGAAATTTCTTCCCTCCTTGATAATCCCCCATCAACTGTATGTGGCATTATTGCAAAGTGGAACCACAGCAACCCAGCCAAAAAGTGTCAGACCACATAAAGTTACAGAATGGGGCAGTGGCGTGCCTAGGGTATTTGGCACCCGGGGCGGGTACTTTCTCTGGCACCCCCCTTTACCCCGCCGAAACCATAAGAAACTTTATTTTAATTTTGTTTGAAATAAAAAAAATTATCGCTAGTAAACAGAAAATTGCTGGTAAATGAAGATGTAAAGGGAATCTGTCACCATGAAAATACAATGTAAGCTTGGTATAACACATTTTGTGCAGAAAGGTGAAGAAAAAACAGCTGTTTTTGCACAGCTTTTATATTTTTTTTTACAGGTTCACCTGACGGGGCGGATCATGTTATATTTTTTTAGAGCGGGCTGGAGTTTTCACTGATGCCGGTTCACCCTGCCCTGATAGCAGGGGCTCAGCTGACAGTGACAGCCAGACCCATGCCGCTAAACGGACGGGCACAGCTCCTGCACCTGTCTGATCAGCTCGCCATACCTGTACAGCGCTGGGACTCAAGTCATGTCCTGCAGCGCCGTACAGATACGACACTGGTATCCTACAGGTTAATAAGCCTGGTCCTTTCCCATCCATATTTGGGCCCCTTGTAAATTTCTGGCAGCAGCCTTGTGACTCCTCAACACCCCTCTTCCCTATTGAAAATTCAAGGCAGCAAGGCCCTTAACTGAAAAAAAATACCTCTCTAGTCTGTCTAGTCTGCTGCCTCTTGTCTGCACACTGTTCTGCCACAGTGCCACTGTGACTGTCTGCACCAGTCCTATCTGCCGCACACCACAGTGCCACTGTGACTGTCTGCACCGCTCCTAACTGCCGCACACCACAGTGCCACTGTGACTGTCTGCACCACTCCTGCCACACACCACAGTGCCAATGTGACTGTCTGCACCACTCCTAACTGCCACACACCACAGTGCTTTTTGCAGGCTCAGCTCGGCGGCAGTGTATCTGCAGACACACACTGTAACACATACAATATTGGTGAGGAGGTCACTTCACTAGAAGGCACAGGCTGTACAGCACAGCCGTTTTCTTGCTTAGGAGCACTGGAGAAAGCGGCTACAAGGAAGATGGGAGATTGTCCCACCTGGAAGCTGAGCGGCGGCCGGCGGCGAGCATATAAGTGAGATAGGCGTGAGCGCGCTCCCTGGCTTATCAGAGCGTGCACCAGGGGCAGATTAAGTATATCATAGGTAGGGGGCTGTTTACCCATCTTGGGCTCCCTCTGTCCATTTGCCCGGACCGTCCCCTCTTTCGCGTTGTGCCCCATGTTTATTTTTTTCTAATAAATATTAAAGAAAACTATGCCACGTATATAGTGTTATTGCCCATTACCCCTGAGGATGCCAGGGATCTGGCAAACATTTTGAGGGCAGCGTATGAAGCAATTTTAGAGGACGGCTATCTTCAGTGCTGACCCTAAACCATATAATCAATGAAAAGGAAGCAATAGAGGGACGAGTGCATAGAACCACATCCTTGGTGCAGGAGTGAACACAGAATAATACACTACGATAGCTCACCGGTGTTTAGTGGTTGGAGGACTTTTAATGAAATAGAGTGGAATTATTATTACAGATTATAGGATAAATGTAAATCGGGGGCTATCAGCCGTAGGGGGGGGGGGGGCAGTTTTTATTTAGTAGAACCTAATACCCTTGATTTATCTAGGTCAGATTTGTTGAATTGACGTCTATAGTATAACACCCCCAGCCCCTCATAGTGTATAGCGTATAACACTCCACAGTATACAGTGTATTACCCCACAGTATATAACACCGGCCAGTATACAGTACCCCATAGTATGCAATACACAGTATACAGCACCTCACGATATGCAGTATAGCACCCTATAGTATACAGCACCCCACAGTATGCAATATATAGTATAGCACCCCACAGTATACAATGCCCCACAGTCTATAGTCCCCTACAGTATGCAATACATAGTATAACACCCCACAGTATGCAGTATAGCATTCTATAGCATACAGTATAGCACCCCACAGTATACAGAACCCCATAGTATAGAGTATCCAGCACCCCACAGTATACAGTATCCCACAGTATACAGCACGCCACAGTATACAGTATACAGCACGACACAGTATACAGCACCCCACAGTATACAGCACCCTACAGTATACAGCACCCTACAGTATACAGCACCCCACAGTATACAGCACCCCACAGTATACAGCACCTCACAGTATACAGTAGAGCAGTATAGCACTTCACAATATACAGTACACCACAGTATACAGCACCCCACAGTATACAGTATACAGCACCCAACAGTATACAGTAGAGCAGTATAGCACTCCACAGTATACAGTACCCCACAGTATACAGCACCCCACAGTATACAGTATAGCAATATAGCACTCCACAATATACAGCACCCACAGTATACAGCACCCCATAGTATACAGTACCCCACAGTATACAGTGTACAGCACTCCACAGTATACAGCACCCCAGAGTATACAGTAGAGCAGTATAGCACTCTACAATATACAGCAGAGCAGTACAGCACCCCACACTATACAGTAGCTTACAATATATTAGCATAACAGCCCTTGTCACCATTTCCTGATGTAATCTTCACAAAAAAGCTCCACAATTATGGCAAACTTCTCCTGCAGCAACACTCCTGATAGAGATAAAGGACCTTTCATTACCTTATAGCTATGTGACCAGTAATATCAATATGTTACTGGTCACATGATGATGATGCCATCAAAGGTCCTTTCTCCTAAGAGAATCCCAGCTCTCCTTCCTTGCAGAGACATTGGGCCAGGCGCTGCTGCTCAGGCAGCACCCTACTGTATAGCTGACAGCCTGACACCCAGGGCAGACCGCCCCCTTCCTCCCCCCCCCCTTCCTCCCCTAAGCACGCCACTGGAATGGGGTCATCAAGTGCTGAGGAGCATATGCATAAAAGTCGATCTACTCACTCAATACTTACAGAGTTCCAAACTTCCTCTGGCATTAATATCAGCATAAAAACTGTGCAAGGAGTTTCATGGTATGGATTACTATGGCCAAGCAGTGCATGCAAACATTACATCACTAAGCACAATGCTGGGCATCAGCTATGGTGGTGCAAATAATTCTTCCACTGGACTCTGGAGCAGGCTCGGACTGGCCCACAGGGGTACAGGTGAATACCCCGGTGGGCCCCTGAGAAAGGTGGGCCCCTAGTCTCCCACCACCTGCACAAGTGCCTATGTTCATATAGAAAACCTGATAGATTATTACACAAACTCCTTAGTTTATTATTATAGACACGATCAGAGCTGAGATGACTTCTAGGTATAGATGAAAGCTGCCAGTGTCCTCTTCTCCCAGGACCTACCTTCTGCTGCAAGGACCCCCATATTTAATCATCTGGTAACATCTTCTGCTGTGTGACTGTGTGAGCAGGTTATATTTGAATGTATCCGCACGGTGGACCCCCAAAATAAATTTTACTAGTGGGTCTTAGGCACCAGGCCCGGCGCTATAATAAGGCATAGACTAAGCCGGGGGGGGGGGGGAAATTAAACTTTTTTTGTGACATGGAGGGAGATAAATGTGACATAGGGGGAGAAATGTGCCATGGGGGGGAAGAAATGTGACATGGAGGGGGAGACATGAAGGGGGTTATGTAAAAAGGAGTGGGTGATGTGACATGAAGGGGAGAAATGTGACATGGAGGGGGAGAAATGTGACATGGAGGGGGAGAAATGTGACATTTCTCCTCCTCCATGTCACATTTCTCCCCCTCCATGTCACATTTCTCCCCCTCCATGTCACATTTCTCCCCCTCCATGTCACATTTCTCCCCCTCAATGTCACATTTCTCCCCCTCAATGTCACATGTCTTCCCCTCGGTGACACATTTCTCCCCCTCGGTGTCACATTTCTCCCCTTTATGTCACATCACCCCCTCCTTTTTACATAACCCCCCTCCATGTCACATTTCTTCTCCCCCTTGGCACATGATCCCCCATGTCACATTTCTCCCCCTATGTCACATTTATCTCCCTCCATGTCACATTTCTCCCCCTCCATGTCACATCACCCCCCTATGTCACATTTCTCCCCCTCCATGTCATATTTCTCCCCCTCCATGTCACATCACCCCCCTAGGTCACATTTCTCCCCCCTCCATGTCACGTTTCTCTGCCTGTCACGGCTGAGGATGGGGGAAACCCTCAGCCGTGCGATGCCAGAAGATGTTAGTGGCTGCTCGGCCAGGACCACAGAAGTAGGGAGCAGGTCACCTTCTAGAGCTTCCCTAATCTGACCCTGACTCCTAGCTGCATGAGCCGACCTTGAAGGTAGGAGGGCTCATGCTCAGGAACCTCGGATCCCTACTGACCCTCCTCCGATCCCTGAACTAGGAGCTGGGTAGACAGCCCGTTCCTCCTGGACACAGAGGAACAGGAGTCTCACTGGCCAAGCTGCAAGGAAAAGGGGTACAAAAACAGACCTAACTGCACTAGTTCCACAGACTGCACTAGTTCCACCTACCTGCCACAGCCTTGCTGACTGGATCCCTGTGCTGACACGCTGACGTCCACACCATACTTAAAAGGACACAGCCAACACACATACAAACAGGAACCAAATCCATAGCTGCATTAAATAACAAAAGGAAAACAACATCGACTAAACATCACATAACATTTGCTATGACCACAAGGGTGGCCCTCACTGGCAAATGGTATTAGGTAGGAGGATGACTCCAGCAGACCATGGCTGAAGTACCCCTCTGACTACTGCTCTCAGCAGAGGCTAAATAGCCCATGTAGCCACACCCACACAGATACACCCAGTGTTCACACACACAGAAGGGAGTTAACCCTTCCTACACCAGGCAAGGGAAAACAGCCACATACAGGGGAAGTGTACAAACACTTATCACACTGCAGCTGTTACCGCAGGCAACGACCTGCGTGGCAACCGTGTCCTGGGAGTCAGCCAAAAGGCAGAGACACTGCCACCACATGTACACAATACAACACGTTGCCTCGGGCAGCCACAAGTGAAGGGAAAATGTCAGTGCACACACACAAACCTCGTGCACACCAAACCTATAAAAAGGCACACCTACAAAGACAGGTTGCCAGGTGCAACCGCATGCAGATTGCAGCAAGCTGCCAAGCAACAGCTCAGGCTGCTATGCTGCCAAGTACATCATAAGAACATGTTGCCAACGTAAACCACAAGTGAGGCAACATACAAGCGCCCCTCACCTGTGGCTGAAACAACCACACGAGACCGCAACAGCCTGCGGTTTAGGAGTCACGACCATGACCATGGTCGTGACACCCCCTCCATGTCACATTTCTCCCCCTCCATATCACATTTCTCCCCCTCCATGTCACATTTCTCCCCCTCCATATCACATTTCTCCCCCTCCATGTCACATCACCCCCTCCGTGTCACATTTTCATCCCACCCCATGTCACATTTCTCCCCCCTCCATGTCCCATTTATCCCGCTCCGTGTCACTTTTCTCCCCCTCCATGTTACATCACCCCCTCCTTTTTACCATCACCCCCACCGAGGCCGGACACAGAAAGGCAGTTGAATTACAATAGCAGATGCCATTCTAACATTATTATTGGAATATCTGTGGATAGAAGCATTTGTTCTAATGAGTGTAAATAAAAAGTGCACAATTATAGGCTAAACTTAATGCTAAATCATATTTTTAGAGGACAGTCTCTTCAAGGTGAAACTTCTGGCAAAAAATTAAAAATTCAGCTTTTGGCCTTACCAGTTATACCAGCTACTGTTATTTGAGATATTACCTATAGTGATGATCGAGCATGCTCGGCCGAACACCGGTTGGCTACTGGCATTGCAGTGATTGGCTGTCCAGAACGCATCATCAGGTGCTATATAGCACCCAATGACGCATGTTCATCTCATTCGTAGTCAGGGAGAGCTGAGCATAGGAAGGGACAGAGAGTGTAGGGAGTGTAATAGAATATTTTATTTGTACAAAAACGTTTCAAAGACCCAAAAGTCCTTGTAAGGACTATTGTGTGTGACAGCAGCAATATATGTTTGTAGCGCAACCTGCGATAAATTGCTCAGTGTTAGTCCTTATGCACACGACCAATCCGTTTTTTGCGGTCCGAAAACTGCGGATCCGCAAAAAATGGAAGACACCCGTGTGTCTTCCGCAATTTGCGGAACGGAACGGGCAGCCCATTGTAGACATGCCTATTCTTGTCGGAAAAATGAACAAGAATAGGACATGTTATATTTTTTTTTTGCAGGGCCTTGGAACGAAGCAACGGGCGCGGACAGGGCTGTCCGCATCTTTTGCGGCCCCATTCAAGTGAATGGGTCGGCACCCGAGCCGCGAATAATGCGGCTCGGATGCGGACCACAAAAATGGTTGTGTGCATGAGGCCTTAGGGAGAGCCGTGTATAGGAAGGGACAGACAGTGTAGGGAGTGTAAAAGGAAGATTTTTATACAAAAAACTTTTCAGAGACCCAAAAGTCCTTTTAAGGACTATTGTGTGTGACAGCAGCAATATATGTTTTTAGCGCATCCTGCGCTAAGTACCGTGTAATAGGCCGCTGCCGACAGTTAAATTATTTGCGCCACATCTCCTGTTTAAAGTGTGCACATCCCTAAAATATCATTGACATCCAGTGTACTTTTTCCGCAGATGGTGTCCGCTGCGGAGAGTTAATTTATCCGCGCCACATCTCCTGTGTAAAGTGTGCGCATCCCTAAAATATCAGTGACAGCCAGTGTAGTTTTTCCGTAGACTGTGTCCGCTGCGGACAGTTAAATTATCCGCGCCACATCTCCTGTGTAAAGTGTGCGCATCCAAAAAATATCCGTGACATCCAGTGTACTTTTTCAATAGATGGTGTCCGCTGCGGACAGTGACATGAGCTGCGCCACATCTCCTGTGTAAAGTGTGCGCATCCAAAAAATATCAGTGACATCATAGTAACATAGTACATAAGACCGAAAAAAGACATTTGTCCATCCAGTTCGGCCTGTTATCCTGCAAGTTGATCCAGAGAAAGGCAAAAAAAAACTGTGAGGTAGAAGCCAATTTTCCTCACTTTAGGGGAATAAAAAATTCCTTCCCGACTCCAATCAGGCAATCAGAATATCTCCCTGGATCAACGACCCCTCTCTAGTAGCTATATCCTGTAATATTATTACACTACAGAAATACACCCAGGCCCCTCTTGAATTCCTTTATTGTACTCACCATCACCACCTCCTCAGGCAGTGTACTTTTTCCATAGACGGTGTCCGCTGCGGACAGTTAGGCTAGGTCTACACAACGACATTTTTTGCGTGACATTTTGTCGCACCAATGTCCCGCGACAATTTTTATAATGATTGTCTATGGTGTCGCACTGCAACATGCGACATGCTGCGACTGCGACCGTCGCAAAAAATCCATTCGAGATGGATTTTTCTGCGACTGTCGCGTCGCAGTCGCAGCATGTCGCATCTTGCAGTGCGACACCATTATACACTGCCATTATAAAAATTGTTGCGCGGCATTGGTGCGACAAAATGTCACGCGACAAATGTTGCAGTGTAGTTGTGCCCTATCAGTCGCGCGACAAATGTCGTTGTGTAGACCTAGCCTTAAATTATCCGTGCCATATCTCCAGTGTAAAGTGTGCGCATCCAAAAAATATCTGTGACATCCAGTGTGCTTTTTCAATAGACGGTGTCCACTGCGGACAGTGAGATTAGCTGTGCCACATCTCCTGTGTAAAGTGTGCGCATCCCTAAAATATCAGTGACATCCTGTGTACTTTTTCCGTAGACGTTGTCCGCTTCTGACAGTGACCTTACCAAGGCCTCATCTGCAGTGTAACGTGTGCGCTTCAAACATGTTTCTGTGACATACATCGTACTTTTGCCGTAGACGGTGTCCGCTTCTGACAGTGACCTTACCAGGGCCACATCTGCAGTGTAAAATGTGCGCTTCAAAAATTTCTCTGTGACATACATTGTAATTTTCCTGTAGACGGTGCCCGCTTCTAACAGTGACCTAACCAGGGCCACATCTGCAGTGTAACGTGTGCGATTCAACAATTTATCTGTGACATACAGTGTACTTTGTCAGCTTTGAGACCATACTCCCCCCGGAACCCAAAGACTTTGATTTCTCCGGAAGCAGCTCGGCGGGTCATGGGATTAATGCCGCCGGATCGCCGGTCGCCATAGTTTATGGTCGGAACTAGCTCGGAGGCAGCAACTGATGGATGCGTAATTAGTTCCTACCAGCTCCTCAATGAGAGTCCAGCCCCTCCCGCGGGGCCCTCCCATCCTCAGGTACCACCATATTCCACCACTTCAAGGACCTCCCCCGCCTCCAAGAACGCGCAGCTTGACTACCTCAACCCTGCGCGTCCCTCCACATACGCAAAGCTATCTCCACTCCACTCTGGAGCCCCAGAGCCCACAAATCCGTACCTACCGCATTCAGGTGCACTCCATCTGCTCTCCAAAACGCACCCTCACCCTTCTCCAATACCTCATGCCGCACCACCACACCACCATTCCTCCCCATAAAACGGCCCACCGCTCTGTTTACCTTTATCCTAGCCTTATTAAGGCTCTCCACTGACCTTGCACCTCTCCACGCCTTCCGTGGCACAATGTCAGACCAGACAATGATCACCCCCGGAAACAACGCCCAAATCCTGAGTAAGTCAAACTTGACATCCCGAACCAATTCCCTAAACGGACGCTAAATCATTCCCCCCCACATGCAAAACCAACACATCAGGAGGACGATCCAAACGAACGAAATGATGCACCTCCCGCAACACTCCGCCCCACAACATACCTCTGACTCCTAACCACCTGACCGTAGCCAACTCCGGACTTACACCCAACTGCCGACCACTCGGCCTCACATCCGCTCTGATTGCACCCCAGAACACATAGGAGTGCCCCAAAATCCACACCAACACCGCCATCATTCGACCTGTGAACACAAAAGAACAAAATCAACATCCCCTACCTACATCCTTACTTTACAACAATGCAGGCCGCACATACGATTTAAAACGAACCGACTCCCAACGCCCAATCCTCCTAATCACCTCCTCACTGGCGCCCAACCTGGCTGCCTCAGTTGCCGCACCAATTCTGAATGAATGCCCAGAATAATCCTTGACCGGCACCCCCAAAACCTTTAAACATTTTTTAGAGACCGCCAGAAACTGAAACCTAGACAAAAAGGAACCGTCCTCATGCCTCAAAAACGGGACCTCGTTACTCTGCAGACCCGCACCATACGATCCCGCACACTTCACCGGGCACATACTACACCCCGGCACTGAAAACAATGTAAAACGCTGCCCCCTACCCTCCTGATCCGTCTTTGACCTGCGAATCCGGATATGACACCTATCCCCCACCAACTCAATATCATCACTCCTAAGCCCCCCCGCTCTCCTAACACTATCACACACCAACTCCCCCAAGCGAAAAGCCCCAAAAAACGCCAAAGCAAACGCAGCCTTAAACAGCCCCAGCTCCCACCCTGAACTGCAAACACCACCCAACTTATCACCCATTTGCACCAACAACTCAAAAGACACTGGCCTCCGACAGTCCGGCACCCTGTCTGCACCCCTACGCCAACCCTTCAAAACCTGCCTCACCAGAAAACTCTTAGTCAAATCAGGTAACCCCCGCCACTTAAAACCAAACGCTATACCTGAAATAAGATGATTCACCCTTGACACCGACCACCCCTCGCTCTTCAACTGCCCCAACAACATCAACAACCGCACATCGCCATCCACTCCACCGGCACCCCAAGTCCCGTTCCACGCCTCCCAGGTCATCCACGCCTTACCATACTCCCTCCAAGTACCCGGACTCAACGAATCCCTCAACAACCCCATCACTTCTTCTCCAAGATCGCCCACAGCAACGACGGACACTCCAGACCCTCCACCTCCGCTTCTGGCGCAAGAAGCCGGAACCGCTCCCACTGTAAACGAGAAAGAGAATCCGCCACTGAATTAGCCACTCCAGCCACATGTTCCGCCACCAACCACACGTTAATCGACAAACAACGCAATACCAAAAATTGTAACAGCCTAACCACCGGCGGAGAAGATGCGGACAAACTGTGTGATAGCCTGAGCCACCCCCAAATTGTCACAATGAAAGCGCACCTTCCTGTTTCCCAATTTTTTTCGCCCCACAACACCACCGCCATTACAATGGGAAAGAGTTCTAACAAGGCCATGTTTTTTACCCACCAACGACTTACCCACGACTCTGGCCACACGCCTGCACACCATTGTCCCTGGCAATAGGCCCCAAAACCCACCCCCCCTGACGCGTCTGTATATAACTCAAAATCCACGCTATCACACAACTCCGCCATCACCAAAGACCTACCATTAAACTGCCCCAAAAACTCCGCCCACACCCTCAAATCCCCTTTTAACTCTTTACGTAACCTGATAAAATGATACGGCGCCGATACCCCTGCCGTAGCCGCGGCCAATCTTCTACAAAAAATTCTACCCATAGGCATAATTTGACACGCAAAATTCAATTTACCTAAGAATGACTGCAACTCCCGCAACCTAATCTTCTCCCTCCCAATGGCCCTATCAATCTCCTGACGTAGATCCACCAACTTATCCTGGGGAAGCCTACACTCCATCCGTTCCGTATCTATAACAATCCCCAGAAAACACAATTCCGTCACCGGACCCAACGTCTTCTCCTGCGCCAACGGTACCCCAAAGCGCGCAAAAACCGACTGCACTGTATGCAGCAACAAAGAACAAACCCGTGAATTCGCCGGCCCTAAACATAAAAAATCGTCTAAATAATGGATAACGGATGAACAACCTGAAACTTCCACCACTACCCATTCCAGACACGAGCTAAAAGTCTCAAAATACGCACACGAAGAGAGCAGCCCATCGGCAAGCACCTATCCACAAAATATTCCCCATCCCAAAAACAACCAAACAATCCCATGCTCTCTACGTGCACCGGAAGCAAGCGAAAACGCCGCCTCCACATCAACCTTAGCCATCAACGCCCCCTGCCCCAACCGCCTCACCCATTTTACAGCCGCATCAAATGAAGTGTAGACCACCGAACAAAGTTCAGGATCTATCCCATCATTGACCGACGCACCTTTCGGGTAAGACAAGTGATGAATGAGCCGAAACTTGTTCGGCTCTTTCTTCGGCACCACCCCCAGCGGAGACACCCTCAACCCCCCAATCGGCGGCTCCTTGAATGGACCCGCCATCCGCCCCAACTCCACTTCCTTCCTCAATTTTTCCGTTACTACTTCCGCGTGAACAAGCGCAGACCTAAGATTCTTATGAACCATAGGCCCCGCCGTAACAACCGATGGAATCCGAAAACCAAACCTAAAACCATCCCCCAATAAACCAGCCGCAACCCGATCTGGGTATCTATCTAGGAACACCTGCATCTCTTCCACCCGCACCGGCGTCCGTCCCTTTTCCAGAACCATCCCCCCCCCCCTATTCCTTCCCCCTTTGAAACAACGGTTAGCTCCATGAGCTCCCCTACACCCCGTGCACTCGTGCTTAAATTTGCACTTGGCCCCAAATCTGCAATTTCCTTTGTTGAAAAGGAAGCACAACCCTTTTGCCGATGCTGCTGCCAACGCCCCCGGGGATGATCCCCCGGACTCCCCCCGAAAGGACTGCCCAGCTCTAGGAGTCGCTGTCACCCTGAACCACAACCCAATATCCTTATGATCCCACCGGATATCAGGCCTCACCGCCTTACGCTGCCGGAACTGCTCATCGTACCTGAGCCAGCCCACCCCACCATTAACCCTTTAAGCCTCCCCAATAGCGTCCGGGTAGCAAAAAAGTGCCGAACAACATTCAGGAGACCTTTCACCAATGACACTTGCTAATATGGCAAACGCCTGAAGCCAATTAGCAAAGGTACGTGGGATCAAACAATGCCGCCGCTTCTCCTCCTCCTCCTTTTTTCCCTCGTCCTTCTTACCCCTATCCAGATTAAACCTTTCTAATGGGAGCAGCGAGAATATCTCCACGTACTCACCTTTCCAGATCTTTTCCCTCACCTCTTGCTTCAAATGAGCCCCCAGCTGCCCCTCAAAGCACACATACACCTCACCACGAGCCCTATCATCTAACCTCTGCCCCTCCCCTTCTCCACCAGCCTGCGTCTCCACTGACACCGACCCCAACCCCGCCGCAGCCCCTTGCACACCAACCCCTGACCCCGGCACCACTCCCCAACCAGGCAACGGAGACCCGCCGCCAGCTCCCATACCTGACAACCATCCCGCCAATCCCCCCAAAAACTGCCCCAAACCCTTACTAAAATCCCCCATGGTCCCCCCCCCCACCAACCGGGAGACCCTGCGCTAACATGGACCCCCAAGCAATCTCACCAGGCACCACGGGCGCTGTGACTCCCGCTGCCGCAGATCCTGACTCCTGCCGCACGGACACTGCACCATCATAGCTCCTGGACGTCGACGGCTGCTCCTCCTGGACCACTTGCACGACCCTCTGCACCACACTGGCCGGACACCGGGACGAGACCGCGGCCTCCACCACTGCAAGGGGACCTTCTTCCACGCTGCTCAAATCTTCTCTGGACCTGCGCTGGTATTCGTCCTCCCCCAGCGCAGTCCGAGGAACCCGGACATCATCAAACAGCCGAGTGGACCACCCGCTGAAGGAGGGACTGGGCCGGTCCACCGTTCCTGGTCCCGAATCCAGCTGCACAGCCGCAGGGAGCGGGGGAAGGGGCGTCCCACTCCTCACAGGGCCCCGCCGCGTAACGGGATTCCTCCCACGGCGAGAGCGGCTCGCGGAAGGCTGAGCGGCCGCTCTCCGCCGCCGAGGGTCCACAGGGGGGCTCCCTACTCGGCGCCGGGCCCGGGGGGTGACTTCAGGGCTTAGGCGCGCCGGTGGAATACTCCGCCGCGGCCGGGCAGCCCGAACATTAGGGGTAGCCACAGGAGCAGGTGAAACTATGCATGCACCAACCTGCTCCTGCAGCCAGCCAGGCCCCCGCACCTCCGCTTCTCTCCTCAGTCTCTCTAACATCTCCTCCACCGTCATCACAGGCGCCGACATGCTGCAGTCCGTCCGATTCAGTCTCCTGGCCAACACTGCTCTTACTTCCGCCTTCTTCCTCCTTCTCACCTCTGGCCACGGCCCCCGCCGCCCTAGCAACTCGCGCCTCTCTCCGCTCCCGCCCCCACTCACAATTGACCCTTTCCTCACCAGTCCTGCACTGCCAAGCCCCTTCATGAACGTCCTCCCCCACCGCTGCGCTCCAGTCCGGACTGACTGGCTGTTCTCTGCCAGAAGAGCCTACCAGAGAGGTCTAATGAGGACGTGAAACTAACATTAGCAAATATGAAGGTACATGAATTTCATTTTCAGTGATTTTTTTCTGTTACACTTTAATTGCTTTTTCTATTGCATTTGAAAAATTCTGTTTGTAATTTTCAAGGTTTACTATTCTTACTTTCATAAAGAAATTACATTTCTGTTTGCTACATTGGGCTGTTCTTGCTATTTTGTCGATTACTACAAACAGAAAAAAAAAGGTCCATAATGCCCACTCATAACACACCTGATTCATAGCAGACATTTGTAATTAAGTTATTCCTTATGGGGTACGTTTTCCTTTATGTCTTTGGGACCCATGCAAGGAAGGCACAGTGATGGACACAGACTCAGCAAATTCAACATGAATGATGTTTACTGAACAAGTAGACAACTAGTGTATCAGCTACAGTACCTAATAGTTATACACAGTAATTTTTGTAGAGACACAACTTTTATTAGTTACACTTCTTGGCAGAGGCACCGTACATGGCTGTTACTCTAACAGCAAACAGTGTTTTATAACTCTCTTTTCACAAATATATTAGAGGATACTCTGCTTAGTAGGTCTCGCTCTAGCACTGGACTTGTGTGACAACTGTGTTCTGTGCCTGTCGCATCTACTTGCTCCCAGTGGGTACAGCTGCCAGAACAATCACCTGACCAGCCGCTCCAGTGCTCCGATGGTCCATGTCTCTCTGCTCCTTCTTGGTGGGCATGGACGTCGGAATAGTACAACTTCCTCCACTTCATACAGAGCCTCTGCAACCTGCTCCTTTGCCTGCAGAGCCTCTGTCTGCACATGATGCATGTGCTATTTCTGGTTCTTAAAGGGCCAGATAACCTGCCCAGCTTATATCCTGTTTAAGGCATCTTTGCCTGTGGAAGAGCAGTGAGTGGAGCCTCTGGGAGCAGTGAGGTGCAACGGCACTGCCCTCGTTGCTCCTTGAGGTACATTTGCATATTATAAAACATCGATTCTCTAAAGAATGTGGGCACCTAGGAAGATGGGACCAAGACCATGATGTTCAACTGTCAAACACAAATGTCTCGGGTGAGACGGTTTTATTGCAATTTACCTGATGGAAAAGCCCTTTATGTTATGATTTTAAGTGAGAACTTATAGATGCCCTACTAACTGAATTGCTGTGAGTAATTGCATTCATTAAATGTCCTACCAAACCATATTACATGACTGCGTATATGTTAAAGTTGTTGCTGTTGCTTCTATATTAATATTTTTACTTAAAGGGGTTGTCTGGGTTCAGAGCTGAACCCGGACATATCTTTATTTTCACCCCGGCAGCATCCCAGAGGCTAGCATCGGAGCATCTCATGCTCCGATGCGCTCCCTTGCCCAGCGTTAGATCGAGGGGCTTTTTGTTTAGCATAACACACTGCCGGGCGGAAACTTCCGCCCGGCAGTGTGTTCGGTGACGCCACCGGCTCTGATGGGCGGGCTTTAGCGCTGCCCTAGCCATTGTACTGGCTAGGGCAGTGCTAAAGCCCGTCCATCAGTGCCGGTGACGTCACCGGGCTTCCTGGCAGCCCCATGAAGAGCCCCGGTACGTCACCCGAATTCCTAAAAATGCCTTTGTCCTGCGCGATTTAGCGCAGGGCAAAGGAGAGCTTCGGAGCATGAACTGCTCCAAATCTCAAGTCAGGGGGGCTGCCTGGGTGAAAATTGAGTTATGTCCGGGTTCAGCTCTGAACCCAGACAACCCCTTTAATAGTATCTTCATAAATAACAATCCTAAATTTACTTAAGCATCAACATCTAAAAACTTGACAATTGATATCTAATATCATGTAATGAATAGTGCAAACTCAACTTTTCTATTGCTTTCGCAATAGTACTTATGCCTACATTGCTTAGCAACCAATATTCTGCCTTTCTATAATTATTTTCTGCTAGTTACCTAGTAACTGTCTATGAAAATTACCACTGAGATGGTCCACAAATCTGTGCACCCATTACCGTGAGGCTGATGAAAGATGCACACATTACATGACAGCAGAAAACCGGTCGACAGATATTTTATTCAGCAGCTGACGGATATTACAGTTGTAAGTGTCACATGTAAGACTTACCATTGATCCCTGATGGCATCAATAGGATAAATGTCAGAACCCGAATAACTTACAAACCTCTGATAAATAATACAAGCTTGTACACAGCACCAGGAAAATAACAATATATCATTCATTATGACATGTATTATATTTCTTTAGGAAACGGTGTTGTTTGAAATCCAGCATTACTCTAGTGTTCATTATACAGTGTCATTTTCCTCATCTGCTTCTCTCTTGCAAGAGATTTAGCTATACTAGAAAAATAAATGTAACCTCGACCTCTCAAGATATGCAGTACAATACTCTATCTACTTGAACACAGGGGTATGCTCCCTACTGGTGCTGGTTAAAACTATCACAAGAAATGAAAACCAATGAAGATAATGCTCCCAGAGTGAAAACTATAAACATGGGGTCCAAGAGGGGAATGAAAAGGGAGCTAAAACTTAGCTTTTACTTTTGCTAAATAAAATATACTAGGAGAACCAATTTAAGCAAATAATACTCACAAACATGAAAACTCCCCAGTGAAAAGAATTTACTAAAATTAAATAAAACAGAACGTCCTTACCAGTTCAGACGTAACCCAAGGACGACCGGCCAAATTAAATTCAGCGAGGTCTGTCGAATATCACAATGGTGTGACTGGGTAACTACATGTACAGATAAGAGCTATGTTAGCCCTAAATGGCCCTGGTAATCAGGGAAGGGGCAGCTACTCCAACCCTGCCTATCTACTGTATACAGAGCAACTCACCTGAGAGCCAGTAAGCCTCAAAGTCACTTCATATCTGTTGAATGGCTTGGGTTGACCTGCACACCTAGATTATTATCATTAGGGTGACAAAAAGTTTTCTGATTATCCTAACATAATATTCAATAACCTTACTTTACAGTTTTGTCATGTAAACTCATTTGCATAAACATGGGCATATGGCAAAGACATGCAGAAATGAGCAGAATCTGCCTTGTTTTTCAGCTGAAAAACCATTTGCATGGAAAATTTGCGATTCGATTATTCGTGATCTACACTACTCATGAACAGCGCCATCTATTGGATTCATAGTCTTGTCATGAGACTATGAAACCAATAACATATAAAGCATCATCAATCCTTACATAAAGACGCACTACCATGAGACTACATGACAATAAATCCACTTGAACTCCGAGACACCGTTCACCTCCAGGAATACCTATAATAAAAAGAAAACTTTAAACCATATCACCTGTATAGAAGGGGGGAGGGTTGGGGATGGGAAGGGAAATGTTTAGGGAAAGGATTATTGCACTGTTTATATGTGTTTTATCTTCGTTTTCACTGCACATATCTGTAAAAAAGGAATATGACCTGTAGTTTGATCCAATATGTACCTTTGAATGTACTGTAAATGTGCAAATTATATCAAAACTTAATAAAATGTATTTTAAAAAAAAAAGACTATGAAACCAATAGATGAGTCATGAACAGCGCCATCGATTGGATTCATAGTCTTTTCATTAGGCTACATTCACAATCGCGTTTGGTGCGGATCCGTTCAGATGATACAACCGTCTGCATCAGTTTGTATTATCTTTAACATAGCCAAGACGGATCCGTCTTGAACACCATTGAAAGTCAATGGAGGATGGATACGTTTTCTATTGTGCCAGATTGTGTCATAGAAAACTGATCCGTCCCCATTGACTTACATTGTGTGTCAAAACGGATCCGTTTGGCTCAGTTTCGTCAGACGGACACCAAAACGCTGCAGGCAGCGTTTTGGTGTCCGCCTCCAGAGCGGAATGGAGACGGAACGGAGGCACACTGATGCATTCTGAGCGGATCCTTTTCCACTCAGAATGCATTAGGGCAAAACTGATCTATTTTGGACCGCTTGTGAGAGCCCTGAACTGATCTCACAAGCGGAAACGCAAAATGTCAGTGTGAAAGACTATGAATCCAATAAATGGCGTTGTTCATGAGTAGTGTTGATCGCGAGTATTCTAATCGCAAATTTTTATCGCAAAATTTCCATGCAAATGGTGTTTCAGCTGAAAAACAAGCAGATTCGGCTAATTTGTATACGACCACAATTATGCAAATGACTTTATATGACAAAACTGTATAGAAAGGTTATTGAATATTATGTTAGGACAATCAGAAAACTTTTTGTCACCCTAATGATAATGATCTAGGTGCACAGGCCCACCCAAGCCATTCAACAGTTATGAAGCAACTTTGAGGCTTACTGCATCTGTCTCACATATAGATTGTTGGCTTACACGTACCTGGATTTTGGTATATAGCTTTTGTGTGGTTGTCTATTGTATGTCATAGGTAATGGTAGTCCAAGATGCATCCAGACATCCTCCCCGTGGTGTTTCCATCAATTTCTAACCTTTTTCTGTGATCCAAACACACTCTTCTTCAGAGTAGGAGGTGCCTGGTTTAATGCTTGGGTCTCCCATTGATTTTCATTGTGTTCAATTGTGCTTGAGCATACACCGTATTAGGCAAAACACTGTGATGTGCCAAGCATAGAAATGCTCGAGCTGAACTGCTGTTTGGCCAAGCATGCTCGCTCAAAACTAGTACCCACACAAGTGTTAAGTGTTTTGTTCTAAACAAGCCTGGAAAAATTTTCCTTTTTAATTGGGGGCAGCAGCAATTTAGTGTGGATGTGGAAACGGTAGGGTAATTGTGGCATGTGGTCTCAATAGTGGCTGCAGCATGCGCAGCACAGCATGGAACAAAGAAGACAGTAGATTTGTGTGGCTCTTTAGGGGTAGTAGTAGTGATGCTATGTAGTGGTAATGGTAGTGGCCAGTATCGAACATAATGGTAGGCAGGCAGCAGCAGTGACATGATGGAGCATGATGTGACACCATCAATGTATTGGGATTTCTATAGCTTATTACTAGAGTTGAGCGAACACCTGGATGTTCGGGTTCGACGAGTTCGGCCGAACTTTCGAAAAATGTTCGGGTTCGGGATCCGAACTCGACCCGAACTTCATCCCGAACCCGAACCCCATAGAAGTCAATGGGGACCCGAACTTTTGGGCACTAAAAAGGCTGTAAAACACACCCGGAAAGGGCTAGAGGGCTGCAAAAGGCAGCAAAATGTAGTTAAATCCCCTGCAAACAAATGTAGATAGGGAAATGATGAGTTAACATAAAATAAATAAAAATTAAACAATATTAATTGGAGTGAGGTCCCATAGCACAGAATCAGGCTTCAAGTCACCCACCAATGGAGAAGGTCACTTACTATTATTTTGACCACAGCACCCAGACAAAGGAAAGAGGTCCCACAGCAGAGAACCAGGCATCATATCACCCACCACAGGAGTAGGCCACCATTTAGTTACTTTGACCTCTACACCCAGACGGAGGAGAGAGGTTACACAGCAGAGAATCAGGCATTTAGATCACCCACCACAGGAGTAGGCCACCATTGAATCAGACCCCGGCAACCATGTCAGATGGCACAAGCATAAGCTTTATATCAATCAGCACAGGAGAAGGCGACTTTGACAGACTTTGACCCCTACACCCGGACGGAGGAGAGAGGTTTCAAAGCAGAGAATCAGGCATTTAGATCACCCACCACAGGAGTAGGCCCCCATTGAATCAGACCCTGGCAACCATGTCAGATGGCACAACCATCAGCTTTATATCAATCAGCACAGGAGAAGGCGACTTTGAAAGACTTTGACCCCTACACCCAGATGGAGGAGAGAGGTTTCACAGCAGAGAATCAGGCATCATATCAACCACCACAGGAGAAGCCACCATTTAGTTACTTTGACCCCTGCACCCAGGAAGAGGAGAGAGGCACCACAGCACATATTCTGGCATCATATCAGCCACCACAGGAGAAGCCACCATTGAGTTACTTTGACCCCTGCACCCAGGAAGAGGAGAGAGGCCCCACAGCACATATTCTGGCATCATATCAGCCACCACAGGAGAAGCCACCATTGAGTTACTTTGACCCCCGCACCCAGGAAGAGGAGAGAGGCACCACAGCACATATTCTGGCATCATATCAGCCACCACAGGAGAAGCCACCATTGAGTTACTTTGACCCCTGCACCCAGGAAGAGGAGAGAGGCCCCACAGCACATATTCTGGCATCATACTAACCACCACAGGAGAAGCCACCATTGAGTTACTTTGACCCCTGCACCCAGGAAGAGGAGAGAGGCCCCACAGCACATATTCTGGCATCATATCAGCCACCACAGGAGAAGCCACCATTGAGTTACTTTGACCCCCGCACCCAGGAAGAGGAGAGAGGCACCACAGCACATATTCTGGCATCATATCAGCCACCACAGGAGAAGCCACCATTGAGTTACTTTGACCCCTGCACCCAGGAAGAGGAGAGAGGCCCCACAGCACATATTCTGGCATCATACTAACCACCACAGGAGAAGCCACCATTGAGTTACTTTGACCCCTGCACCCAGGAAGAGGAGAGAGGCCCCACAGCACATATTCTGGCATCATATCAGCCACCACAGGAGAAGCCACCATTGAGTTACTTTGACCCCCGCACCCAGGAAGAGGAGAGAGGCACCACAGCACATATTCTGGCATCATATCAGCCACCACAGGAGAAGCCACCATTGAGTTACTTTGACCCCTGCACACAGGAAGAGGAGAGAGGCCCCACAGCACATATTCTGGCATCATACTAACCACCACAGGAGAAGCCACCATTGAGTTACTTTGACCCCTGCACCCAGGAAGAGGAGAGAGGCCCCACAGCACATATTCTGGCATCATATCAGCCACCACAGGAGAAGCCACCATTGAGTTACTTTGACCCCCGCACCCAGGAAGAGGAGAGAGGCACCACAGCACATATTCTGGCATCATATCAGCCACCACAGGAGAAGCCACCATTGAGTTACTTTGACCCCCGCACCCAGGAAGAGGAGAGAGGCACCACAGCACATATTCAGGCATCATATCACACACCACAGGAGAAGGCCTCTTTCAGTGATTTAGGCCTTTGGACCCAGACAGAGGAGAGAGGCACCACAGCACATATTCTGGCATCATATCAGCCACCACAGGAGAAGCCACCATTGAGTTACTTTGACCCCCGCACCCAGGAAGAGGAGAGAGGCACCACAGCACATATTCAGGCATCATTTCACACACCACAGGAGAAGGCCTCTTTCAGTGATTTAGGCCTTTGGACCCAGACAGAGGAGAGAGGCACCACAGCACATATTCTGGCATCATATCAGCCACCACAGGAGAAGCCACCATTTAGTTACTTTGACCCCTGCACCCAGGAAGAGGAGAGAGGCACCACAGCACATATTCTGGCATCATATCAGCCACCACAGGAGAAGCCACCATTTAGTTACTTTGACCCCTTCACCCAAACAGAGGAGAGAGGTTCCACATCAGAGAATCAGGCATCATATCAACCACCACAGGAGTAGGCCACAATTTAGTTTATTTGACCCCTGCACCCAGGAAGAGGAGAGAGGCCCCACAGCACATATTCTGGCATCATATCAGCCACCACAGGAGAAGCCACCATTTAGTTACTTTGACCCCTGCACCCAGGAAGAGGAGAGAGGCACCACAGCACATATTCTGGCATCATATCAGCCACCACAGGAGAAGCCACCATTTAGTTACTTTGACCCCTTCACCCAAACAGAGGAGAGAGGTTCCACATCAGAGAATCAGGCATCATATCAACCACCACAGGAGTAGGCCACAATTTAGTTTATTTGACCCCTGCACCCAGGAAGAGGAGAGAGGCCCCACAGCACATATTCTGGCATCATATCACACACCACAGGAGAAGGCCTCTTTCAGTGATTTAGGCCTTTGGACCCAGACAGAGGAGAGAGGTCAGAGATTAGCTTCATATCCCCCAGCACAGCAGAAGACCGCTTTATTTGACTTAGGCCTCAGCACCCAGACAGAAGACAGAGGTAGCATGGCAGAGGTTATGGCTTCATGTCACCCGTTAGTTTAACCGGCCACTTTCATCTGGTTAGGCCCCGGCGCCCAGACAGAGAAGAGTTTCATTCAACTGTGGGTTTCATAAAATTTGTATCAAATAAAGAAGTGGCCCGTAGCACAACAAGACATGTTTTAGGCAGTTAATAAGGACTACTCTGCACAAGGGAGGGACAGGTCCTGTGGGATCCATGCCTGGTTCATCTTTATGAAGGTCAGCTTGTCCACGTTGGCTGTGGACAGGCGGCTGCGCTTGTCAGTAATGACGCCCCCTGCCGTGCTGAATACGCGTTCAGATAAAACGCTGGCCGCCGGGCAGGAAAGCACCTCCAAGGCATAACATGCTAACTCTGGCCACGTGGACAATTTCGAAACCCAGTAGTTGAATGGGGCCGAACCATCCGTCAGGATGTGGAGGGGTGTGCAGACATACTGTTCAACCATGTTAGTGAAATGCTGCCTCCTGCTAACACGTTCCGTATCAGGTGTCGGTGCAGATAGCTGTGGCGTGGAGACAAAACTTTTCCACATTTCTGCCATGCTAACCCAGCCCTCAGATGAGCTGGCCGTGACACAGCTGCGTTGGCGACCTCTTGCCACTCCTCTGCCTTCACCTTCCACCTGTTCCCCTGTGACATGTGGGAATGCTCTCAAGAGCGCCTCTATCAGCGTGCGCTTGTACTCGCGCATCTTACGGTCGCGCTCCAGTTCAGGAATTAAAGTGGGCACATTGTCTTTATACCGGGGATCCAGCAGGGTGGCCACCCAGTAGTCTGCACACGTTAAAACGTGGGCAACTCTGCTGTCGTTGCGCAGGCATTGGAGCATATATTCGCTCATGTGGGCCAGGCTACCCATGGGTAAGGACAAGCTGTCCTCTGTGGGAGGCGTATCGTCATCGTCCACCGTATCCCCCCAGCCACGCACCAGTGATGGGCCTGGGCTGCCACCCCGCTGTGAACTTGCGTCATCCTCGTCCCCCTCCACCTCCTCCTCCTCATCCTCCTCGTCCTCCAGTACAGTGCCTTGGCTGCCGACTTGTGAACCTGTCCTCTGCTGCTTAAACAAACCTCCCTCTGAGCCACTTCGAACAGACTGGCCCGAAAGTGTTAGAAACGAGCCCTCATCCTCCTCCTCCTCCTCCACCTGGGCCACCTCCTCTAACATCATTGCCCTAAGTGTTTTCTCAAGGAGACATAGAAGTGGTATTGTAACGCTGATAACAGTGTCATCGCCACTGGCCATGTTGGTGGAGTACTCGAAACAGCGCAGCAGGGCACACAGGTCTCGCATGGAGGCCCAATCATTGGTGGTGAAGTGGTGCTGTTCGGCAGTACGACTGACGCGAGCGTGCTGCAGCTGAAACTCCACTATGGCCTGCTGCTGCTCGCACAGTCTCTCCAGCATGTGCAAGGTGGAGTTCCACCGGGTGGGCACGTCGCATATGAGGCGGTGAGCGGGAAGGCCGAAGTTCCGCTGTAGCGCAGACAGGCGAGCAGCGGCAGGATGTGAACGGCGGAAGCGCGCACAGACGGCCCGCACTTTATGCAGCAGCTCTGACATGTTGGGGTAGTGGTGAATGAACCTCTGCACCACCAAGTTCAGCACATGCGCCAGGCAAGGGATGTGCGTCAAACCGGCTAGTCCCAGAGCTGCCACGAGATTTCGCCCATTATCGCATACCACCAGGCCTGGCTTGAGGCCCACCGGCAGAAACCACTCGTCGGTCTGTTGTTCAATACCCCGCCACAACTCCTTTGCGCTGTGGGGCCTGTCCCCCAAACATATGAGTTTCAGAATGGCCTGCTGACGTTTACCCCGGGCTGTGCTGAAGTTGGTGGTGAAGGTGTGTGGCTGACCGGATGAGCTGGTGGAAGCAGTGGAGGAGGAAGCCGAGTAGGAGGAGGAGGCTACAGGAGGCAGAGAATGATGCCCTGTGATCCTAGGGGGCGGAAGGACGTGCGCCAAGGAACTGTCCGCCGGGGGCCCAGCCGCCACTACATTCATCCAGTGTGCAGTTAGTGAGATATAGCGTCCCTGGCCGTGCTTACTGGTCCACGTATCTGTGGTTAGGTGGACCTTGCCACAAATGGCGTTGCGCAGTGCACACTTGATTTTATCGGACACTTGCATGTGCAGGGAAGGCACGGCTGTCTTGGAGAAGTAGTGGCGGCTGGGAACCACATACTGCGGGACAGCCATGGCCATCAGCTGTTTGAAGCTGTCTGTGTCCACCAGCCGGAATGACAGCATTTCAAAGGCCAGCAGTTTAGAAATGCTGGCGTTCAGGCCAAGGGCTCGAGGGTGACTCGGGGGGAATTTGCGCTTCCTCTCTAAGGTTTGAGATATTGAGAGCTGAACGCTGCTGTGTGATATAGTGGAGACGCTAGTTGACGGTGGCGGTGGTGGTGGTGTCGGTGGCACATCCTCTGTTTGCTGCTCGGCAGGTGGCAACATTCCTCTCGAGGCGGAAGCCGAGGCAGCAGCGGTAGAGGGAGCAGGGGGAGCCTCAGCGAGTGCCTGGTTTTTAAGGTGTGTACCCCACTGCAGTTCATGCTTTGCATGTAGATGCCTGGTCATGCAGGTTGTGCTGAGGTTCAGAACGTTAATGCCTCGCCTCAGGCTCTGATGGCAGAGCGTGCAAGTCACTCGGGTCTTGTCGGTAGGACATTGTTTAAAGAAGTGCCATGCCAGGGAACTCTTTGAAGCTGCCTTTGTGGGGCTGGGTCCCTGTTGGCGATGTCCAGTAGCAGGCGAACTCTGGGGGCGGCGGCTCGTCTGCTTTGGCCCCCTGCTCCCTCTTTGGCTTCGCTGTTGTCTCGGTCTCACCACTACCTCTTCCTCTGAACTGTGAAAGTCATCGCCACGACCTTCAGTCCATGTGGGGTCTAAGACCTCATCGTCCTCTGCATCGTCTTCCACCCAGTCTCCCTCCCTGACCTCCTCCTGTTCAGTCTGCACACTGCAAAAAGACGCGGCAGTGGGCACCTGTGTTTCGTCATCATCAGAGAGTCGGTGACTCTGCTGTGGTGGTATTCCCATGTCCTCTTCATCTGGAGACATAAGTGGTTGTGCGTCAGTGCATGGTATGTCTTCCTCCACTGGGGAAGGGCTAGGTGGACGCCCCTGGGAAACCCTGGAAGCAGAGTCTTCAAACAGAAGAAGAGACTGCTGCATAACTTGTGGCTCAGACCGTTTCCCTGATATGCTTGGGGGTGATGTGACAGACTGATGGGCTTGGTTTTCAGGTGCCACCTGTGCGCTTTCCGCAGAAGACTGGGTGGAAGACCATGTGGTGAACGTGCTGGAAGCACTGTCGGCCACCCAATCGATTAATGCCTGTACCTGCTCAGGCCTTACCATCCTAAGAGCGGCATTGGGCCCCACGAGATATTGCGGTACATTCTGCCGGCTAGTTGAGGGAGTTCGTTCCCTACTGTGTGCGCCTGGGGCCGAACGGCCACGTCCTCTACCAGCAACAGAGGCTCCACGGACACCACCACGACCGCGTCCTCGTCCCTTAATAGTATTTTTCTTCATTGTTGCGATTCAACTCGCACCACAATGAAATATATTATTTTTTATAAGCAAAATCCCCTCACTGGAATACTTTCAGTCTTTTGACTGTATGGATTACAGATGGAATGACTGTTATATGTGAGTACCGCTTTCTTTGACAGATTCTAGTATGGGTACATATATGTTTTCCCAACCCCAGCACATTAGTTTGCTAATTCCAGATGTATGAAACGCAGGCCTAACTGTATCTAGTATATTGAACGCCAGATAAACTAACTTGGCCTTTTTTAAATAAAAAAAATCCCCTCACTGGAATACTTTCAGTCTTTTGACTGTATGGATTACAGATGGAATGACTGTTATATGTGAGTACCGCTTTCTTTGACAGATTCTAGTATGGGTACATATATGTTTTCCCAACCCCAGCACATTAGTTTGCTAATTCCAGATGTATGAAACGCAGGCCTAACTGTATCTAGTATATTGAACGCCAGATAAACTAACTTGGCCTTTTTTAAATAAAAAAAATCCCCTCACTGGAATACTTTCAGTCTTTTGACTGTATGGATTACAGATGGAATGACTGTTATATGTGAGTACCGCTTTCTTTGACAGATTCTAGTATGGGTACATATATGTTTTCCCAACCCCAGCACATTAGTTTGCTAATTCCAGATGTATGAAACGCAGGCCTAACTGTATCTAGTATATTGAACGCCAGATAAACTAACTTGGCCTTTTTTAAATAAAAAAAAAATTCCCTCACTGGAATACTTTCAGTCTTTTGACTGTATGGATTACAGATGGAATGACTGTTATATGTGAGTACCGCTTTCTTTGACAGATTCTAGTATGGGTACATATATGTTTTCCCAACCCCAGCACATTAGTTTGCTAATTCCAGATGTATAAAACGCAGGCCTAACTGTATCTAGTATATTGAACGCCAGATAAACTAACTTGGCCTTTTTTAAATAAAAAAAATTCCCTCACTGGAATACTTTCAGTCTTTTGACTGTATGGATTACAGATGGAATGACTGTTATATGTGAGTACCGCTTTCTTTGACAGATTCTAGTATGGGTACATATATGTTTTCCCAACCCCAGCACATTAGTTTGCTAATTCCAGATGTATGAAACGCAGGCCTAACTGTATCTAGTATATTGAACGCCAGATAAACTAACTTGGCCTTTTTTAAATAAAAAAAATTCCCTCACTGGAATACTTTCAGTCTTTTGACTGTATGGATTACAGATGGAATGACTGTTATATGTGAGTACCGCTTTCTTTGACAGATTCTAGTATGGGTACATATATGTTTTCCCAACCCCAGCACATTAGTTTGCTAATTCCAGATGTATGAAACGCAGGCCTAACTGTATCTAGTATATTGAACGCCAGATAAACTAACTTGGCCTTTTTTAAATAAAAAAAATTCCCTCACTGGAATACTTTCAGTCTTTTGACTATATGGATTACAGATGGAATGACTGTTATATGTGAGTACCGCTTTCTTTGACAGATTCTAGTATGGGTACATATATGTTTTCCCAACCCCAGCACATTAGTTTGCTAATTCCAGATGTATGAAACGCAGGCCTAACTGTATCTAGTATATTGAACGCCAGATAAACTAACTTGGCCTTTTTTAAATAAAAAAAATTCCCTCACTGGAATACTTTCAGTCTTTTGACTGTATGGATTACAGATGGAATGACTGTTATATGTGAGTACCGCTTTCTTTGACAGATTCTAGTATGGGTACATATATGTTTTCCCAACCCCAGCACATTAGTTTGCTAATTCCAGATGTATGAAACGCAGGCCTAACTGTATCTAGTATATTGAACGCCAGATAAACTAACTTGGCCTTTTTTAAATAAAAAAAATCCCCTCACTGGAATACTTTCAGTCTTTTGACTGTATGGATTACAGATGGAATGACTGTTATATGTGAGTACCGCTTTCTTTGACAGATTCTAGTATGGGTACATATATGTTTTCCCAACCCCAGCACATTAGTTTGCTAATTCCAGATGTATGAAACGCAGGCCTAACTGTATCTAGTATATTGAACGCCAGATAAACTAACTTGGCCTTTTTTAAATAAAAAAAATCCCCTCACTGGAATACTTTCAGTCTTTTGACTGTATGGATTACAGATGGAATGACTGTTATATGTGAGTACCGCTTTCTTTGACAGATTCTAGTATGGGTACATATATGTTTTCCCAACCCCAGCACATTAGTTTGCTAATTCCAGATGTATGAAACGCAGGCCTAACTGTATCTAGTATATTGAACGCCAGATAAACTAACTTGGCCTTTTTTAAATAAAAAAAAAATTCCCTCACTGGAATACTTTCAGTCTTTTGACTGTATGGATTACAGATGGAATGACTGTTATATGTGAGTACCGCTTTCTTTGACAGATTCTAGTATGGGTACATATATGTTTTCCCAACCCCAGCACATTAGTTTGCTAATTCCAGATGTATAAAACGCAGGCCTAACTGTATCTAGTATATTGAACGCCAGATAAACTAACTTGGCCTTTTTTAAATAAAAAAAATTCCCTCACTGGAATACTTTCAGTCTTTTGACTGTATGGATTACAGATAGAATGACTGTTATATGTGAGTACCGCTTTCTTTGACAGATTCTAGTATGGGTACATATATGTTTTCCCAACCCCAGCACATTAGTTTGCTAATTCCAGATGTATGAAACGCAGGCCTAACTGTATCTAGTATATTGAACGCCAGATAAACTAACTTGGCCTTTTTTAAATAAAAAAAATTCCCTCACTGGAATACTTTCAGTCTTTTGACTGTATGGATTACAGATGGAATGACTGTTATATGTGAGTACCGCTTTCTTTGACAGATTCTAGTATGGGTACATATATGTTTTCCCAACCCCAGCACATTAGTTTGCTAATTCCAGATGTATGAAACGCAGGCCTAACTGTATCTAGTATATTGAACGCCAGATAAACTAACTTGGCCTTTTTTAAATAAAAAAAATTCCCTCACTGGAATACTTTCAGTCTTTTGACTGTATGGATTACAGATGGAATGACTGTTATATGTGAGTACCGCTTTCTTTGACAGATTCTAGTATGGGTACATATATGTTTTCCCAACCCCAGCACATTAGTTTGCTAATTCCAGATGTATGAAACGCAGGCCTAACTGTATCTAGTATATTGAACGCCAGATAAACTAACTTGGCCTTTTTTAAATAAAAAAAAAATTCCCTCACTGGAATACTTTATGGCTTTTCACTGTATGGATTATAGGTGGACTGGTATTAGTAGGGGTGACACAAGCACACCCAAGTCCCTGATGTAGGATTTCTATGGCACAGACCACTATTACAAGTGATTAATGGACGTTGGGAGAGATTGTGCTGCAGCACTAGTCCCAAGATGGCCGCCGCCTATCAGCCCAGTAACATGTGCCACAAAATGGTCTGCACAACCTTTAAAAAAAATAGCCTTGGACTGTGCTGCTAAATCGCTATTGGTCTGAATCCCAGGTGTAGATGTCTGACTTGTTTGGAGCTTTGGAATGCACACTGTGGCAGCTTCTGCTGCAGCACTACAAGTCGCAAAATGGCGGCCGGCGGTCAGCCCAGGTACATGTGGATGGAAAAATCACTCTGGCCACTCTAAAAATAGCCAATCCCTATCAAAAAAGCAGCTCAGCTGCAGTTGTTCAGATGAATCACAGGTGGAGGAGAGAAATTTGCTTCCAGTTATTCAATTATCCCTGCCTATTCTCGCCCTAGCATCAGCTGCGTCTATCCCTGTTCTATTCACATCGGGAGTGAGCACGTCCCGACGTGCGCACAAGCTTATAAAGAGGCTGAGTCACATGCTGCACTTGGCCAATCACAGCCTTGCCAATAGTAGGCATGGCTGCGATGGCATCTTAGGGCAAGTAGTATGATGCATGTTGATTGGCTGCTTTGCAGCCTTTCAAAATGCGCCAAAATACATGCCGAACGACGAACCCGAACCCGAACTTTTACGAAAAAGTTCGGGTTCGGGTCCGTGTCACGAACACCCCAAAATTCGGTACGGACCCGAACTATGCTCGAACTGTTCGCTCAACACTACTTATTACACCTCCAATCGATAGGTGACATTGCAGCTTAATGCATTAGGATTTAACATATTTCTGTGGTTTGCACAGGCACACTGACAATTGCAGTAAACTGATTTTGTTTGCGGCGGCTCCCTGGCACCATATTTTTGCACTGGATGTACACAGTTGATATTCTATTGCATACAGTGTATAGACTAGGTTTAGATTCAACATATTTCTACTCTTTTTCTCTTCAGAATCTGAGGTTGGCATTAATGCTTTAGGTAATGTATGTAATCTGCAATTGAGGTGTACAGGGTTTAGGATACAACTGGCCAGACTGTCTCTAAGTGTGGATGGTGTCGGGGCAGTTTCCCACTCACAGCAGTAATGCCTGTTGCCAATTTTACCCACTCAGTTTGCTTGGCCATTAAAGATCCTGGAAGTTCCTCTCTCTATTTTTTTATGGAGTACTATAAAAATGGTGAGGTCTCGCTCAGTAGATAATCTTCAGAGAAGGCAATTCTCTACAACTTTGGTCCAGTGAAGAGGAAGCACATGTGGCAACTCTACTTTCCACTGCAAACTCACTACTAGATTAGACTAATCTGAACTGGCTGGGGGCTGATCTAAACAGTCCATATGTCTGCTTCCTCTAGGGGCTTTGTCAGAGTTGGTTAACTACATCACTTCCATACATTACCAAACTAAGTGTTCATGACATTAAGTAACAATAAATAGAATTACGGTAAATAACATGACAAACATTACAGAACAATTTGCAAGTACCCACCTCTTGTGTAAGGCAGTTCCAGATGTCATGCTTGTGACGGACAGTATCTAATATGGTCCATAGTATCCAGCAGAGCAGCTAAATTCAGGAGCATAATAGGTAATCATGGGGCTCTGATGCTCCATTGCAAAGTTTGGAATGGAACAAGACTCCATTATGGTCAAAACTAGTGATGATCGAGCACCCCTATGCTCCGGTGCTCTGCCTGAGCAGACGGGATGCTCGGGTGCTCTACCGAGCACCCGAGCCCTATAGAAGTCAATGGGAGGACACGAGCATTAAACCAGGCACCCCCTGCTCTGAAGAGGGGAGGGTGCCTGGTTCATAGGAAAAGGTCAGAAATTGATGGAAACACCACCAAAATGGGCCGGGGACAGCATTGGGGGGAAATCTGGTTGCATCTTGGACTACAATGTCGCTGCTGGTAACTATGTTGCCCGAGTTGAATGCCACTTTTACAGACTGACCATAAAACTCACAAAACCGAAAATAAAAGCGATTTTAGATGAAAAATTGTTAGGAAACATTCTTTCCTGTATATTTAATTTTATATAAAGAGCAAGTTCAGACAAAAAATGTTGTGATTTTCGGAACTGGAGCCATGACTAAGAGGGACGCCGGTGGTTTGGATTGTGTTGACGATCAAACTAAACTCATTGGAAAAGGAACGGCCGGTGGCATCCGTATTGTACCTGTAGAGGTGAAATTCTTGTACCGGCGCAAGCCGAACCACACCTGAAACCTTTGTTGCCACAAACGTTTTCATTAATCAACAACTTAAGTTGGAGGTTCGAAGACGATCCCCAGCAGCGTTATTCCCATTTCCCGCCGAGAATTTTCTGGGAAACTAAAGTCTTCGGGTTCCGGGGGAAGTATGGTTGCAAAGCTGAAACTTTAACTAATTGATGGAAGGGCACCACCAGGAGTGGAGCCTGCGGCTTAATTTGACTACGCACGGGAAGCCTCACCCGGCCCGGACACAGAAAGGACTGACAGATTGATACCTATTTCGCGATTCTGTGGGAGGTGGTGCATGGCCGTTTTTAGCGTGTGGATCGAGTCGATTTGTGTGGTTCATTCCGATAACCAAAGACACTCCTCCGTGCTAATTAGTTACGTGACCCCCGGTGATTACGATTGTGTTGACCAGACTATCATCTGATGATAATGAACTTTGAAGAGGAACGGACGTTGAGCTGACCGTGTAAAAAATTGTAGGTGAGGGCCTGCTGCCGCTTTGTTAACTCTAGATAACTTCTAAGTTGATCGCATGTCCCCGTGATGTTGACGATCTATTCGGATGTTTGCTCTATCAACTTTCGATGTTCTTTTTTGCGCCTACCATGGTGACCACGGGTAATGGGGAATCAGGGTTCGCTTCCGGAGAGGGAGCCTGAGGGATGGCCACGGCTACCACTTCCAAGAAAGGCAGGCGGGGGCGCGCAAATTTCCCAGTACCGACTCAGGGAGGTAGTGACGATAAATAACAATACAGGACTCCTTAGAGAGCCTGTCATTGGAACGAGTACAAAAAAATTACAGGGAATGTCATAGGTATTTAGGATGAGGAAACGTTATACAGGAGAGGTAAAGTATGATTGATGGCCTGCTGGTGACCCACTAAAACATTAGGGGTGAGGGTCTTCAGCTGAGCTGACCATCTAAAACATTATGGGTGAGGGCCTGCTGGTGAGCTGACCATCTAAAACATTATGGGTGAGGGCCTGCTGGTGAGCTGACCATCTAAAACATTATGGGTGAGGGCCTGCTGGTGAGCTGACCATCTAAAACATTATGGGCGAGGGCCTGCTGGTGAGCTGACCATCTAAAACATTATGGGTGAGGGCCTGCTGGTGAGCTGACCATCTAAAACATTATGGGTGAGGGCCTGCTGGTGAGCTGACCATCCGAAAAATTATATGAGAAGGATGAACGAGGAGGAGGAGGACGAGAAAAGGAAGATTCAACCATGTACCCTTTTTTGTGGCGGAAGGGGTGCATGGGAATACAGAGTATTCAGTACATTCTAAACAACACATTTAAAGTGCCTTTATGTTCAGTCGTGGCTTTCCTCTGGTGGAGTGGAGAAGTCAGGGGCAATCCAGGCCTTGTTCATTTTTATAAGAGTCAACCTGTCAGCATTTTCAGTTGACAGCCGGATACGCTTATCTGTTATAATGCCACCAGCAGCACTAAAAATACCCGCTCAGACAAAACGCTGGCGGGACGGCAGGCCAGCACCTCCAAGGCGTAGAGCGCCAGTTCGTGCCACGTGTCCAGCTGTTGTAAGGCACTGAGGGATCACTGAGGACGCTGACACTGTCTGCTACGTACTCCTTTACCATCTTCCAAAACTTTTCCCTCCTTGTGACACCAGGACGTGCATCATGTTGAGGGTGCTGGCGGGGTGTCATAAAACTGTCCCAGGCCTTGGAGATTGTTGCCCTACCTTTGCTGGAAGTGCTATGTGTTCCCCTTGTCTCCCTACCTCGGTTGCCCAAGGAAGTACGGACTCTGCTGCCAGCGCTGTCAGATGGAAATTTTTGCAGCAATCTGTCAACAAGGAACTTCTGGTATAAGCACCATTTTGCTCGTCCTCTTCACCGTAGGAATGAGAGATGAGAAGTTCTCTTTGTATCGGGGGTCCAGAAGTGTGAACACCCAGTAATCCCTGTTATCTTAAATGCATATAACACGGGGGTTACGGGAAAGGCAACCTAACATAAAGTCAGCCATGTCTGCCAGAGTACCAGTGGGCAAGACTTCGCTGTCATCATCAGGAGGATGACTTTCCATCTCCTCATCCTCTTCCTCCTCTTCTGTCTACCCACGCTGAACAGATGGAATTAAAGTTCCATGGCTACTACCCTGTGTAGCGGAGGCAACCGTCCCCTGCTCCTCCTCCTCCTCCAATACGCGCTGAGAAGACAAACTGAGGGTGTTCTGGCTATCACCCAGGGTCATGTCTTCTTCCCCCATTTCCAACTCTTCCCCACGAATAGCGTCGGCCTTAGGCTACTTTCACACTAGCGTTCGGGTGTCCGCTTGTGAGCTCCGTTTGAAGGGTCTCACAAGCGGCCCCGAACGCATCCGTACTGCCCTAATGCATTCTGAGTGGATGCGGATCCGCTCAGAATGCATCAGTCTGGCAGCGTTCAGCCTCCGCTCCGCTCAGCAAGCGGACACCTGAACGCTGCTTGCAGCGTCAATGGGGACGGATCCGTTTGAAGATGACACAATATGGCTCAATATTCAAACGGATCCGTCCCCCATTGACTTTCAATGTAAAGTCTGGACGGATCCGTTCAGGCTACTTTCAGACTTAGAATTTTTTTTAAACTATAATGCAGACGGATCCGTTCTGAACGGATCCAAACGTCTGCATTATAGGAGCGGATCCGTCTGTGCAGACATCAGACGGACCCGCTCTGAACGCTAGTGTGAAATTAGCCTTAATTGTGAGCAGCGAGCGTTTGAGTAGACACAGAAGTGGGATGGTTACACTGACAATAGCATTATCGCCGCTCACCATCTGTGTCGATTCCTCAAAGTTTCTTAACACCTCACAGAGGTCAGACATCCATGCCCACTCCTCGCTTGTGAAGAGCGGAAGTTGACTGGAAAGGCGACAACCGTGCTGCAGCTGGTATTCCATTACTGCCCTTTGCTGCTCACAAAACCTGGCCAACATGTGTAACGTGGAGTTCCAGCGCGTGCTCACGTCGCACAACAGCCGGTGAGCTGGCAATTTCAAGCGCTGCTGCAGCGTCAACAGACCGGCTGAAGCTGTTGATGACTTGCCGAAATGTGCACACACGCGGCACACCTACGCCAGTAGCTCGGGCCAATTGGGGTAGGTTTTCAGAAACCGCTGAACCACTAAGTTAAAGACGTGGGCTAGGCTTGGGATGTGTGTGAGCTTGCCGAGATCCAAAACTGCCACCAAGTTACGCCCATTATCACACACAACCATGCCTGGTTGCAGGTTGAGTGGCGAGAGACACAGCTCAGTCTGGTCTCTTATCCCCTGCCACAGCTCTGCAGCGGTGTGCTGTTTATCCCCTAAGCATATCATCTTCAGCACGGCCTGTTGACGCATCCCCACAGCAGTGCTACACTGCTTCCAGCTACCAGCTGATGGCTGACTGGTGCTGCACGCGGAGAATTCGGAGGTGGAAGTGGAGGAGGAGGCAGAGGAGGAGGAGCCACTTACATAGGTGCTGGCGGTAACCCTGATGGAAGTAGGGCCCGCAATCCTGGGCGTCAGTAGCACCTGTGCCATCCCAGGGTACAAGTCGCTCCCAGCCTCCACTACGTTCACCCAGTGTGCCATCAGGGAAATGTAGCGTTCCTGGCCACAAGCACTTGTCCATGTGTCAGTCGTTAGGTGGACCTTAGCACAGGTGATGTTAGCAGACACATGCTGGTGTAAGGCGGGGACGGCACACCGGGAAAAAAAGTGGCGGCTGGGGACTGAGTACCGAGGGACGGCCGCCGACATCAGGCCGCGGAAGGCCTCGGTGTCCACAAGCCTAAATGGCAACATTTCAACCGCCAGTAACTTAGAAAGTTGGGCGGTTAGCGCCATGGCCTGTGGGTGGGTGGCTGGGTATTTGCACTTGCGCTCAAATGCCTGGGGTAAAGACATTTGGACGCTGCGCTGGGACAGGGAAGTGGATGTGGTCGCTGATGGTGCTTGCGACGGTACAGGTGCAGCGTGGGAGGCATCCGGGCCTGCGCCTTCAACAGGCGATTGGTCGTCACCCAACATAGGGGGAAGAGGAGGCAGTGGTGTGACCCGCGGACACAGATTGTGGACCCAGGCGTTCCTCTCATTTATTGCGGTGCTTGGCTGCCATGTGGCGGATCATGCTGGTGGTGGTGAGGTTGCTATTGTTCACACCTTGGCTCATTTTGGTGTGGCACAGGTTGCAAACTACTATTCTTTTTTCGTCTGCACTTTCCACAAAAAAGCGCCATACCGCGGAACACCTACCCCTTGGCAAGGGAAATTTCCGCAAGGGGGTGCTCCGTGGAACACTTGTGGGCCTGTTTGGCGTGGCCCGCCTTCTCCCTGTTGCCACCCCACTGCCTCTTCTAGCCTGTTGCGGTGCTGAAGATCGCTCCCCCTCGGGACTACTGTCCTCGCTCGAGTTTCCGCCTTCCCATGTTGGGTCAGTGACCTCATCGTCCACCAAGTCCTCTTCAACTTCCCCACTCCGATCATCCTCCTCATTTTCTGACCCCAACACAACTTCAGTGATTGACAACGGTATATCATCCTCTTCATCAACCTCTGCAGACAGTAATTGTGGTTGACTTGATGACAACTGTGTCTCGTTATCATCCACCTACTTAACCCCTTCCCGACTGCAATCTGTATATATACGTGATAGCTGCACATGCCCCGTGCAGCTATCACGTCTATAAACATCAAGACAGTTCTTTAATCCAAGCGCTGTAAAGTGCTTGGATTAAAGCTTCTGCCCCTGCACTGCTGCGGTCACGGACAGCATACAGTTCAGTAATGCCGGCAAGGGACCAATCAGAGTGGCCCCTTGCCGACAATCGATCCGATTGGTTAGTCTGTGCAGACTAACCAATCGGATCGCGGCAGTGTAAAAAATGCCGGTTTCAGGCTCTGATCTGCGCTCTGCAGATCACAGCCTGAAATCAGGTAGTGTCTCTGTGGCCCCCAATCTGTGCCCCCTGATCTGCCTCCAACACCCCCCTGTCCGCGCTTGCCCCTGATGCAGTAGTTCCCCCACCCGATCCATATTCATGTAGTCCCTGAAGCTTTACGCCCCATGCTGTCTCCCCGCCCCTCCTGCCCCAGCCTCCCTCACCCTCAATGTTAGGCGCCGTACCCCAATACCCCCCCCCTTTCCAGCACTGCCCCCGATCCTGTGCCCCCGCTATGTGTGATGGCGGCGGCATTCCTGAGCCGCCGCCATCAGCAGCGAGTGTCAGCTCTATGCTGACACTCTGCTGTAACCCCATAGATGCCGCGGTTGCGGCATCCATGGGGTTAATAGAGGGAGGGAGCTCCCTCTCTCAACCATCGGGGCTGCAGCGCTGTGATAGCAGCGCCCGATGGTTGACATGGCAACCGGACACTTTGCAAAGGCGTCCGGTTGCCATGGCAAAGGCGTCCGGTGCTGCCACCTACAGGGCATCTAATAGTATTATACTTTGCAATGCAAGAGCATTGCAAAGTATAGTACAGCCATCAGCCCCATTGGATCTTCATGATCCAAGAGGGACTTGATAAAAAAAGAAAGTGAAAATAATAAAAATAAAAAATAAAAAAAGGAATAAAAATGTAAATTAAAAAAAGAAATTGCCTTTTCCTATAAAAAAATGAAAAAATAAAATAAAATACACATATTAGGTGTCACCGCGTCCGTAACGACCGTCTCTATAAATATATCACATGATAGACCCAGTCCGATAAACACCATTAAAAAAAAAAAAAACTGTGCCAAAAAAGCTATTTTTGTCACCTTACCTCACAAATAGTGCAACAGCAAGCGATTAAAAAGGCTTTTGACCCCAAAAATAGTACCAATCAAACCGTCACCTCATCCCGCAAAAAATTATACCCTATTTAAGACAATCGCCCCAAAAATATAAAAGCTATGGCTCTCAGACTATGGAGACACTAAAACATCATTTTTTTGGTTTCAGAAAAGCTATTATTGTGTAAAACTTAAATTAATAAGAAAAAGTATACATATTAGGTATTGCCACGTCCGTAACGATCTTCTCTATAAAACAATCACATGACCTAACTCCTCAGATGAACGCTGTAAAAATAAATAAATGAAAGCTGTTCCAAAACAGCCAATTTTTTGGTCACCTTGCCCCATAAAGTGTAATAATGAATGATCAAAAAACCCTATGTACCCAAAAATGGTAGCAATTAAAACCTCAACACTTTCTGCAAAAAACGAGCCCCTGTACAAGACGATCGGCAGAAAAATAAAAAACATATGGCCAGGGGCGTAACTAGAAGTGACTGGGCCCCACAGCAAATATTTGTAAGGGTCCCTCCAGCGCGCTTCGCACCTCCCTCCTCCTGTGTAAACCCCACTCCTTTGGCACAGTGTAGCGGTATACTGTATATTGTGGGGCACAGTGTAGCGGTATACTGTATATTGTGGGGCACAGTGGATGCTATATGTGAATAATATAAACATATTTCACATGAAAACTTACAGTTACTTGACCCTTGGAGATCTCGGACGCCACTTCAACACTTTGGCCGGGGGCTCGGCGGAGCTGATGTTGTGCTTTATCCTAATGAGAAAGATTTCATAATAAGGATTTGGAGAAGGGGCAGTGGGGTCACAGAGCAGGGAGAGGCTGGTGCTGCTACTAGGGGGTCATACCATGGGGAATAATAAAGCCCACCATAATTCCCCCCCCAGTAGTAATAATTCTCCTTATAAAGTGACAGTGCAAAAATACCCTCTTGTAATGCCCCCAGTTGAGCTAATGTCCCCATAGTGCCCCCATAATGTCCCAGTATAAAATACCCCTATATAGTGCCCCCAGTAAATGCCTCCATAGTGCTCCTCTCCCCCCTTCCTGCTAGTGCCCCCCATAATGTACCAGTATAAAATGCCCCATATATAGTGCCCCAGTAGATGCCCCTCAGTGTCCGGCCTCTGATAGGCTGCCGGCCTAGTGTCCCCCATAATGCCCCCCCATCATGTGCCAGTATCAAGTGCCTCTCTCCTGCCCCCCCCCCCACATGTCCCAGTATCATAGTGCCCTCTCCCCCCCCACAAAAAAAGTGCCAGTATCAAGTGCCTCCCCCCCCCCCCCCCCTCATGTGCCAGTATCAGGTGCCAACCCCCCCCTCCCCCCCAGGTGCCAGTATCAGATGCCAACCCCTCTCCCCCCCCATGTGCCAGTATCAGGTGCCTCCCCCCCATGTGCCAGTATCAGGTGCCTCTCCCCCCCCCCATGTGCCAGTATCAGGTGCCAACCCCCCCTCCCCCCCAGGTGCCAGTATCAGGTGCCAACCCCCCCCCCAGGTGCCAGTATCAGGTGCCAACCCCTCTCCCCCCCCATGTGCCAGTATCAGGTGCCTCTCCCCCCCCATGTGCCAGTATCAGGTGCCTCTCCCCCCCCATGTGCCAGTTTCAATGTGCCAACCCCCCCTCCCCCCCAGGTGCCAGTATCAGGTGCCAACCCCCCCCCCCAGATGCCAGTATCAGGTGCCAACCCCTCTCCCCCCATGTGCCAGTATCAGGTGCCTCTCCCCCCCCCCAGGTGCCAGTATCAGGTGCCTCCCCCCATGTGCCAGTATCAGGTGCCTCCCCCCCATGTGCCAGTATCAGGTGCCAACCCGCTCCCCCAGGTGCCAGTATCAGGTGCCAACCCCTCTCCCCCCATGTGCCAGTATCAGGTGCCTCCCCCCCCATGTGCCAGTATCAGGTGCCAACCCCCCTCCCCCCCCAGGTGCCAGTATCAGGTGCCAACCCCTCTCCCCCCCCAAGGTACCAGTATCAGGTGCCAACCCCTCCCCCCCATGTGCCAGTATCAGGTGCCTCCCCCATGTGCCAGTATCAGATGCCTCCCCCCCCATGTGCCAGTATCAGGTGCCAACCCCCCCTCCCCCCCAGGTGCCAGTATCAGGTGCCAACCCCTCTCCCCCCCAGGTGCCAGTATCAGGTGCCAACCCCTCTCCCCCCCATGTGCCAGTATCAGGTGCCAACCCCTCTCCCCCCACCATGTGCCAGTATCATGTGAACAGTAAGACATCGATATTTAACGAACTTGAAAATAAACTGTCACACACGCTGCCTGGACGCCGGGCCCCGAAGCAGCTGCTTCCCCGGTAGTTATGCCACTGCATATGGCGTTCAGAAAACCAATCCAGCAAAATCTGCCTTCCAAAAACCGTATGGCATTCCTTTCCTTCTGCGCCCTGCCGTGTGCCCGTACAGCAGTTTACGACCACATGTGGGGTGTTTCTGTAAACCACGGAATCAGGGTAATAAATATTGAGTTTTGTTTGGCTGCTAACCCTCAATGTGTTAAAGAAAAAAATGCAATAAAATGGAAAATCTGCCAAAAAAGTGAAATTTAGAAATTTCATCTCCATTTTCCTTTAATTCTTGTGGAACACCTAAAGGGTTAAAAAAGTTTGTAATATCAGTTTTGAGTAACTTGAGGGGTGTAGTTTCTACAATGGGGTCATTTATGGGTGTATCCACTATGTAAGCCCCACAAAGTGACTTCAGACCTGAACTGGTCCTTATAAAGTGGGTTTTGGAAATTTTCTTAAACATTTTAAGAATTGCTTCTAAACTTCTAAGCCTTCTAACGTCCTTATTAGTTATGACTTTCTGTTTTAGAGGCAGAGAAATTGAAATTTGGAAAATTGTGAATTTTTCTAAATTTTGGGTACATTTTGGATTTTTCATAAATAAAGGTGAAATATATTGACTCAAATATATGACTATCATGAAGTACAATATGTCACGAGAAAACAATCTCAGAATGGTTTGGATAAGTAAAAGTGTTCCAAAGCTATAACCACATAAAGTGACACATGTCAGATTTGTAAATTTTGACCTGGACATTAGGGCATCAATGACCCTTGGTCATGAAAGGGTTAAACAATCATCTTGTGAGTGTGAAGGCTCTAGAGGTTGAGAATCAGGGCACAAGATCTCATGTCCCTCTTCAAGAGTGCTTGGGGAGAGGGCCAAATTAAGTGATGGGGGTGAAAATAGCTCCTCGGAACATCCGAGTACCGGATCACTTGTTTGGCCAGACTCTACATGGTGGGAGGAAGGATGATCAGGGTGAGGATTGTGTTGTTGACCAGACTGTTGGCTACTGAGACTGGACTTGGTGGAAGACAGGGTGGTGCTTAACCCAGTGGAAGCATTATCTGCTGCAATCCAACCGACCACCTGGTCGCACTGGTCTGACTTCAAGAGTGTTGTCTTGAGACGCCCTGCTAACTGGGACATGAAGCTAGGTATCGTGGATGACTGTTTTCCTTGTGCTCTGCGTCCTGAGCCATGGCCTCTGCGTGAACCATCAGAATCACGTCCACTTCCCCGTCCCTTAATACTCGCCTTCTTCATATTGACACTGGATGTCACTGATATTTGGATTAAATATAGGCCTCACACACTGTCTAGAAATAAGTGTATATTTGCTTCTTAATAAAAGCAAATTCTCCAGCATCCGTCAGTATTGGTCGTCTTTATTGTAGATCGGTATAAAAGTAGGTTATGATTAAGAACTTTCCAGTTTGAAACATGTTAACCTGTGGTGGAGGGTGGTGAAGATTGCAGTATGTACTTTTATACCGATCTACAATAAAGACGACCAATACTGACGGATGCTGGAGAATTAGCTTTTATTGGGATTGTACAAAGGACGAGTCCGGTCCTCTCCGTGCACCGAGCGCTTATGGTGAGCTGGATATATTTTTTTCTCTTCTAATACTGCCTATATTTGCTTCTCACTGGTCACAGCAAGCAGAGTTTGAGCAATACAGAAACTGACTGTAACTGCAATTTGGATTAAATATAGGCCTCACACACTGTCTAGAAATAAGTGTATATTTGCTTCTCACTGGTCACAGCAAGCAGAGTTTGAACAATACAAAAACTGACTGTAACTGCTATTTGGATTAAATATAGGCCTCACACACTGTCTAGAAATAAGTGTATATTTGTTTCTCACTGGTCACAGCAAGCAGAGTTTGAACAATACAGAAACTGACTGTAACTGCTATGTGGATTAAATATAGGCCTCACACACTGTCTAGAAATAAGTGTATATTTGTTTCTCACTGGTCACAGCAAGCAGAGTTTGAACAATACAGAAACTGACTGTAACTGCAATTTGGATTAAATATAGGCGTCACACACGGCCTAGATATCAGTGCTGATTTGCTTCTCACTGGTCACAGCAAGCAGCGTTTGTAGAATGCAGAAAATGAATGTCACTAACGGTCGCCCTGACACAAATAAATAATTCCCCCAAAATAAATTTTGCTGCCACCTCTAACAATAGTCCTTAAAAGGTCTCTGAAAGGTTTGAGATCAAAATCGCTCTGTCCCTTCCTTACAGAAGCTCTCCCTGACTCGCAATGAGCCAAACCCGCGTGATTGGGTGCCAATACTTACCAGCATGTTTATTGGCTGCTTAGAAGGCGCCAAACGTCCGGGGAGGAGACTCGAGCATGGCGCTCGAGCACATGTGGTACTCGGCAGAGCGCTCGGATCTGCCGAGCATAGCGATGCTCGAGCTGAACCGGTACTCGGCCAAGCATGCTCGATCATCACTAGTCAGAACATAAAAAGATTATGGGGCACATTTTTTAAGACAAACGATTTATACGCTGCTGCTGGAGGAAGCGCCAAAGTTATATGGAGGTGCAGGTCTCTACATAACTTTGTCACTTACTCTAGCAGGATATGTGACAATCTAAAATCTACCCTTAGCTCCCTTACTGGCAGGCCTGGCGCAATAATAAGGCAGACCAAGCGGCTGCCTTAGGGCACAGAGACGCCGAGCCAAGAAGGGGCAGAAAAATGAAACTTCCGTCCGCCCACCCGAGGCTGTTCTCCTCTGTGTGGTCCTGGTATCTTCTCTTTGGGCTCCTGACAAGTTTGAGGACATATCCCACTCAGCCAATCAGTGGCCACAGCTGTGTCACGTGTCAGGCCAGTGATTTCCCGCTGAGCTGCAGACTGGACCAGGGCCAGGTGACCATAATCTTTTTTACACAACATTAATAAGGGGGGGGGGGGGGGGGTGACATGGGAGGGGGGAAATGTGCCATGGAGGGGAAAAAATATGACATGGGGGGGAATGTGACATGTGGGGGTGAAATGTGACATTGAGGAGGTGAAATATGACATTGAGAGGGTGAAATATGAAATGGAGGGGGAGAAATGTGACATAGAAGGTGAGAAATGTGACATGGAGGGGGAGAAATGTGACATGGAGGGGGAGAAATGTGACATGGAGGGGGTGAAATGTGACATGGAGGGGAGAAATGTGACATGGAGGGGGGGAATGTGATATGGAGGGGGAGAAATGTGACATGGAGGGGGAAATGTGACATGGGGGAGAAATGTCACATTTCTCCCCCTCCATGTCACATTTCTCCCCCTCCATGTTTCTTCTGTTTAAGCCATTCTCTTGTTGATTTACTTCTATGCTTTGGGTTGTTGTCCTGTTGCAACACCCATCTTCTGTTGAGCTTCAGCTGGTGGACAGATGGCCTTAAGTTCTCCTGCAAAATGTCTTGATAAACTTGGAAATTCATTTTTCCTTCGATGATAGCAATCCATCAAGGCTCTGATGCAGCAAAGCAGCCCCAAACCATGATGCCCCCACCACCATACTTCACAGTTGGGATGAGGTTTTGATGTTGGTGTGCTGTGCCTCTTTTTCTCCACACATAGTGTTGTGTGTTTCTTCCAAACAACTCAACTTTGGTTTCATTTGTCCACAGAATTTTTTGCCAGTACTGCTGTGGAACATCCAGGTGCTCTTGTGAAAACTGTAAACGTGTAGTAATGTTTTTTTTTGGACAGCAGTGGCTTCCTCTGTGGTATCCTCCCATGAAATCCCTTCTTGTTTAGTGTTTTACTTATCGTAGATTCGCTAACAGGGATGTTAGCATATGCCAGAGACTTTTGTAAGTCTTTAGCTGACACTCTAGGATTCTTCTTCACCTCATTGAGCAGTCTGCACTGTGCTCTTGCAGTCATCTTTACAGGACGGCCACTCCTAGGGAGAGTAGCAGCAGTGGTGAACTTTCTCCATTTATAGACAATTTGTCTTACTGTAGACTGATGAAGGGGGTGAAATGTGGCTTTTGGAGATACTTTTATAACCCTTTCCAGCTTTATGCGAGTCAACAATTCTTAATCGTAGGTCTTCTGAGAGCTCTTTTGTGAAAGGCACCATTCACATCAAGCAATGCTTCTTGTGAAAAGCAAACCCAGAACTGGTGTGTGTTTTTTATAGGGCAGGGCAGCTGTAACCAACACCTCCAATCTCATCTCATTGATTGGACTCCAGTTGGCTGACACCTCACTCCAATTAGCTCTTGGAGATGTCATTAGTCTAGGGGTTCACATACATTTTCCACCTGCACTGTGAATGTTTACATGGTGTGTTAAATAAAAACATGGTAACATTTAATTATTTGTGTGTTATTAGTTTAAGCAGACTGTGATTGTCTATTGTTGTGACTTAGATGAAGATCAGATCACATTTTATGACCAATTTGTGCAGAAATTCATATCATTCCAAAGGGTTCACATACTTTTTCTTGCAACTGTATGTGTCCTTTTTCATGCATAGACATAATGCATACAGAGGTGTAACAAATACAATATTAGGATAATGACCAGGGTGATATCATGGTACTAGGAACATACACACAGTTGCATAAAAAAATTGACAGCACTCCAAAATTGCAGGTGAAGTATTATGTGATTTACAGTATTCAGCTGGACATCATTTTAGGCAACGTTTCAGGCTATATGTAGCCCTTCATCAGGCCCAATGGATATCAGCAGGTGATTGTGGAGCCGGCGCAAGAATGGTACTAGGAAAATACACACAGTGAGGTGGCAGTACTAGGAAAACACACACCTTACTATCCAAGTAGTGGTGCTTGGACTCCTCCCGGCTGAGTACAAAAAAAGATCTACCAAAAATGAACAGGCTTATTGGCTGAAGGGATTGTTATTGGCCAAGGTAATAATCATGAGACAATGGGTGAAAGACAGGTCGCCATCAATAAATGAATGGCAAAGCTTAATGACACGAATAACAGATTTTGAGGGCATGAAACGGCGCGGGGTGAGCTACGCCACAGAAATGGCGTATAGATAGGGGAAATGGCGAGAATGGAATACCCTGACTGGAACTGATGATCACCCACTCGCGGTGGCTATGTCCTAATACCAAACAAATAAATTGTCGTGCATTCTTAAATAATGAATACCAACATAACATTCCATACTACATAGGATCTGATATTATGAAGGTTTGAAAAATACCCAATAGAGGGGCATGAGCGCCCTAACGCCCCTCGTGGCGGCCGTACCAGGCCAGGTACGCTGGGTGGGGGGATGCACGGGGGGTTTTTGGAACTCAGGGGCAGGGATGGGTTTTGGTTTTGTTACATGTGACAGAGAAGTGATATTAATTGAGGGTACTTCGGGACTTAGATGCCTTTATATGTATATACGCTGTTTAGCATCGAAGCGATGCATTGCTTTAAATCTACCTGTTATATGTACCCATCCGCTGTGACCAGATAACCTTTTTTACATTGGTTTTATTAAGAAAAACAATAAAGATATTCACTATAGAGAATTAATGGGGTGGAGGGCACTCAGATGACTGGGTATATAGATAGTAGAAAGATATGGGTCGATGCAGGTTTAGTATATAAAAGGTTATTTAATCATTAAATGTAAAATATACCCCGCTAAGTGGTGAATAAAACCACAAGTGGTTCTTGATAGATTCAACTGAGTGGTACCATTACCACAAACAAATGTGGTGTTGAGATATGGTAATCAGATAAAATATATATATATACCACTATATGGTGCAGGTTGCCCACTTATACAGGTGATCAGTCTGTATAGAGGTCTTTCTAAAAGTAATACATAAATGTGCACAGTATATACAAAAGTAAAAAAGACGTGGGTAAAATATGCTGTTCTTATGAAAGTTAATGTCCTTCTTTTGTATCCTGGATACAGTACTAGCAGCCATATAAGTTCTAGAACAGTCTTACCCCATTAGTTGTGGGTCTCAAGTGGCGGCTGTCAGTGTTCTGTGCTGGCGGTACCTTGGTGGGTACGGGCGATGATCCGGTCCTGAGTAGCGTTGGTGCGCACGTGTCTCGATGCCTCGATGCTCCCTCGGTGTCTCTCTCCGCTGCGGCGTCCTGGGCTCCTGACGTCTCTAACTCTGTCCCACGTGGTATGGGAGATAGCGTCCCACGTGACTGGAAGAATGTCTATGTTGCTGCGGTCAGCTGGGCAGTTACGTCAGCTGTTTGCGGCCGGCTCTGTTAGATAGATATGTACTGCAATCTTTCTTTGTAGAAGTCCTTAACTGTTAGACCATTGTGGACAAAAATACTGTCTCTAATGTAACCAAACGCGTTTCGGTGCACTCTTGCACCTTCATCAGTGGTGGACAGTATTACTGATCACCTTCCTATTTATAGGGGAGGTATCATTAAGGTATCCTGGAGACAAGTAAGATGCGGGATGGATCCAATTAGTGTGTTTCCATATGTACAACATGAGGACTATACACTGCGTGCAGAATTATTAGGCAAATAAGTATTTTGACCACATCATCCTCTTTATGCACGTTGTCTTACTCCAAGCTGTATAGGCTCGAAAGCCTACTACCAATTAAGCATATTAGGTGATGTGCATCTCTGTAATGAGAAGGGGTGTGGTCTAATGACATCAACACCCTATATTAGGTGTGCATAATTATTAGGCAACTTCCTTTCCTTTGGCAAAATGGGTCAAAAGAAGGACTTGACAGGCTCAGAAAGGTCAAAAATAGTGAGATATCTTGCAGAGGGATGCAGCACTCTTAAAATTGCAAAGCTTCTGAAGCGTGATCATCGAACAATCAAGCGTTTCATTCAAAATAGTCAACAGGGTCGCAAGAAGCGTGTGGAAAAACCAAGGCGCAAAATAACTGCCCATGAACTGAGAAAAGTCAAGCGTGCAGCTGCCAAGATGCCACTTGCCACCAGTTTGGCCATATTTCAGAGCTGCAACATCACTGGTGTGCCCAAAAGCACAAGGTGTGCAATACTCAGAGACATGGCCAAGGTAAGAAAGGCTGAAAGACGACCACCACTGAACAAGACACACAAGCTGAAACGTCAAGACTGGGCCAAGAAATATCTCAAGACTGATTTTTCTAAGGTTTTATGGACTGATGAAATGAGAGTGAGTCTTGATGGGCCAGATGGATGGGCCCGTGGCTGGACTGGTAAAGGGCAGAGAGCTCCAGTCCGACTCAGACGCCAGCAAGGTGGAGGTGGAGTACTGGTTTGGGCTGGTATCATCAAAGATGAGCTTGTGGGGCCTTTTCGGGTTGAGGATGGAGTCAAGCTCAACTCCCAGTCCTACTGCCAGTTTCTGGAAGACACCTTCTTCAAGCAGTGGTACAGGAAGAAGTCTGCATCCTTCAAGAAAAACATGATTTTCATGCAGGACAATGCTCCATCACACGCGTCCAAGTACTCCACAGCGTGGCTGGCAAGAAAGGGTATAAAAGAAGAAAATCTAATGACATGGCCTCCTTGTTCACCTGATCTGAACCCCACTGAGAACCTGTGGTCCATCATCAAATGTGAGATTTACAAGGAGGGAAAACAGTACACCTCTCTGAACAGTGTCTGGGAGGCTGTGGTTGCTGCTGCACGCAATGTTGATGGTGAACAGATCAAAACACTGACAGAATCCATGGATGGCAGGCTTTTGAGTGTCCTTGCAAAGAAAGGTGGCTATATTGGTCACTGATTTGTTTTTGTTTTGTTTTTGAATGTCAGAAATGTATATTTGTGAATGTTGAGATGTTATATTGGTTTCACTGGTAAAAATAAATAATTGAAATGGGTATATATTTGTTTTTTGTTAAGTTGCCTAATAATTATGCACAGTAATAGTCACCTGCACACACAGATATCCCCCTAAAATAGCTAAAACTAAAAACAAACTAAAAACTACTTCCAAAAATATTCAGCTTTGATATTAATGAGTTTTTTGGGTTCATTGAGAACATGGTTGTTGTTCAATAATAAAATTAATCCTCAAAAATACAACTTGCCTAATAATTCTGCACTCCCTGTATATGCATGTGACTCTGCCATATACTTGGTAGCAGGGTCCATGTGATATATGAGGAAGATGTTAAAACAGTAGTAAGATTATAATAAACAGTAAGATTATAATAAATAAATATGGAGTATATTTGAGATAAAGTTTCTCCTATAAGGTTTCCCATGTAGATAGTTCATGAGCAGGAATCCTGTTGGATGTGTAATGTGAAGGATGTTGATATTCAGAGGTCCTCACTAATAATGGGTCAGTAGTTGGAAGAGTATGTGAGTGGGGAGGGGGGCCCAACAGGGAGAGGCTGTCGAGGTGATGATAGACAGCCAGACCTCGACAGTCCGTCCCCGAGGGGCACACCTCCCTAGAAATCCAAATAATTCTAATTCCGCATTCAGACCAGCGGGGGTAATTGTCTCAAATTCAAAAATCTTATGGGATTCAGCCCTAGACATATTAGATACATGGTTGCCCCCTCTCCAAGGTTTCTTGATTTTCTCCAAAGCTATATAGATTAAGGCTACTTTCACACTTGCGTTCGGGGTTCCGCTTGTGAGTTCCGTTTGAAGGCTCTCACAAGCGCCCCCGAACGGATCGTACTGCCCCAATGCATTCTGAGTGGATGCGGATCCGCTCAGAATGCATCAGTTTGGCACCGTTTGGCCTCCGCTCAGCAGGCGGACACCCGAACGCAGCTTGCAGCGTTTTTGTGTCCGCCTGGCCGTGCGGAGCCAAACGGATCCGTCCAGACTTACAATGCAAGTCAATGGGGACGGATCTGTTTGAAGTTGACACAACATGGTGCAATTTCAAACGGATCCGTCCCCCATTGACTTTCTATGTAAAGTCAGGAGTCCCCTATTAATATACCATCAGATCGGAGTTTTCTCCAATCCGATGGTATATTTTAACTTGAAGCGTCCACATCACCATGGGAACGCCTCCACGTTTAGAATATACCATCGGATTTGAGTTAGATCGTGAAACTCAGATCCGACAGTATATTCTCCCCCCCTGTATTTAACTCATTGGTGGCCAGTGCGGCCCCCCATCCCTCCCTCCCCAGTATTAAATGTGACCAGTGCGGCCCCCCTCCCTCTATATTCATTGGTGGCCAGTGCGGACCCCCCTCCCTCCCCAGTATTAAATGTGACCAGTGCGGCCCCCCTCCCTCTATATTCATTGGTGGCCTGTGCAGATTCCCAGTATTATATGTGACCAGTGCGGCCTCCCCTCTCCCCCCCCCCTAATTAAAATCCCCCCCCCATCATTGGTGGCAGCGGAGAGTTCCGATCGGAGTCCCAGTTTAATCGCTGGGGCTCCGATCGGTTACCATGGCAGCCAAGACGCTATTGCAGTCTTGGCCGCCATGGTTACTTAGCAATAAATAGAAGCATTATACTTACCTGCGAGCTGCAATGTCTGTGACCGGCCGGGAGCTCCTCCTACTGGTAAGTGAAAGGTCTGTGCGGCGCATTGCCTAATGGGGGGGGGGAGAGGGGAGGCCGCACTGGTCACATTTAATACTGGGAATCCGCACTGGCCACCAATGAATATAGAGGGAGGGGGGCCGCACTGGTCACAATTAATACTGGGGAGGGAGGGAGGGGGGGGCCGCACTGGCCACCTATGAATATAGAGGGAGGGGGGCCGCACTGGTCACATTTAATACTGGGGAGGGAGGGGGGGCCGCACTGGCCACCAATGAATATAGAGGGAGGGGGGCCGCACTGGTCACATTTAATACAGGGGAGGGAGGGGGTCTGCCCCCTCCTGCCTGGCAGCACCTGATCTCTTACAGGGGGCTATGATTCGCACAATAATTGTGCGGATCACAGCCCCCTGTAAGAGATCGGGTGCTGCCAGGCAGCAGGGGGCAGTCATGTACACAGTTATTTTAGTATATTCTAACTTGAAGCGTCCCCATCACCATGGGAACGTCTCTGTGTTAGAATATACTGTCTGATCTGAGTTTTCACGAAGTGAAAAATCAGATCTGTAAAAACTAGTTATGCAGACGGATCCGTTCTGAACGGAATCAAGCGTTTGCATTATAGGAGCGGATCCGTCTGTGCAGACACCAGACGGATCCGCTCCAAACGCAAGTGTGAAAGTAGCCTAAACCGGAGGGGTCTTTGTCTTTGTTAAAAACTGAAATAATGTCACAACACAAAAAATGCAAAGACCAAAGTCACAGTACAGCGATAATGTACTTACCATGTCTTCCAGTTATTTTCCATCATTCATGGTCATGTCTATCTGCACCTTACCTCTGAATAGAGGTGAGACTCCTTAAAGGGATTCTGTCACCAGGTTTCACCCCTGTCAGCTAAACATATGCTGATGTTCAGGGCCTCATCACGATTCCTAATGTGGGCTTATAAATGTGATCTGTAGCCTTATTTTGCTAAAAAACAGCTTTTACTAACCTGTCACTCAAAGAAATAAGGTGCCCAAGGGGATGTCAGGGGATGTCAAGGGATGTGCCGCCTCTTGCTCTCCCTCCCTCCCCTCCTCCTCCTGCTGTAAGATCTCGCGTGTGCGCACAGGGCTCTGAGAGGCTGGCGCCAGAGTGCAGGTCATACAGGGGATTGAGCGAAGTGCCGTCGCATGCGCACTTCGCTGTAAGAAGCCAAATGGAGAAGTCCGCACGGGCGCATCAGGCAGAGCCCTGTGCGCACGTGCGAGATCTTACAGCAGGAGGAGGGGGAGGGAGGGAGAGCGAGAGGCGGCACAGAGGATTAGGAGGTGGCGCAGAAGTCTGGAAAGGCGGCGCTGGGCACGAGCGGCGGTGGGTGCGGCGGGCACCTTGCATCCCTTGACATCCCCTGACATCCCCTTGGGCACCTTAATTCTTTGAGTGACAGGTTAGTAAAAGCTGTTTTTTAGCAAAATAAGGCTACAGATCACATTTATAAGCCCACATTAGGAATCGTGATGAGGCCCTGAACATCAGCATATGTTTAGCTGACAGGGGTGAAACCTGGTGACAGAATCCCTTTAAAGGGGTTGTCCAAGTTACTTTTTGCTCTTTGTATGTTTTTAACTAAGCAAATGTAAGTAGTTTTCAATTCACTTACTTCATCTACAGTGGCCCCTTTCTCCTAGTTAGCTCAGGTCACATGACCTACGATGTCAGCTTCTTTCCCTGCTCTGATGATGTTCAGTGCACAAGTCTGAGGGAGCAGGAGAAGCAGGTCTGCCTCTGTGCATGGAATGTCACTGTGAAGGCTGTGATGGTTGAGAGACAAGCCATGCCCCCTGTACTGCCCGATCTGTTGGCTCAGCTGCCTGCCCTGTGTCTCACCTCCCTGTGGATTCAGGAGAGTATAACCCCTTCTTTCAGCAGCAGCAAAGACTCAGGGTTGGAGGCTCTGTCTCAGGTACTGAGCAGCTGCATGGAGACAAATGCTGTGCACATGATCTTGCCTCCCTCCTCACCCTGCAAAGACTGGAGGAGTTCTCTCCTCGGTACTATTTTGCTGGCTGTGAGGAGGTGTGTCTGCAGAACACTGCACAAGAACAGGAAGGGAGAAGAGCCTGTGTGTATCAGCAATGTCACTGTACTGCACAGCTGGGACTTGTAGTCCCACACATAGTAACATAGTAACATAGTACATAAGGCCGAAAAAAGACATTTGTCCATCCAGTTCGGCCTGTTATCCTGCAAGTTGATCCAGAGGAAGGCAAAAAAAACCTGTGAGGTAGAAGCCAATTTTCCTCACTTTAGGGGAATAAAAAATTACTTCCCGACTCCAATCAGGCAATCAGATAACTCCCTGGATCAACGACCCCTTTCTAGTAGCTATAGCCTGTAATATTATTACGCTCCAGAAATACATCCAGGCCCCTCTTGAATTCCTTTATTGTACTCACCATCACCACCTCCTCAGGCAGAGAGTTCCATAGTCTCACTGCTCTTACCATAAAGAATCCTTTTCTATGTTTGTGTACAAACCTTCTTTCCTCCAGACGCAGAGGATGTCCCCTCGTCACAGTCACAGTCCTGGGAATAAATAGATGATGGGATAGATCTCTGTACTGACCCCTGATATATTTATACATAGTAATTAGATCTCCCCTCAGTCGTCTTTTTTCTAACGTGAATAACCCTAATTTTGATAATCTTTCAGGGTACTTTAGTTGCCCCATTCCAGTTATTACTTTAGTTGCCCTCCTCTGGACCCTCTCCAGCTCTGCTATGTCTGCCTTGTTCACTGGAGCCCAGAACTGTACACAGTACTCCATGTGTGGTCTGACTAATGATTTGTAAAGTAGTAGGAATATGTTGTCATCACGGGCATCTATGCCCCTTTTGATGCAACCCATTATCTTATTGGCCTTGGCAGCAGCTGCCTGACACTGTTTTTTGCAGCTTTGTTTGCTGTTTATTAAAATTCCTAGATCCTTTTCCATGTCAGTGTTACTGAGTGTTTTACCATTTAGTATGTACGGGTGACTTGCATTACTTTACATTTGTCAGTGTTAAACCTCATCTGCCACTTATCTGCCCAAGCATCCAATCTATCCAGATCCCTCTGTAGTAGTATACTGTCCTCTTCAGTGTAAATTACTTTACACAGTTTAGTGTCATCTGCGAAAATTGATATTTTACTATGCAAGCCTTCTACAAGATCATTAATAAATATATTGAAGAGAATAGGGCCCAATACTGACCCCTGAGGTACTCCACTTGTGACAGTGACCCAATCTGAGTGTGTACCGTTAATAACCACCCTCTGTTTTCTATCATTGAGCCAGTTACTTACCCACTTACAGACGTTTTCTCCCAGTCCAAGCATTCTCATTTTATATACTAACCTTTTATGTGGTACAGTGTCAAATGCTTTGGAGAAGTCCAGATACACGACATCCATTGATTCGCCGCTGTCAAGTCTAGAACTTACCTCCTCATAGAAACTGATTAAATTAGTTTGACATGACCGATCCCTCACAAAGCCATGCTGATATGGCGTTATTTGCTTATTTCCCTTGAGATGCTCTAAGATAGCATTTCTCAGAAAACCTTCAAACAGTTTACCCACAACAGATGTTAAACTTACCGGCCTATAGTTTCCAGGCTCTGTTTTTGGACCCTTTTTGAATATTGGCACCACATTCGCCATGCGCCAATCCTGTGGGACATTCCCTGTCAGTACAGAGTCCGCAAATATCAGAAATAAGGGTCTGGCTATGACATTACTAAATTCCCTTAGGATACGGGGGTGTATGGCATCCGGTCCTGGCGATTTATCTAATTTAATCTTTTTAAGTCGCTGTTGTACTTCTTCCTGGGTCAGACAGGACACTTTTAATGGGGAATTTATTTCAACATTCAGCATTTCATCTGACAGTTTATTTTCCTCAGTGAATACATTGGAGAAAAAAATATTAAACAGCTTTGCTTTCTCCTCGTCGCTTTTTGCGAATCCCCCCTCGTTACTCTTTAAAGGGCCGACACCTTCAGATTTATACTTTTTAACATTTATATAATTGAAGAACATTTTAGGGTTAGTTTTACTCTCTTTGGCAATTAATCTCTCGGTCTCTAGTTTGGCCTCTTTTATTTGTTTTTTACATGTTCTATTTTTTTCCTTATAGTTTTTCAGTGCTTCCGTGCTACCCTCCTTTTTTAGTGTTTTATATGCTTTCTTTTTGTCATTTATTGCTTTCTTTACAGTTCTATTTATCCACATTGGTTTCTTTTTGTTCCTTAACCTTTTATTCCCATACGGTATGTACCTCTCACAATGAGCTTTTAGGATGCTTTTAAAGATATCCCATTTTGTGGCTGTATTTTTATTTGTGAGGACTTTATCCCATTTAGTTAGGCCTATGGCCTCTCTTAGGGTACTTTCACACTAGCGTTCGGGTGTCCGCTCGAGCGCACCGTTTGAAGGGGCTCACGAGCGGCCCCGAACGCATCCGTCTGGCCCCAATGCATTCTCAGTGGAGGCGGATCCACTGAGAATGCATCCGCCTGCCAGCGCTCAGCCTCCGCTCCGCTCAGTGAGCGGACACCTGAACGCTGCTTGCAGCGTTCGGGTGTCCGCCTGGCCGTGCGGAGGCGAGCGGATCCGTCCAGACTTACAATGTAAGTCAATGGGGACGGATCCGCTTGAAGATGACACAATATGACTCAATCTTCAAGCGGATCCGTTCCCCATTGACTTACAATGTAAAGTCTGAACGGATCCGCTCAGGCTACTTTCACACTTAGAAAATTTTCTAAGTTTTAATGCAGACGCATCCGTTCTGAACGGATGCAAACGTCTGCATTATCGGAGCGGATCCGTCTGATGAAACATCAGATGGATCCGCTCCGAACGCTAGTGTGAAAGTAGCCTTAGTTGGCTAAATTTAGCTTTTTTGAAGTTTGGTATTTTTGTTCCTCCCTGTAGAAACGCTCTTTTGAATGATAATTGGAAGGTTATTACTTTATGGTCACTATTTCCCAGGTGTCCTCCAACCTGCACGTCTGTTGTTCTGTCAGGCCTATTGGTTAATACTAAGTCCAGTATGGCCGTCCCTCTAGTCGGGTCCTGAACCAGTTGGGAGAGGTAATTGTCTTTGGTTATTGCCAAGAATCTGTTTCCTTTATGAGATATACAAGTTTCAGTTTCCCAGTCTATATCTGGGTAGTTGAAGTCCCCCATAATAACCACCTCATTATGATTTGCCGCCTTGTCTATATCGTTTAGTAGTAGATTTTCTGTGGACTCTGGTATATTAGGCGGTTTATAGTAAACTCCTATTAGTAATTTATTGTTGTTTTTAGCTCCATGTATCTCTACCCACAGTGACTCCACATGTTCATGTCCCTCACTTATATCTTCACGGAGTGTGGGCTTTAGACAGGACTTTACATAAAGGCAGACCCCCCCCCCCTCTCCGGTTTTGACGATCCTTTCTAAACAGACTGTAACCTTGTACATTAACCGCCCAGTCATAGCTATAATCCAGCCATGTCTCAGTTATTCCCACTATGTCATAGTTCTCCTCACACATCACTAATTCCAGTTTACCAGTTTTATTAGTCAGTCTTCTGGCATTAGTATACATACATTTGAGAGGTTTATGTATATTTTTTACCCTACACCTTTCCTTCTGAACTGTTCTTGTCCCTCCTTCCATTCCTCCCCCAGTCCCACTACCTTGCCCCCGGTCTCTATCTGCACTATCTTCCCCTTCTATAGTGTAATTACCCTCCCCCCCAGTCCCTAGCTTAAACACTCCTCCAACCTTCTAGCCATCTTCTTCCCCAACACAACCTGAGTATCCCAGCAGTCAAATTGCAGGGATATTTTATTCACTCTCTTTGCAGAGCTGGGGAGGGGAAAGGCAGTCTTTGTTGACACACTCAAATATTTATGACGTAAACCTCAGAGGTTGTTGTTACATGCCCCACAGCTCTGCAACTGCATGCAAACAAAGGGGGCAGAACAGAACTAGGGAAATGAATATATATATACATATATATATATACACTGCGTGCAGAATTATTAGGCAAATGAGTATTTTGACCACATCATCCTCTTTATGCATGTTGTCTTACTCCAAGCTGTATAGGCTCGAAAGCCTACTACCAATTAAGCATATTAGGTGATGTGCATCTCTGTAATGAGAAGGGGTGTGGTCTAATGACATCAACACCCTATATTAGGTGTGCATAATTATTAGGCAACTTCCTTTCCTTTGGCAAAATGGGTCAAAAAAAGGACTTGACAGGCCCAGAAAAGTCAAAAATAGTGAGATATCTTGCAGAGGGATGCAGCACTCTTAAAATTGCAAAGCTTCTGAAGCGTGATCATCGAACAATCAAGCGTTTCATTCAAAATAGTCAACAGGGTCGCAAGAAGCGTGTGGAAAAACCAAGGTGCAAAATAACTGCCCATGAACTGAGAAAAGTCAAGCGTGCAGCTACCAAGATGCCACTTGCCACCAGTTTGGCCATATTTCAGAGCTGCAACATCACTGGAGTGCCCAAAAGCACAAGGTGTGCAATACTCAGAGACATGGCCAAGGTAAGAAAGGCTGAAAGACGACTACCACTGAACAAGACACACAAGCTGAAACGTCAAGACTGGGCCAAGAAATATCTCAAGACTGATTTTTCTAAGGTTTTATGGACTGATGAAATGAGAGTGAGTCTTGATGGGCCAGATGGATGGGCCCGTGGCTGGATTGGTAAAGGGCAGAGAGCTCCAGTCCGACTCAGACGCCAGCAAGGTGGAGGTGGAGTACTGGTTTGGGCTGGTATCATCAAAGATGAGCTTGTAGGGCCTTTTCGGGTTGAGGATGGAGTCAAGATCAACTCCCAGTCCGACTGCCAGTTTCTGGAAGACACCATCTTCAAGCAGAGGTACAGGAAGAAGTCTGCATCCTTCAAGAAAAACATGATTTTCATGCAGGACAATGCTCCATCACACGCGTCCAAGTACTCCACAGCGTGGCTGGCAAGAAAGGGTATAAAAGAAGAAAATCTAATGACATGGCCTCCTTGTTCACCTGATCTGAACCCCATTGAGAACCTGTGGTCCATCATCAAATGTGAGATTTACAAGGAGGGAAAACAGTACACCTCTCTGAACAGTGTCTGGGAGGCTGTGGTTGCTGCTGCACGCAATGTTGATGGTGAACAGATCAAAACACTGACAGAATCCATGGATGGCAGGCTTTTGAGTGTCCTTGCAAAGAAAGGTGGCTATATTGGTCACTGATTTGTTTTTGTTTTGTTTTTGAATGTCAGAAATGTATATTTGTGAATGTTGAGATGTTATATTGGTTTCACTGGTAAAAATAAATAATTGAAATGGGTATATATTTGTTTTTTGTTAAGTTGCCTAATAATTATGCACAGTAATAGTCACCTGCACACACAGATATCCCCCTAAAATAGCTAAAACTAAAAACAAACTAAAAACTACTTCCAAAAATATTCAGCTTGGATATTAATGAGTTTTTTGGGTTCATTGAGAACATGGTTGTTGTTCAATAATAAAATTAATCCTCAAAAATACAACTTGCCTAATAATTCTGCACTCCCTGTATATATATATATATATATATATATATATATATATATATATATAAATACACTGCTCAAAAAAATAAAGGGAACACTTAAACAACACAATGTAACTCCAAGTCAATCACACTTCTGTGAAATAAAACTGTCCACTTAGGAAGCAACACTGAGTGACAATCAATTTCACATGCTGTTGTGCAAATGGGATAGACAACAGGTGGAAATTATAGGCAATTAACAAGACACCCCCAATAAAGGAGTGATTCTGCAGGTGGTGACCAAAGACCACTTCTCAGTTCCTATGCTTCCTGGCTGATGTTTTGGTCACTTTTGAATGCTGGCGGTGCTTTCACTCTAGTGGTAGCATGAGACGGAGTCTACAACCCACACAAGTGGCTCAGGTAGTGCAGTTTATCCAGGATGGCACATCAATGTGAGCTGTGGCAAGAAGGTTTGCTGTGTCTGTCAGCGTAGTGTCCAGAGCATGGAGGCGCTACCAGGAGACAGGCCAGTACATCAGGAGACGTGGAGGAGGCCGTAGGAGGGCAACAACCCAGCAGCAGGACCGCTACCTCCGCCTTTGTGCAAGGAGGAACAGGAGGAGCACTGCCAGAGCCCTGCAAAATGACCTCCAGCTGGCCACAAATGTGCATTTGTCTGCTCAAAAGGTCAGAAACAGTCTCTATGAGGGTGATTTGAGGGCTCGACGTCCACAGGTGGGGGTTGTGCTTACAGCCCAACACCGTGCAGGAGGTTTGGCATTTGCCAGAGAACATCAAGATTGGCAAATTCGCCACTGGCGCCCTGTGCTCTTCACAGATGAAAGGTTCACACTGAGCACATGTGACAGACGTGACAGAGTCTTAAGACGCCGTGGAGAACGTTCTGCTGCCTGCAACATCCTCCAGCATGACCGGTTTGGCATTGGGTCAGTAATGGTGTGGGGTGGCATTTCTTTGGAGGGCCGCACAGCCCTCCATGTGCTCGCCAGAGGTAGCCTGACTGCCATTAGGTACCGAGATGAGATCCTCAGACCCCTTATGAGACCATATGCTGGTTCGATTGGCCCTGGGTTCCTTCTAATGCAAGACAATGCTAGACCTCATGTGGCTGAAGTGTGTCAGCAGTTCCTGCAAGACGAAGGCATTGATGTTATGGACTGGCCCGCCCGTTCCCCAGACCTGAATCCAATTGAGCACATCTGGGACATCATGTCTCGCTCTATCCACCAACTATCCACGCTCTATCCACATTGCACCACAGACTGTCCAGGAGTTGGCAGATGCTTTAGTCCAGGTCTGGGAGGAGATCCCTCAGGAGACCGTCCGCCACCTCATCAGGAGCATGCACAGGCGTTGTAGGGAGGTCATACAGGCACGTGGAGGCCACACACACTACTGAGCCTCATTTTGACTTGTTTTAAGGACATTACATAAAAGTTGGATCAGCCTGTAGTGTGTTTTTCCACTTTAATTTTGAGTGGGACTCCAAATCCAGACCTCCATGGGTTGAAAAATTTGATTTCCATTTTTTTATTTTTGTGTGATTTTGTTGTCAGCACATTCAACTATGTAAAGAACAAAGTATTTCAGAAGAATATTTAATTAATTCAGATCTAGGATGTGTTATTTTTGTGTTCCCTTTATTTTTTTGAGCAGTGTATATATTTTTTTTCGCCTAAAACGTGCTTAACTTAAGTATATATAGCAGTCCATCAAATTTACTGTGTTTTTTTTTTTAACATAACTCGGACAACCCCTTTAACTGCTATGCAGCTACTATACCTGGTATGCTCATAGTTACGTTATTGTCATTAGTCATTGACACTGGAAGCCCATTGTTGCTAGGCAACACTAGTGTTCTTATATAATTTAAAGCATTGGCATTCTTTATTCCACTATCGAACAGTAATTAATCATTTATGAGGGCTTACAATGCTTATATATCAGCATAGACTATATGGAGATAAGGGAAAGTCTATATAGTAAATGTAGAAACAGTTTATTCACCTGACAGAACACCTTTCTTCTAATTGTTTTCTTCAATGTATCAAATACCACATTAATCCAGTTTTGTACAAATTAGAATTAGGTTACATTCTATAGCTATACATACTTAAAAGGGTATTCCAGTGAAAAACATGAAGTGCATAAGCCTAGAATATGGCAAAAATCTCTGATCGGTGGTGGTATGACCACTGTGGCAACCGCCAATATGGAGAACATGGCCCTGCATCTCCTAAACCAGCTTTGAAGCCAGGCCAAAGTGGAAAAAAGAGACAGCCAGGATTTCTACCCATTTTTCTCATAGATGTGTTTGGGTCGTCTGCAAAGTTTGTGACCTCGGAAGTTCAATCACGTTTCATACACTTCTATGTACTGTAGACTGTGGCATACACGCATAGTTAAAAGACAGGATATCTGCTGCCACTTGATGTTTTCATGGTAGGAGTGGAGGACACAAGACCTTTGTTCTCTAGATTGATGAGGGTCCCATCAGTCAGAATGCACAATTGAACATCTGTTCCATATCCTTTGAATATGATATATATGTCTTTCTCTAAGATAGCATTTCCACTCAGACAAAACCCTTGAACTTTAATGATGGGATTCATAAATCAAACTAGGGCTTGAGATGTCTATATGGTACACAGAAGCTGGTTTTTAGCTTTGAAAAACTGTGACCGTAGCCTATAATTTACTCTGTTTTTTAGGTCACACATTATACTAGATTTAGACATGAGACATGAAACATGCAGAGTGCATTGCTGCATACAATGCATGCATTTTACTGGAAAATATGTTCTAAATTTCACTAAAAAGAAAATAAACTGCATGAAGATTTCCCAAGGATATTTAAAGTGCAATGTTATTGACAAATGATATATAATGAACTTCATCAAAGTCCTCCTCCAAAATGAATACAAGTAAAATAATTAGTTTACTATAGCATGCCGTTTAATTTTAGTTTAAACTGCAAAAAATAAATCCTTACCATCTGCTGTAAGAGGTAGAATTTACTGGAGAGGGTTTCAAATGTGCCACATTAAATTTATGAGCTAAGTCAGTAAAAATAAGATTGAACCCCTGCAGTCTAATCCTTTTCTTCCTGAATTTTTTTTAAAAGATTGATTAGTCCTAGAGTAATTAAAGAAATTGCTAATCAAGCAGGATCGCTCTGTCTGGGCTTTGATTGACACATTTTACATGGTATATATTTTTCATATATGTAGAAATGCTCAAATAACTGAATATATATATATATATATATATATATATATTCAATATATTCATTCAGGTCAGGAAACGGGGAAACTTGGAGGGAGTCAGCAGAGATAAATTATCATTCAGCCAACAGCTATTGAATGTTTTTGGCTGGGAGTTGTAGTTCTCTTCTCTTATACCTCCTCCAATGAGGAGGTGAGGAAAGGAGTTAAATATCACAAATATAGATAGATTAAGGTTTCCGTTCTGTGTGCTGTAGTATCGTGCCCCACTGTACCCGGTAAGATGTCCTCCTTTTTGGGTTATGAAAGTGGTCACCCTATGACTAATTTCAGCAGGGACCCAGGCCCAGAACATATAGCCTACAGAATCACTTGTAGACAAAGTCCAGAGTGCTGAGTGTCCTGAGTTGAGTCTGGGCATCAGGGGGTTGAGTCTTGGAAGTGACTGTGTAAGGACTGAAGAGACTGTGTAAGGACTGCAGTGACTGTGTAAGTCAGGGCAGCATGTCCCCATCTCTGCCTTTTAAATCTGTGACAGAAGAAAAAAGTAATGCAGCGGGACAGGAGAGGGCAACACTTGCGTGTATGTACTCCTGAATAATGCCTGGAGCCTAGTGGCCTAAAAGTACTGCTGGTGTAACACCCCAGAGTGGTGTTGCCACTCCTGCACCCTTCTACTATCTTTAATGGTCTAACTTAAATTCCATCTTATGTATTTCTGTCCAGGTCCTCTACATTGTGCAATGCTATTATTGTTATGCAACTGTTTATTAAATGTAATATGCCTGCTTCCTGCCAGAAGGGTGAGGGCAGAAGTTTCCAGTTAGTTCTAGATTGTTCCGGTTCAAACTCCATGTTGGAGCTGACAGGGCACTAACCTATTCCTTGGCTGAAACTAAGTCAGACTAAAGAGTGGAGTGCAGCATAAAGAAGAAATCAAAGTTACTAAACTAGCCTGTCAGTACAGCAGAGAGAAAGAGATAAAGCAGAGTTGAGTTTGCCTGCCAGTTTATGCTAAAGCCTGCTGGAACCAAGACAAAGCCTGAAAACTGTTTGAAGAAACGTTTATTCAAGTAAAGCTGCCATTGAACTTCATCTCAAGGTCTGGACTCAAGTTATTCTTTCAAATTCCTCAATTATTCCCCCTTTTTATTGCTTCAGAGCCAAAGCCTGCGGTCCAGCGGTATCCAGGTAGGAGCACCGTGACACACATAAAGAGACATTTAGGCCGCATTACACCACTCGGCATTCCTACTAAACCTGGACGAGATATAGGGGCCATGGGGGGAGGCTCACTTTGCACTGGCAGCCCCCAAAACTCAGTCACACTAAGTTTTGGGGAGTTGTCACTGCTGTGTGGGACGTATTAAGAGATTCTATAAAACAAAAAAGGGGTTGTTTACCTTTTTTTTTTAACTCTCGTGCATGGTCGGACCCATGGTGCTGATTATACTTACTTTATCCCCCATACTGGGTTTCGGCTTAATAGCTGCCTCTGCAGATACCGGGTCTCCCCGCATCAACATCCATTTTGATGCAGGCATGTGACCGCTGGAGCCAATGACTGACTACAGCAGTGATGGGTCATATGCTGCCTGGAAGTTGGGGGTTGCAAGGAAGCTGCTGGGGTGGCCCGTTCAAAAATGTGCTGTGGTGCATAGGTACTAAGTTTTGTTGAGATCCATCAACCATAACAGCCTATGAAGAACAAACAATCTATCAAAAAGCATCTTGCAAATTAGAAGCATAAATGCTAAATCATAGTCAAACAGAAAGAAAAAATATCAAATAATAAAGCATTTAGTTTTTTTGTCTAAAACACACAAAGCACAAAAAGTCATTAACGAACCTTTGAAAAAATACTTTTTAAGGGGATTTCTGGGAGTAAGATATTGATGGCTTATCCTCAGGAGAGGTCATCAATGGCCTCCTCCAAGCTTACCAAGCAGAGAGTCGTTCATTGTGTAGTGGCTGTGCTTGATGTTGCAGGCTGATACACTTGAGTGGGACTAAACTGCTCCTAGGCCATGTGACTGATAAACGTGATGTCACTGGCCTCGGAAGAGGTCACAGCATTCACCAGAGCACCACAGCCTTTCCAAATAGCTGATTGGTGGGGGTGCCAGTAGTCGGACCCCCACTAATCAGATATTGATAATCTATGCTAAGAGCATATTCCCGTAAAGCCCCTTTAAATAGTCACATTTTTACGGTGAAGTTATTTTTTATTCTTATTATGCTAAGATATATAAAATTGAGTTAGAATTAATGATAACATTAATGATAACATGGAAATAAAACTATTCATAAAGTTTATTGTTATCATCTTGATTACTAATTTAGTATTCCACCTTTACATTAAAGCAATTCCTATTCCTGTGTAATAATAAATCCTTATAAATTCTCTATCAATCAGATTGGAACAGAAGCCTAATATTCTTAATTTAGATTATCTAAGGAAGAATTTCAACATGTGGATGAGACCTTTGTAATGTCAACTGCAGACATTAGGCCTGTATGTACAGTTAGGTCCATATATATTTGGACAGAGACAACATTTTTCCAATTTTTGTTCTGTACATTACTACAATGGATTTTGAACAAAACAATTTAGATGCAGTTGAAGTTCAGACTTTCAGCTTTAATTAAGTGGGTTGAACAAAATGATTGCATAAAATGAGGAACTAAAGCATTTTTTTTTAACTCAATCCCTTCATTTCAGGGGCTTAAAAAGTAATTGGACAAATTAAATAATTGTAAATAAAATGTTAATTTCTAATACTTGGTTGAAAACCCTTTGTTGGCAATGACTGCCTGAAGTCTTGAACTCATGGACATCACCAGACGCTGTGTTTCCTCCTTTTTATTGCTCTGCCAGGCCTTTACTGCAGCGGTTTTCAGTTGCTGTTTGTTTGTGGCCCTTTCTGTCTGAAGTTTAGTCTTTAACAAGTGAAATGCTCTATTGGGTTCAGATCAGGTGACTGACTTAGCCATTTAAAAATATTCCACTTCTTTGCTTTAATAAACTCCTGGGTTGCTTTGGCTTTATGTTTTGGGTCATTGTCCATCTATATTATGAAACTCCGACCAATCAGTTTGGCTGCATTTGGCTGGATTTGATCACACAGTATGTCTCTGAAAACCCCAGAATTCAACCATCTGTTTCTGTCCTGTGTCACATCATCAATAAACACTAGGGACCCAGTGCCACTGGCAGCCATGCATGCCCACGCCATCACACTGCCTCTGCCGTGTTTTACAGATGATGTGGTATGCTGTGGATCATGAGCTATACCAAGCCTTTGCCATACTTTTAGAGGTTGATCTTGGTTTCATCTGTCCAAAGAATGTTCTTCCAGAAGTGTGCTGGTTTTTTAAGATGTTTTTTTTTAGCAAAGTCCAATCTAGCCTTGAACCCTCTGTGTTTACTTTCATGCAGTCTTTTCTTTATGGTAGATTTGGATATTGATGCGCCTATATCCTGAAGAATGTTGTTCACTTGGTTGACTGTTGTGAAGGGGTTTCTCTTCACCATGGTAATTATTCTGCGATTGTCCACCACTGTTGTCTTCCGTGGGCGTCCAGGTCTTTTTGCATTGTTAAAGTCACCAGTGCTTTCTTTCTTTCTCAGGATGTACGAAACTGTAGATTGTGCCACTCCTAATAGTGTAGCAATTTCTCGGATGTGTTTTTTCTGTTTTCGCAGATGAAGGATGGCTCGTTTCACCTGCATAGAAAGCTCCTTTGACCGCATGTTTACTTCTCAGCAAAATCTTCAAAATGCAAGCACCACACCTCAAATAAACTCCAGGCCTTTTATGTGCTTAATTGAGAATGAAATCATGAAGAAATTGCCCACAGGCCGTCCATGATGAAATGGATGAGATGAGTATGTACAGGGAGTGCAGAATTATTAGGCAAGTTGTATTTTTGAGGATTAATTTTATTATTGAACAACAACCATGTTCTCAATGAACCCAAAAAACTCATTAATATCAAAGCTGAATATTTTTGGAAGTAGTTTTTAGTTTGTTTTTAGTTTTAGCTATTTTAGGGGGATATCTGTGTGTGCAGGTGACTATTACTGTGCATAATTATTAGGCAACTTAACAAAAAACAAATATATACCCATTTCAATTATTTATTTTTACCAGTGAAACCAATATAACATCTCAACATTCACAAATATACATTTCTGACATTCAAAAACAAAACAAAAACAAATCAGTGACCAATATAGCCACCTTTCTTTGCAAGGACACTCAAAAGCCTGCCATCCATGGATTCTGTCAGTGTTTTGATCTGTTCACCATCAACATTGCGTGCAGCAGCAACCACAGCCTCCCAGACACTGTTCAGAGAGGTGTACTGTTTTCCCTCCTTGTAAATCTCACATTTGATGATGGACCACAGGTTCTCAATGGGGTTCAGATCAGGTGAACAAGGAGGCCATGTCATTAGATTTTCTTCTTTTATACCCTTTCTTGCCAGCCACGCTGTGGAGTACTTGGACGCGTGTGATGGAGCATTGTCCTGCATGGAAATCATGTTTTTCTTGAAGGATGCAGACTTCTTCCTGTACCACTGCTTGAAGAAGGTGTCTTCCAGAAACTGGCAGTAGGACTGGGAGTTGAGATTGACTCCATCCTCAACCCGAAAAGGCTCCACAAGCTCATCTTTGATGATACCAGCCCAAACCAGTACTCCACCTCCACCTTGCTGGTGTCTGAGTTGGACTGGAGCTCTCTGCCCTTTACCAATCCAGCCACTGGCCCATCTATCTGGCCCATCAAGACTCACTCTCATTTCATCAGTCCATAAAACCTTAGAAAAATCAGTCTTGACATTTCAGCTTGTGTGTCTTGTTCAGTGGTGGTCGTCTTTCAGCCTTTCTTACCTTGGCCATGTCTCTGAGTATTGCACACCTTGTGCTTTTGGGCACTCCAGTGATGTTGCAGCTCTGAAATATGGCCAAACTGGTGGCAAGTGGCATCTTGGCAGCTGCACGCTTGACTTTTCTCAGTTCATGGGCAGTTATTTTGCGCCTTGGTTTTTCCACACGCTTCTTGCGACCCTGTTGACTATTTTGAATGAAACGCTTGATTGTTCGATGATCACGCTTCAGAAGCTTTGCAATTTTAAGAGTGCTGCATCCCTCTGCAAGATATCTCACTATTTTTGACTTTTCTGAGCCTGTCAAGTCCTTCTTTTGACCCATTTTGCCAAAGGAAAGGAAGTTGCCTAATAATTATGCACACCTAATATAGGGTGTTGATGTCATTAGACCACACCCCTTCTCATTACAGAGATGCACATCACCTAATATGCTTAATTGGTAGTAGGCTTTCGAGCCTATACAGCTTGGAGTAAGACAACATGCATAAAGAGGATGATGTGGTCAAAATACTCATTTGCCTAATAATTCTGCACGCAGTGTATTTTTTTGTTTTAAACCCTGATTAACCCGATTGCCATTCCCTGTCATTGCACCCGCTCAATACAATGGAATACGATTAGTTGCAAAGTAATTCATAACTAATTTCTTGTCGAAGTTTGGCGAAGCAGCCAAATCAAATATTTGAAACTTTCTCTCATCAGTAACAGTGGTGTGGACTTTTTTACTCCAAAAACACAGTGTAGGGGAATTATCCATTTCCCCCTACGTCTTCATATAGTAGTTTTTCTTTATCCTTAAAGGGATATTCCCATCAGCACATAAAGCTCATTCATCGTTCAGTATAATGAACGATTTTACCATTTTCTAATATGCTTTTCTATTTCCTAACTGGGCATGTGATTGGCAGACCGCTGCAGGACTGATTACAGTTCCAGTATGTGTATGTAACAAAGTTACCTGTATGGGCTTCAGCAGTGAGATCTCTAGCGGCGGCGATTGCTAAGCCACGCCCTCTATTTTTCCCCACAGCAGGCGTGTGCTGGAACAGACTAGCAGTGGGATAATTTCTCAGGTGCTCTATTACCGTGTGCTGTGTTCTGATGAATGGAGTGCCGAGTCATGACCTATCAGGTTCTAATCCAGGGACTCAGTGCTCTATCTACACCCCTTCCTGGCCATAGACTAGAGCCAGTGATAGTCTTTTTTGGGCTCACCAGCATGGATCAGCAACAACGCTTCCATCATGTTGATACAACCATCTGCATCCGTTATGAACGGATCCGGTTGTATTATCTTTAAAATAGCAAGGACGGATTCGTCATGAACTCCATCGAAAGTCAATGGGAAACAGAACTGTCCCTATTGACTTACATTGTGTGTCAGGACTGATCCGTCTTGCTCAGCACCACATCGCGGACAGAAAGACGCTGCCTGCTGTGTTATTCTGTCCACGATGGGGTCACAACCAAATGGAACGGAATGGATTCTGGTGGACTCCGTTTCGTTCAGTTCAGTTTTGTCCCCATTGACAATGAATGGAGACAAAACGTAAGCGTTTTCCCCCCGCTATTGAGATCCTATGACGGATCTCAATAGCGGAAAGGGAAATCGCAATTGTGAAAGTAGCCTAAGTTCCTGGTTCCCGGATTCATTTGGATTTGTTTGTGCTTTTGACCTCAGCTTGTCTTTTGACCACTCTCTGTCTCACATGATTTGTACTGTGCATCCCATCTGGTACTGTATTTGATCTCGGCTTGTCTTTTGACTAATCTCTGTCTCTCGTTTTTGTACTGCGTTGTCCGCCTGTTTCTGACCCATTCACCTATGACAAATTTCTTTGTTTTGGTTTGTTTTTTTGTTGGTGTTTGTCTACACCTTAGTACCAGAGGGGCCGTCAACTAGTAGTGTTGGGCACGAATATTTAGAATATAGCGCTATATATTCGTATTCGCGAACATTCTAGATTTCTTTTTACTTGAACCCATGATCCCTCCCTGCTTCTTGCTTGTGGGCCAATGAGAAGGCTGCAATGTCTTTGTCTAAGCTTTGCAACATCCCTAGCAACCAATAGGAAAGTTTCCTACCCTTTACTATATAAGAACCTCCCCAGCAGCCATTTTCTACAGTTTTTTTTGCATTTATGAGAGAGAGAGAGAGAGAGAGAGCAGTGTCATTGCTGTGCTCTCTGCTTTGGTGTGTCAATCTCATTACATTAGATAGTTAGCTTAAATATAATACAGATAGTTAGTGGGAGATAGTCAGTGTAGGTTATATCCTTATATAGTGTAGCTGTTGCAGTGCAGGGTGTTAGGTAGTGTGATCGGTTATGGTGTCCATACATACATGTTACAGACATAGTGCTGTGATGTCACAAGTTCACAACAATACTTGGTGCACCAATCACTAAGAAGTAGTCAGACCTGTTAAAATGTGAATTTGCACGTATTGCACCAAAATATTCGCATCATTACTGCCGATTTCGCAATCACGAATATATTGGAGCGCTCTATCTGCATATAAAAGCTATTGTAATGTTCTGCCGTGCCAACCATTTTCTCCAGTCTCAGGAAACTTCTAGCAGCTTGAAAACTGTAGCAAAAGTGACCCACGCCTGTATTGCGCGCGCATTACGCGAATATTACATTGCCGATTTTTGCAATCAAGAAATAATTTATGACTAATAGTCACCCAAATATTCGCAAAGTATTGCGAATTCGAATATTGCCCCTGCCGCTCATCACTTTCAACTAGTTGCGGTCTTGCTACCTAGGGCTTGAACTGCAAGTAGGTAAAGAAAGTGGGCTGAGTTACAGGTCAGGACTCACAGTCTGTGTCTATAACTATCTACAAGCCTTACAGTATATCAGAGCGCTGTTCCTGTATCCATCACATGACCAGGACTGTAAACAATGAAAGTTTCTGCTGAATCACAGCAAGCAGAGATCTTGAAAACTGTAAAGAAAATTATGAAAGTAAATAGGAAAATTGTAAAACATGTCATTATTCGTGTTGGGTGAGCATGCGCGGCCGAGTCTCCTCACGTTTGTTGGCTGCTACGCACCAAATAAACGTGCAGGTAAGTACTGCCATTCACTGTAATGCCGTAGCCATGTTGGCTACTGGCATTACAGTGATTGACTGGCCGGAACGCGTCATCGGGTGCTATATAGCACCCGATGACACGTGTTCGGCTCAGTCTTAGTCAGGGAGAGCTATGCTGAAGAAGAGACAGATAGTGTAGGGAGTGAAATACTAATATTTTTATTGTAAAAACTTGTTAGAGACCCAAAAGTCCTTTTAAGGACTATTGTTGTATCTGGCAGCAATATAATTATTAGCGCCACCTGCGCTAAATAGCTTGCAATTATTTGGCCGCTGCAGACAGTGCTACATATGTGCTACATATGTATAAATGGATAGGGCACAGAAATCAAGGACCATGCAAAGATACAGGAAATATATTTATTTATGCTAAATATAGAGGATGATCATCAGTCAATAGCTTAAAGCAGATAGAAATATATTAATAAAAGAATAGCAGCATAATAGATTCGTCCAAATACACCACACCTAAAAACACCTGCTTGGTCAGCAATGAATCAAGAGCAGAAGAATACAAGCAGTAAATACAAGCAGTAAGTTAATAGCAGCAAAATACGATCAAATGGGTAAATAGCAGCAATACAATCGAATATGGACAATCCCAATAACAATGACTCGATGATATAGAAATTGGGTAGGCTGCAATAATTCGAACTGCAAGAAAATCGATCTGCAAAAAAATCGGATGTCGATAGTGTCCACTACTAGTAATCGATATAACTTCAAAGTTCCTTACTTAATTCCACCAAGACCAATCCGTCCTATGAACATTGGCTATGGTTGATCTCGTGTAAAAACTTTCCTGAATAAAGCGGCGTCCCGCTAAAACAGGATGGGTAGCGGCGTCCCGCTACTTAACAGCTTGCAAGCGATTATTTGTTTACCTTTAATCCAGCTTCCATCGAATCAGACTTTACCGAACCTTGGGATATTGTCACTCCCTGCGTTGTGCCGGCGATGTTGTCGCACTCTGGTATCAGAAGTTTTTTTCTTAATGGAGACCACGCTGGCGGGCTGTTATTTAACACGTGGGCCAGTGATGTATCGGTCCCTCTATGTGTTAGCCGTCAAATTGCGTAGGTAACTTTCGAAGATGTTAAATCCCACTTTTTTCAGGTCTGTTGCAGTCGATGGTTGGTAAATGTATCTGGTCACAAATTGCGGGGGATGTGGCACCAGACGCGTTTCGGGGTATTTGCATTCACCCCTTCCTAAGTCTAACGTGTATCTGCGCTACATCTCCTGTCTAACGTGTGCGCAGCCTAAAAATATCTGTGACATCCAGTGTACTTTTTCCGAAGACGTGTCCACTGCGGACAGTTACATTACCTGCACTACATCTCCTGTATAACGTTTGCCCATCCTAAATATCCGTGACATTAATTCAGTGTAATTTTTTATTAGCCGCTGGTGACAGCGACATTACTTGCGATATACCTCCTGTATAGCGTTTGCACGTCCTAAATATCAGTGACATTAATTCAGTGTAATTTTTTATTAACCGCTGGTGACAGCGACATTACTTGCGCTATAGAGTAATGAAGTGGAAGAGGAGGTGGTGGACGATGAAGTCACTGACCCAACCTGGGAAGGTGGCAAGCCAAGCGAGGACAGCAGTACAGAGGGGGAGGTATCCACAGCACTGCAACAGGCTGTAATAGGCAGTGGGGTGGCAAAAGGGAGAAGGCGGGCCACACCAAACAGGCCCGCAACTGTTTCCCGGAGCACTCCCTTGTGGCAATCTCCCTTGCCAAGGGGTAGGTGTTCCGTAGTCTGGCGCTTTTTTGAGGAAAGTGCGGACAATAAAAGAATTGTCATTTGCAACCTTTGCTGTACCAAAATGAGCAGGGGCGTGAACACTAGCAACCTCACCACCACCAGCATGATCCACCACATGGTATCAAAACATCCTAATAGGTGGGCCGAACGCCTGGGTCCAGAATCAGTGTCTGCGGGTCACACCACTGCCTCCACTTCCCCTGTGTTATGTGCTGGCCAATCCCCTGTCCAAGACGCAGGCCCGGATGCCTCCCGCTATGCACTTGGACCTTCGCAAGCACCATCAGCTAGCACATCCACTTTGGTGTCCCAGTGCAGCGTACAGATGTCTATACCCCAGGCCTTTGAACGAAATGCGCTTTCCAAATTGCTGGCCCTGGAAATGTTGCCATATAGACTTTTGGACACTGAGGCTTTCAGCAGCCTGATGGCGGTGGCCGTCCCGCGTTACTCTGTCCCCAGTCGCCAATATTTTTCATGGTGTGCAGTCCCAGCCTTACACCAGCATGTGTACCATAACATCACCCGTGCCCTGACCAACGCAGTTATTGGGAAGGTCCACTTAACGACTGACACATGGACAAGTGCTTTTGGCCAGGGACGCTACATTTCCCTGACGGCACACTAGGTGAATGTTGTGGAGGCCAGGAGCGAGTCGTACCCTGGGATGGCACAGGTGCTACCGACGCCAAGGATTGCGGGCCCTACTTCCATCACGGTTTCCGCCACCACCACCTCTGAATTATCATCTTGCAGCACCAGTCAGACATCAGTCAGTAGCTGGAAGCATTGTAGCACTGCAGTGGGGAAGACGCAACAGGCCGTGCTTAAACTGATCTGATTAGGTGACAAACAGCACACCGCCGCAGAGCTGTGGCAGGGGATAAGAGACCAGACTGAGCTGTGGCTCTCGCCACTCAACCTACTACAAGTCATGGTTGTGTGTGATAATGGCCATAACTTGGTGGTGGCTTTGGAGCTCGGCAAGCTCACACACATCCTATGCCTAGCCCACGTTTTAAACTTAGTGGTTCAGCGGTTTCTCAAAACCTACCCCAATTTGTCTGAGCTACTGGTGAAGGTGCGCTGCGTGTGTGCCCGATTCCGTAAGTGTCACGTTCTGGAGTTAGGCTCGGAGGTCAGTAGCTATAGCAGCGGAGCAGATATTCACACAGGACACCTTGGCTGATGACACGGGTTCACCTGAGGTGCGGGGTCTAAGTACTAACCGGTATTCACCAGAGCTCCTGATGGTGGAGATGGACTTTGCTGCGTGTTAGTACCAGGTCGCGGTCCTCAGGATAGCCCTACCAGGAGGTGAGCGAGCCAAGGTCCAGTAGCAGATATAGCAGGCAGGGATCAAGCAGAAGCGTGGTTGAGAAACAAAACATCAAAGGTATTGCTCCAAAGTTTGATTGGTCCTCTCGGTCTGACCATTAGACTGTGGATGAAAAGCTGAGGACAGATTAATTGTTACACCCAACGCTGAGCAAAAACTTCTCCAAAATTTAGAGGTAAACTGTACTCCTCTGTCCGACACCACATCATCAGGAATTCCATGTAGTTTAAAAACTTCCCGGACCATTACTTCTGCAGTATGTTCGGCAGAGGGTATCCCCTTAACTGGAATAAAATGAGCCATTTTAGTGAGACGATCCACAACTACCAGGATGGTGGTCATCCCTTTAGAAAGGGGAAGGTCGACCACAAAGTCCATAGAAATTGACCCCCATGGTCTTGATGGAACAGGCAATGGTTGAAGTAAACCCAGAGGAGAAGATCGGGGTGTCTTATTGCGAGCACAGGTTCGACACGAAGCCACATAACTCTTGACATCTTTCTTGTACCCAGGCCACCAAAAGGAACGTGATAAGAATTCCTCTGCCTTAGAAACCCCAAAATGACCAGCAAGTTTAGAGTTGTGAACCAACCTGAGGGCTTCTACTCGAACTGATTCAGGTACATAGAGGCAATGCGCTTGAGTCCAAAAACCGTTGCTGTACTTGAGGTTAAAGTCTTTAGGAGGATGATTAAGAAGTGGGTCATTCTCATACCCCTCCTTGAGAAGATTAAGAACTTAGGTCTTAGAGCTCATGGCTCCTAGAAAGTTCTTTTGAGGCAGGATCGTACATTCAGAGTTGCTTTCCTGGAGAGGCCCAGACAACATCCGTGACAGGGCATCAGCCTTACCATTCCTTGACCCAGGGCGGTACGAGATAACAAAATTGAACCTCGAGAAGAATAGAGTCCAACGTGCTTGTCTAGATGACAACCTCTTGGCAGAACGAATAAATTCTAAATTTCTATAATCCGTGAGAACGGTTACAGGGTGCTTAGCCCCTTCCAGCAGATGCCTCCACTCATTCTTCTCGGCTGGAGACATCAGTCGAGAGAAATAAGCACAAGGATGAAGCTGCATTCTTTCTCCAATTCGCTGAGAAAGGATAGCTCCCACAGCCGAATCTGAAGCATCAACTTCTACGATAAAAGGTAGTTCAGGATCTGGATGTACCAGTATTGGTTCAGTAGTGAAGAGAGTCTTTAGTTTACTAAAGGCAGCCTGTGACTCAGGTGACCACAAAAAGGGTATTCCTTTCTTTGTCATCTGTGTAATTGGAGCTATTACTTTGGAGAAGTTCCTTATAAATCTTCTGTAAAAGTTGGCAAATCCAACAAATCGTTGTATCTCCTTAACATTCCTAGGGACAGGCCAATCCACCACTGCTTTGATCTTATCGGGATCCATGCTTACCCCTTCAGAGGAAATTATGTAACCCAAAAACTGGATCTGACTTTGTTCAAACTCGCATTTCTCTAGTTTGATGTAAAGTTGATTCCGCCTTAGTCTCTCGAAGACAATACAGACATGCTTGTGGTGTTCTTCCTAATTATCAGAAAAAAATAGAATATCATCCAAATATGCTCTTACAAACTGATCCAGCAAATCTCGGAAAACATCATTAATAAAATGCTGAAAGGTTGCGGGAGCATTGCATTGTCCAAAGGGCATGATCAAAGACTCAAAATGTCCATATCTGGTTCTGAAAGCAGTTTTCCATTCATCCCCAGGACGAATGCGGACAAGGTTGTAAGCCCCCCATAAATCTAATTTGGTAAAGAGCTTGGCGGAGCGGAGTCTCTCGAGCATTTCTGGAATCAGTGGGAGTGGATAGCGATTTTTAATTGTGATCCTGTTTAAATCTCTGTAGTCGATACACGGACGCAGGGTTGAGTCCTTTTTCTCCACGAAGAACAAGGCTGCCCCAGCAGGAGTGGTTGAGTGTCTAATAAAACCCTTTTCCAGAACTTGGGTGATTGATCAGCTGAAAGCTGATAGTCTCCTGATGGTCAGTCTCAATTAGGAGTTTAAGTGAAACAGTCTCATGAGTAACAAGTCCTGAAGATAATGGTGAGCCATCCACAGTTTCCATATCAATAGGGGCGAGTTTATTTCTTATTTGAATGTTATGATTTTGGGCAAATTCAATGTCCATGAAGTTTCCCCCGGCGCCTGAGTCCAGCATAGCAGAACAAGGTATTTCACCATCTTCATCAATAAGCTTTGTAGGGATAATAAAATGAGTTGATAAAGAATTAACTTTATTTGCTTCCTGAATCAAAGGAGAGATAGACTGAGAAATTGAGTTTATTTGTTCAGATACAACATCAGTTGCCGCAATTGTTCTTCTAAATTTATTGGGACACATAATTGCGTAATGTCCAGAGTTTCCACAATAAAGACATAAGTTCTCTGAACGTCATCTTTCTTTCTCCTGAGTAGTAATAGATCTTTTAATAGCATCCACCAGCATAGGTTCAGGACTGTCAGAATCCGGAAGAACTCTTGGACCCTTAGGAGTAAACTGACTAGTAGAAAAACGCAAGTCACCATTACTGCTTAGGATTCCCAGTCTCTCTTTTCTCCTTTCAGTAAGCCTCTGATTAATTTGAATACATAATTTAATAAAAGCCTCAAGGTCTTCAGGACTTTCTACTCTGGCAAGTTCATCTTTTACTTGTTCAGAGAGTCCTTGACGGAACTGACTCTTTTGTGCTGCTGGATTCCAATTGGTATCTTAAATCCAACGTCGGAACTCTGTGGTGTACTCTGCAACAGAGCTTCTACCCTGCCGTAATTTGTGCAATTTTGCCTCAGCAGTAGCGCAGCGGTTAGGATCATTGAAAACTTGATTCATAGCAGCCACAAAATTATTGAAATTATCCAGGATGACATCATCTTTTTCCACATAAGGGGAGGCCCAGGCTAAGGCTTCCTCAGTCAGGAGATTGATAATAAACAGCACCTTTTTCCTGTCAGAAGTAAATGCAGTTGGTTGCATCTGAAAGTATATACGACACTGATTAAGGAAACCTCTGTAATGGTGACGGCCTCCATTAAACTTGAGTGGTAGGGGCATTCGTGCGTTAGTATCTACGGCAGCAGTATCGCAGGAACGAAAGTCCCGCAATTGTCTATGCAGATCAAGGATGTCCTCTTGTAGCCCTTTCACTTCCATTTGTAAATCAGCAAATTTTTCCTGGTAGTTAACACCAAATGCCTGCAACTCAGAGATTTGCACCCTGAAAGGAGCCACAGCAGCTGCGACAGCGGCCTCCATGTTTAAGGCCAGAATATTCTGTCAGTCTGGAGTCAGGCTCGGAGGTCAGTAGCTATAGCAGCGGAGCAGATATTCACACAGGACACGTTGGCTGATGACACGGGTTCACCTGAGGTGCGGGGTCTAAGTACTAACCGGTATTCACCAGAGCTCCTGATGGTGGAGATGGACTTTGCTGCGTGTTAGTACCAGGTCGCGGTCCTCAGGATAGCCCCACCAGGAGGTGAGCGAGCCAAGGTCCAGTAGCAGATATAGCAGGCAGGGATCAAGCAGAAGCGTGGTTGAGAAACAAGCCAAAAGTCGGTAACGAATAGTACAGGTTGGGATTAAGCAGGGGCATAGTCGAGGGACAAGCCAAAATTCAGTAACGGATGGTAGCAGAGATACGGTCGGCAGCAGGATAGACAGGAGCGAGATATTGGCTGGTAAAGGCACAATATTCTGTCAACCAGGAAGTGCAGAGACATGGCTTAAATCAGGAAGTTCATGGGAGGAGCAAAGAGTTCAAGGTTCAAGGCAAACAAGATTCAAGGCAAGATCATTCAAGGAATTGTCTAAGGAACTGTCCAGCATTTCAGGTGGCTCAGCAAGTAGAGGCACCGCCAGACACAGCAGAGGTCCCGGGTTCAAGTCCGGATCCTAACAGCAAGTCATCGACAGCTTCCGCCAGTCTGGCAATGCTACAGCAGCTCTTGCAATTGCCAGCTCACCGACTGTTGTGCAACCTGAGCAAGCGCTGGAACTCCACGTTCCATATGTGTTTGTGAGCAGCAGAGTGCAGTAGCCTTTCCAGTCAGCTTCCTCTCTCCGCAAGCAATGAGTGGGCATTGATGTCTAACCTCTGTGAGGTTTTACAGAACTTTGAGGAATCAACACAGCGCAGATAACGCTATTATCAGCGTAAACATCTAACTTCTTTGTCTACTCAAATGCTCACCGGGTGACTCTTATAAAAATGAACAAGACCTGGATTGCCCCTCCACCAGAGGAAAGCGGCTGAACATAAAGGCACTAGTGTTGATCGAGCATGCTCGGCCGAACACCAGTTTGGCTCGAGCATCTCGATGATCGGCACATGGTGGTATTCGGCCGAATACCGCATGTGCTCAAGCGCAATGTTCGAGTCTCCTCCCCGCACTTTCTTGGCTACTATGCAGCCAATAAACGTGCAGGTAAGTACTGCCCTCACTGTAATGCCGTAGCCATGTTGGTTACTGGCATTACAGTGATTGGCTGGCCGAAACGTGTCATCAGGTGCTATATAGCACCCGATGGCGCGTGTTCGGCTCAGTCTTAGTCAGGGAGAGCTATGCTGAGGAAGGGACAGATAGTGTAGGGAGTGATATACGAATATTTTTATTAGAAAAACCTTTCAGAGACCCAAAAGTCCTTTTAAGGACTATTGTGTGTCAGCAGCTATATATTTTTTTACTGCAACCTACGCTTAATTGCTAACACTTTATAGACCCCAAAGTCCTTTTAAGGACTATTGTGTGTGGCAGCAGCAATATCTATTTTTAGCGCAAACTGCGCTAAATAGCTAAATTTTTACAGATCCAAAAATTCCTTTTAAGGTATTGTGTGTGGCAGCAATATGTATTTTTAGCGCATCCTGCGCTAAAGAGCGTGCAATAGTTAGGCCGCTGCAGATAGCGACATTAGCTGTGCCACATCTCCTGTGTAAAGTGTGCATATCCAAAAAATATCTGTGACATCCAGTGTACTTTTTCCGTGGACGGTGTCCACTGCGGCCAGTGACATCGCCGAACAGTGTGCTGTCTTCCTGGCGCTAGAGTTCGACACATCGCGGATCGGGTTGACAGATTACTGGGAGGGGCTGGAGAAGATCCAGCGGTCATGGTCCATATTGGAACCAATGACAAAGTTAGAGGTAGGTGGAGAGTCCTTATAAATGAATTCAGGGATTTAGGTCAAAAGCTTAGGGTAAGGACCTCAAAGGTAGTATTTTCCGAAATACTGCCTGTACCACGAGCCACACAAGAAAGGCAGCGGGAGATTAGGGAGATTAACAAGTGGCTCAAGAACTAGTGTAGGAAGGAGGGGTTTGGGTTCCTGGAGAACTGGGCTGACTTTTCTATAAGCTACAGGCTCTATCGTAGGGACGGGCTGCACCTCAATGGGGAAGGGGCAGCTGTGCTAGGGAGAAAGATGGCTAGAAGGTTGGAGGAGTGTTTAAACTAGGGACTAGGGGGAGGGAAATTACATTATAGGAGGGGAAGATAGGGCAGATAGAGACCGGGGGCAATGTAGTGGGTCTGGGGGAGGAATGGAAGGAGGGACTAGAACAGTTCAGAAGGAAAGGTGTAGGGTAAAAAATATACATAAACCTCTCAAATGTATGTATACTAATGCCAGAAGCCTGACTAATAAAACTGGGGAGCTGGAATTAGTGATGTGTGAGGAGAACTATGACATAGTAGGAATAACTGAGACATGGCTGGATTATAGCTATGACTGGGCGGTTAATGTACAAGGTTACAGTCTGTTTAGAAAGGATCGTCAAAACCGGAGAGGGGGAGGGGTTTGCCTTTATGTAAAGTCTTGTCTAAAGCCCACACTCCGTGAAGATATAAGTGAGGGACATGAACATGTACCAGAGTCCACAGAAAATCTACTACTAAACGAGATAGACGAGGTGGCAAATCATAATGAGGTGGTTATTATGGGGGACTTCAACTACCCAGATATAGACTGGGAAACTGAAACTTGTATATCTCATAAGGGAAACAGGTTCTTGGCAATAACTAAAGACAATTACTCTCCCAACTGGTTCAGGACCCGACTAGAGGGACGGCCATGCTGGACTTAGTATTAACCAATAGGCCTGACAGAACAACAGACGTGCAGGTTGGGGGACACCTGGGAAATAGTGACCATAAAGTAATAACCTTCCAATTATCATTCAAAAGAGCGTTTCTACAGGGAGGAACAAAAATACCAAACTTCAAAAAAGCTAAATTTAGCGAACTAAGAGAGGCCATAGGCCTAACTAACCTGGACAAAGTCCTCAAAAATAAAAATACAGCCACAAAATGGGATATCTTTAAAAACATCCTAAAATCTCATTGTGAGAGGTACATACCGTATGGGAATTAAAGGTTAAGGAACAAAAAGAAACCAATGTGGATAAATAGAACTGTAAAGAAAGCAATAAATGACAAAAAGAAAGCATATAAATCACTAAAACAGGAGGGTACCACGGAAGCACTGAAAAACTATAAGGAAAAAAATAGAACATGTAAAAAACAAATAAAAGCGGCCAAACTAGAGACCGAGAAATTAATTGCCAAAGAGAGTAAAAATAACCCTAAAATGTTCTTAAATTATACAAATGTTAAAAAGTATAAATCTGAAGGTGTCGGCCCTTTAAAGAATAATGAGGGGGGAGTCGCAGAGAGCGACGAGGAGAAAGCAAAGCTGTTAAATATTTTTTTCTCCAATGTATTCACTGAGGAAAATAAACTGTCAGATGACATGCAGAATGTAAAAATAAATTCCCCATTAAAAGTGTCCTGTCTGACCCAGGAAGAAGTACATCAGCGACTTAAAAAGATTAAAATAGATAAATCGCCAGGACCGGATGGCATACACCCCCGTATCCTAAGGGAATTTAGTAATGTCATAGCCAGACCCTTATTTCTGATATTTGCGGACTCTATACTGACAGGGAATGTCCCACAGGATTGGCGCATGGCAAATGTGGTGCCAATATTCAAAAAGGGTCCAAAAACAGAGCCTGGAAACTATAGGCCGGTAAGTTTAACATCTGTTGTGGGTAAACTGTTTGAAGGTTTTCTGAGAGATGCTATCTTAGAGCATCTCAAGGGAAATAAGCAAATAACGCCATATCAGCATGGCTTCGTGAGGGATCGGTCATTCCAAACTAATTTAATCAATTTCTATGAGGAGGTAAGTTCTAGACTTGACAGCGGCGAATCAATGGATTTCGTATATATGGACTTCTCCAAAGCATTTGACACTGTACCACATAAAAGGTTAGCATATAAAATGAGAATGCTCGGACTGCGAGAAAACGTCTGTATGTGGGTAAGTAACTGGCTCAATGATGGAAAACAGAGGGTGGTTATTAACGGTACATACTCAGATTGGGTCACTGTCACTAGTGGGGTACCTCAGGGGTCAGTATTGGGCCCTATTCTCTTCAATATATTTATTAATGATCTTGTAGAAGGCTTGCACAGTAAAGTATCAATTTTTGCAGATGACACTAAACTGTGTAAAGTAATTTACACTGAAGAGGACAGTATACTACTACAGAGGGATCTGGATAGATTGGAGGCTTGGGCAGATAAGTGGCAGATGAGGTTTAACACTGATAAATGTAAGGTTATGCACATGGGAAGGAAAAATGCAAGTCACCCGTACATAATAAATGGTAAAACACTCGGTAACACTGACATGAAAAAAGGATCTAGGAATTTTAATAAACAGCAAACTAAGCTGCAAAAACCAGTGTCAGGCAGCTGCTGCCAAGGCCAATAAGATAATGGGTTGCATCAGAAGGGGCATAGATGCCCGTGATAAGAACATAGTCCTACCACTTTAAAAATCGCTAGTTAGACCACACATGGAGTACTGTGTACAGTTCTGGGCTCCTGTAAACAAGGCAGACATAGCAGAGCTAGAGAAGGTACAGAGGAGGGCAACTAAAGTAATAACTGGAATGGGGCAACTACAGTACCCTGAAAGATTATCAAAATTAGGGTTATTCACTTTAGAAAAAAGACGACTGAAGGGAGATCTAATTACTATGTATAAATATATCAGGGGTCAGTACAGAGATCTATCCCATCATCTATTTATCCTCAGGATTGTGACTGTGACGAGGGGACATCCTCTGCGTCTGGAGGAAAGAAGGTTTGTACACAAACATAGAAAAGGATTCTTTACGGTAAGAGCAGTGAGACTATGGAACTCTCTGCCTGAGGAGGTGGTGATGGTGAGTACAATAAAGGAATTCAAGATGGGCCTGGATGTATTTCTGGAGCGTAATAATATTACAGGCTATAGCTACTAGAGAGGGGTGTTGATCCAGGGAGTTTTTCTGATTGCCTGATTGGAGTCGGGAAGGAATTTTTTATTCCCCTATACTGCACATCTGGGATTACACGTGCATAAGTGACTGTCACATTTAGGCCATAAATACGGCTTTGGCATACTGGGGTAAAAAAAAAACTCTAATATACTGCACATCTGGGATTACAAGAGCATAAGTGACTGTCACATTTAGGACAGAAATACAGCTTTTTGGTTAGGGTGAAAAAACCCTCTAATATACTGCACATCTGGTATTAGACAAGCATAAATGTTACATTTAGGCCAGAAATACGGCTTTTTGGTTACTGGGGGTGAAAAAAGCCTCTAATATATTGCACATCTGGGATTACACGTGCATAAGTGACTGTCACATTTAGGCCATAAATACGGCTTTAACATACTGGGGTAAAAAACCCTCTAATATACTGCACATCTGGGATTACACGTGCATAAGTGAGTGTCACATTTAGGCCACAAATACCGCTGTCATATAGAGTTTAAAAAAATAAATAGAGTGCAATACCCTACATCAGGGTTTATATTTGCGGTTAAATATTTTTAACATACTTAACCACTTTTTACTTTGCTTTGTGAACGCTAACTATGAGGCAAACATCTAATAAGGGACGCGGTCATGGTCGTGGTGGTGGTGTTGGTGGAGCCTCTGGTGCAGGGAGAGGATGTGGCCGTTCTGCCACAGCTACACGTCCTACTGAACCTACTACCTCAGGTCCCAGTAGCCGCCAAAATCTACAGCGATATTTGGTCGGTCCTAATGCCGTTCTAAGTATGGTAAGGCCTGAGCAAGTACAGGCGCTAGTCAATTGGGTGGCCGACAGTGGAGCCAGCACGTTCACATTATCTCCCACCCAGTCTTCTGCAGAAAGCACACAGGTGGCGCCTGAAACCCATGCCCATCAGTCTGTCACATCAGGTGGAAGACATAGAATGCACTGACGCACAACCACTTATGTTTCCTGATGAGGACATGGAAATACCACCTCAGCACGTCTCTGATGATGACAAAACACAGGTGCCAACTGCTGCGTCTTTCTGCAGTGTGCAGACCGAAAAGGAGGTCAGGGAGGAAGACTGGGTGGAAGACGATGCAGGGGACGTTGAGGTCCTAGACCCCACATGGAATGAAGGTCGTGCCACTGACTTTCAGGGTTCGGAGGAAGAGGCAGTGGTGAGACCGAGCCAACAGCGTAGCAAAAGTGGGAGCAGGGTGCAAAAGTAGAGTAGCCATCGCCAAAACAGTTCGCCTGCTACTGGCCACCGTCACCAGGGACCGAGCACACCAAAGGCAGCTTCAAGGAGTTCCCTGGCATTGCACTTCTTCACACAATGTGCTGACGACAAGACCCGAGTGGTTTGCACGCTGTGCCATCAGAGCCTGAAGCGAGGCATTGACGTTCTGAACCTTAGCACAACCTGCATAACCAGGCATCTACATGCGAGACATGGGCTGCAGTGGAGTAAGCACCTTCCTCTTCTGCTGCTGCCTCGGCCTCTTCCTCCACCTCTGGACTAACGTTGGCACCTGCCGCCCAGCCAACAGAGGATGTGCCATCAACAACACCACCTCCGTCGCCAAGCATCTCCACCATGTCACACGGAAGCGTTCAGCTCTCCATCTCACAAACCTTTGAGAGAAAGCGTAAATTCCCACCTAGCCACCCTCGATCCCTGGCCCTGAATGCCAGCATTTCTAAACTGCTGGCCTTTGAAATGCTGTCATTCAGGCTGGTGGAGACGGACAGCCTTCAAACAGCTCATGTCGCTTGCTGTCCCACAGTACGTCGTTCCCAGCCGCCACTACTTCTCCAGGAGAGCCGTGCCCTCCCTGCACAACCAAGTATCAGATAAAATCAAGTGTGCACTGCGCAACGCCATCTGTGGCAAGGTCCACCTAACCACAGATACGTGGACCAGTAAGCACTGCCAGGGACGCTATATCTCCCTAACTGCACACTGGGTAAATGTAGTGGCGGCTGGGCCCCAGGCGGAGAGCTTTTTGGCGCACGTCCTTCCGCCGCCAAGGATCGCAGGGCATCATTCTTTGCCTCCTGTTGCCTCCTCTTCCTTCTCGGCTTCCTCCTCCTCTTCTACCATCTCCTCATCCGGTCAGCGACAGACCTTCACCACCAACTGCAGCACAGCCAGGGGTAAACGTCAGCAGGCCATTCTGAAACTGATGTGTTTTGGGGGACCGGCCCCACACCGCGCAAGAGTTGTGGCGGGGTATAGAACAACAGACCGACGAGTGGTTGCTGCCAGTGGGCCTCAAGCCCGGCCTGGTGGTGTGTGATAATGGGCGAAATCTCGTTGCAGGTCTGGGACTAGCCGGTTTCGCACATCCCTTGCCTGGCGCATGTGCTGAATTTGGTGGTGCAGAAATTCATTAACAACTACCCCGACATGTCAGAGCTGCTGCATAAAGTACGGGCCATCTGTGCGTACTTCCGGCGTTCTCATCCTGCCGCCGCTCGGCTGTCTGCTCTACAGCGTAACTTCGGCCTTCCCGCTCACCTCTGTTCTATTGCTGGGTGACATGAACCCCCTTTTGCCGTGAATGAACCCCTGCTGTGCCTGGGTGACAGGAGCCTAAATCTCTCAAAATCCTCTGTTCTATTGCTGGGTGACATGAACCCCCTTTTGCCGTGAATGAACCCCTGCTCTGCATTGCTGACAGGAAACTAAATTTAGTGAAAACATCTGTAACTGATCGGAAGATGCGCGACTACAAGCGCACGCTGATGATAGCATTCCCACTGGACAGCAGGGGCACAGTGGAAGCACAAGGCGAATGCAGAGGAAGAGGAAGAGGTCGCCAACGCAGCTGGGGCACCACCAGCACCTGAGAAGGCAGGGTTAGCATGGCCAAATTGTGGAAAAGCTTTGTCAGCCTTGGAGGTGCTGACCTTCCCTCCAGCCAGTGTACAGTATAGTGTGAACGTGTGTTTAGCACGGCAGAGAGCATTATCACAGGCCGCAGCCAATGTGGACAAGCTTAAGTTTATTAAAATGAACCTATTCTTTGTTTTATTTTGTTATATGTCCCAATATTTTGGGGGATACCCCAATTTAAAAATAAAAAATAACACAAATCAGTGTTGGCTACCTATTCCTCCTTCACCGCCGCTTCCACCTACACCGCCACGTCAACCTACACCGCCACATCCACCCATCCACCGCCTCCTCAACCTCCTACTCCTAGATCCTTGTTATTTTATATTTTTCTGTATTTTATGTTATTTTAAGTCATTTCCCTATCCACATTTGTTTGCAGAACAGTTGTCATGCTCTTAAGCACATTTTGATGCCTTTTGCAGCCCTCTAGCCCATTTCCAGGACTATTTTGGAGCCATTTTAGTGCCCAAAAGTTCGGGTCCCCATTGACTTCAATGGGGTTCGGGTTCGGAGTCAAGTTCGGGTACCGAACCCGAACTTTTTTTTCAAGTTCGGCCGAACCTGCCGAACCCAAACATCCAAGTGTCCGCTCAACTCTACTGAAGACCTGATGACAGCCAGAGGAGAGATCAGGGCCGGTCAAATTCCGTTACCACCTGTTCCGGCTGGTGGAATCACAGCATCCACGCAGCCAGGTGAGATACGAGGGGAGTCCTCGTTAACGGTTGCTTGTCTTGGGGGGCTCCCGAGGTTGGTGGGGGGACCCGGGGGTGTCCATAGTGTGTGGGTTAGGTGGTTTGTTAATGGGGTTATGGGAGTTAGTGAAAGGGCTGGTAAATACGGGGTCAGGGATGGGGTCACCGTTGGCAGCTTGGGACGTACATGGGTCTGCAGTACCAGGTGGTAGTGGGGCAGTAGGGGTTGAACGGATGGAGGATAGTGGGGCTGTGGGTGCGGGGGCCAGCGGGTCGTCGGGGGCATCATTGCAAGGACAGCGGATGGGGTTATGGAGAGAGAGGAAGGTAAGGAGAGGGATGGGGGGGAGCCGCGGTTGGACGACGCTGCAAGAGGGGAAGTATATGTTTGCTTTGAGGGGCCTCTGGGGGCCCACTTGAGGCCGGAGGTAAAAGAAAAAATTTGGAAAGGGGAGTACGTGGACATATTCTTATTACTCCCGTTGGAACGGTTTAATTTAGATAGGTAAATTGGGGAGAAGGCGACAGAGATTTGTTCTGCGCTTTTCTGTTACCTAGACGCGATAGGGGAGGCGTATCAGGTATTTGGGGGGCAGGGGTGGTTGAGGTATGACAAGCAATGCGGCTCGGTCTAGCATCCAGTGGGATCATAAGGATATTGGCCTGTGGATGAGGGTGATGGCTCCAGTCAGGACAGGGCAGTCCTTTCCAGGGGGCGCCATGGGTTCTGGGCAATCGGAGCGCTCGGCGGCTTCGCAAAAGGGGTTATGCTTCCTGTTTAATGAGGGTGGATGTAAATTTGGGGACAAGTGAAATTTTAAGCACGAGTGTTCCTCATGTGGTGGGAATCACGGAGCACAGCGGTGCTTCAAAGGTCGTAGAGGAAAGGGGTGGAGTGATGCGGATGGAAAAGGATCGGACGCCAATTCGGGTAACTGAGATGGTCCCCTTTCTAAATAGATACCCGAATGCGGAGGCGACTGGGTTTTTGTTGATGGGCTTTAGGGAGGGTTTTCGTATCCTGTTTGTGGAGGGCGAGTTTTGGAAAGGGAAGAAGAATTTGAGGTCAGCAAAGGAGCATCCGGGGGTGGTTACTGAAAAATTGCGGAAAGAGGTAGAGTTAGGTCGCATGGCGGGCCCCTTTTGGGACTTGCCAATGCAGGATCTGCGGCTGTCACTTTTGGGGGTTGTGCCGAAGAGGAAGCCTAATAAATTTCGCCTTATCCATCACCTTTCATTTTCAAAAGGGGGTTCGGTTAATGATGGGATTGCACCGAAGTTGTGTTCAGTGGTGTATACCACGTGCGATAAGGTGGTTCGTTGGGTTCAGCCTTATGGGCGGGGAGCGTTGTTGGCTAAGGTGTTGTTGGCTAAGTGGCCGACGCGATGGAAGGCTGGGTGAAGAATTTAGTGTTGCTGGAGCTTTTTCCTATTGTGGTAGCGGTGTCCATTTGGGGGAATTTTTTCCAGGATAGGAAGGTGTGATTCCATTGTGACAACTTGGGTGTGGTGGAGGCCATCAATCGCTTTTCGGCTTCATCTCCTCCTGTTGTGTGCTTGCTTCAACATTTGGTTTTGGGTTGTTTATCATTAAATGCTTGGATAGTAACGACTCATGTTCCTGGGGTAAGTAACTCAATTGCGGATGCATTGTCTCGTTTTCAGTGGGATCTGATTCGGCGGCTAACACCGGAGGCAGACGAGCAGGAAGTGGGCTTTCTCCAGGAGCTTTGGAATCTTCCATTTGGTCGGTTGGAGAATTGGTGAGGGGATCCTTGTCGTCAGGGACCTGGACGGCGTATGATAAGGCATGGGGTTTATGGGAGGAATCGTTTTCAGGGGAGTGGTTTAGAGGATGGGGTTTTGTTGTTCCTGTTTGTGGGGCATTGCAGAGAGGAGGGATGGTCAGTGTCCAGAATGAGGAAGTTTATGGCGGGTGGGGCTTTTGGTTGTAAGTGTCGGGCTACATCGGATGTGATAAAATCATTTTGGGTGTTGCAGGCATTAAAGGGTTGGAAGAGAAAGTCGCCAGGGGAGGATCAGCGTAGGCCTATTTCTTTCACGTTGTTGGCAGAAATGATTGAGCAGTTGGGGCGGGTTTGTGTGTCGGTTGGTGAGGTTAGTTTGTTTAAGGTGGCCTTTTCTTTTGCCTCTTTTGGGCCGTTGCTCATTAGGGAATTGGTTAGTCCGAATAAGAACCGAGCGGGTGGGCTTCGGGGAGAGGACGTGGGTTTATTTGATGATAGGGTGGAATTTTGTATTAGGAGGTCAAAAATGGATCAGTTGGGCCGTGGTTGTCGGGTTGTTTTATACCAGGTGGTGGGTTCAGTCGCGTGCCCGGTTCGGTGTCTTAGGGATTTTTGGGGCCGAGAGGTTGGGGGCAATGGGCTATTGTTGGTTCATGAGGATGGGTCGTTTCTTTCTCTTTTCCAGTTTATGGCAGTACTGCAAGCGTGTTTAGAAAAGTTGGATAAAGACCCCTTGCTGTTTGGGGGTCATTCTTTTGGGATTGGAGCGGCCACAGAGCCGGCTAGGAGGGGGTTGGAGGATGATATAATTCGTTGCATTGGTCGATGGGAGTCTATCCGGTTCCGGTCCTATGTTAGGCCAGCGTTGTTGTAAAAGGGGTAATTGAGTTATTGCGGGGATAGGGCATGTTGAGGGCCATTTTTGTTGATATGTTGTATTTTGTGTTCCCTGCAGGTGGTTCGGCGTGCCTGGTTTGGATCATGGGGCACTCTTATGTGTTATGGGGAGCATTGCGGGCAGCGGTCAGGCCAGACGGAAGACAACTGGGTTTTCCTAGAGAGGTGGCGGTGATTCGCTGGTTGAGGATCAGAGGAATGCAGTGGAGTCAAGTTCTCCCGGAGTTTCATAGATTTGCAAGGCTAGATGTTGCCCCGGTAGTATTGGTGTTACATTTGGGGGGGATGATTTGGGGGTGCGCCCCTTGAGAGAGCTCACAAAGGACATTAAATTTGATTTGTTACGTTTGTGGGCTCAGTTTCCAGGTTTGGTCACGGTCTGATCGAATATGGTGCCACAGAAGCAATGGAGGGACGCTAGGTCTGTGGAGAGGCTTAACAAAGCCAGGATAAAAGTGATTAGGGCGGTAGGTCAGTTCGTGGTAAGGAATAGCGGTCTGGCGGTGCGTCATAGGGAGTTGGAAGCGGGAGCGTTTTGGAGGGGGGATGGAGTACACCTGAATGCGGTGGGGATTGACTTGTGGTGTTCGAGTTTACAGGATGGGATTGAGTTGGCTTTGCAGGTGTGGCGGGACGCAATGAGGTGAGGTTTCACCCCCCTTTGGCGTCATGGGCGGTGGTGGGGGCCTTGGAGTTGGTGGTTATGGTGGATCTGGTGTGGTGGGGAGGGAGCCAAGTGGGCTCTTGACTCCCCAGGTATTGGAGTTTGGGGCGTGATATGGGGGATATCTGCCCACGTTTGTTGCCCATGGTTACCGTTTTCTGCCTCTGAGCTGGCGTTTATCGGCTAGAGGTAATTTAATTTAATTGATGGCTGGGGCAGGTACCTGTCTGGTTTACGGGGCTCCAAGGACCCTCCTTGTGTTTATGTTTTTCTTGGACGGGCCTTCAGGTGGGAACGCCTTTGGCGTAGGTTATTTGTGTTATTAATTATATGTTTGTTATTTAATAAAATGGCTGCTGTGGCCAATAAAATCCACCTGTGGAGTTGTGTCTTTATTTGGGTTGGGAATAGGGACATTGGAGGGAATGACTCGACAATACGCTTTATCTGTAACATGCAGTGTCCTTTTTCCGTAGACGCTGCGGACAGTGACATTACCGGTGGTACCTCTCCTGTAAAATGTTTTCTCATCTAAAAAACCTGTGACATTCCCTGTAATATTTTATTAGCCGCTGGTGACAGCATTGACATTATCTGCGGGATATCTCCTGTGTGACGTTTCCACATCCCAAATACCTTTTTAAATTTGTTTGTGCATATACTTCCAAATGCTATGCTACTGTACGTGTGACATACTTTATAGCATATATAACATTTAATATGAAGATGGCGAGCAGTAAGGGACGGGGAAGTGGCTGTAATGCTGATGGTGCACGTAGAGGCCGTGGCCCTGGGCGCGGTGAAACTGTGCCTGCTGCCAGAGCACAAGAAAAACAATCATTCACGATACCTAGCTTCATGTCCTAGTTTGCAGGGCGGGGCGCAGGAAACCACTTTTGAAGTCAGACAAGTGCGACCAGGTGATTGGTTGGATTGCAGCAGATAATGCTTCCAGTCGGTTAAGCACCACCCTGTCTTTCACCAAGTCCAGTCTCAGTAGCCAAGAGGCGGCTTAACACAATCCTCACCCTAAACCTCCTTCCTCCCACCATGGAGAGTCTGGGCAAACAAGTGATCCCACACTCAGATATTATGAGGACCTCTTTTCCATGCCATTCCTTGATTTGGCCGTCTCGCCAAGCATGCTTGAAGAGGGACAGATCTTGTGCCCTGATGCCCAAACTCTTGAGATTCCACAATCACAAGAAGATGATGGTGGGGAACGGCATTTACTGTTTAATGAGGTAGATGATGATGAGACACAGTTGCCAATAAGTCAACGGCAATTACTGTCTCAGGAGGTTGATGAAGAGGATGAGACACAGTTGTCAATCACTGAGGTTGTGGTTAGGTCAAAAAGTCAGGAGGATGAGCAGAGTGAGGAAGTGGAAGAGGAGGTGGTGGACGATGAAGTCACTGACCCAACCTGGGAAGGTGGAAAGCCGAGCGAGGATAGCAGTACAGAGGGGGAGGGATCTGCAGCACCGCGCCAGGCTGGAAGAGGCAGTGGGGTGGAAAAAGGGAGAAGGCGGGCCACACAGGCCCGAAACTGTTCCACGGAGCACCCCCTTGCGGCAATCTCCCTTGCCAAGGGTTAGGTGTTCCGCAAAATGGCGCTTTTTTTAGGAAAGTGTGGACGACACAAGAATAGTCGTTTGCAACCTGTGCCGTACCAAAATGAGCCGGGGCGTGAACACTAACAACCTCCCTACTACCAGCCTGATCCGCAACATGGCATCCAAGCACCGTAATAAGTGGGACGAACGCCTGGGTCCACAATCTGTGTCTGCGGTTCACACCACTGCCTTCTCTTCCCCTGTGTTACATGCTGGCCAATCCCCTGTCGAAAGCGTAGGCCAGGATGCCTCCCGCCCTGCACCTGGACCTTCGCAAGCACCATCAGCGACCACATCCACTTCCGTGTCCCAGTGCAGCGTCCAAATGTCCTTACCCTAGGCTTTTGAATGCAAATACCTAGCCACCCACCCACAGGCCATAGCACTAAATCTGCAGCTTTCCTAATTACTGGCCTGGAAATGTTGCCATTTAGGCTTGTGGACACTGAGGCCTTCCGCAGCCTGATGTAGGCGGCCATCCTGCGTTACGCAGTCCCCAGCTACCACTATTTTTCAAGGTGTGCTATGTCCTCCTTACACCAACATGTGTCCCGTAACATCAATGCCCTGACCACCACAGTTATTGGGAAGGTCCACTTCCACGGACACATGGACAAGTGCATTCAGCCTGGGACGCTACATTTACCTGGCAGCACACTAGGTGAACGTTGTGGAGGCCAGGAGAGAGTCGTACCCTGGGATGGCACAGGTGCTACCGACGCCAAGGATTGCGGGCCCCAATTCCATCAGGGTTTCCGCCAGCACCTACGTTAGTGGCTCTAATCCCCACTTCTCCTCCTCCACCTCCTCCTCCAATTCCACCTCTTAATTTTCCGCGTGCAGCACCAGTCAGCCATCAGTCGGTATCTGGAAGCCGTGTAGCACTGTAGTGGGGAAGCGGCAATAGGCCGTGCTGAAAATGATATGCTTAGGAGACAAACAGCACACCGCCGCAGAGCTGTAGCAGGGGATAAGAGACCAGACTGAGCTGTGGATCTCACCTATCAACCTAGAACCAGGCATGGTTGTGTCTGATAATGGCCGTATCTTGGTGGCGGCTTTGGAGCTTGGCAAGTTCACACACATCCCATGCCTAGCCCATGTCTGAAACTTAGTGGTTCAGCGGTTTCTCAAAACCTACCCCAATTTGCCTGAGCTACTGGTGAAGGTGCGCCGCATTAAGAAACTTTGAGGAATCAACACAGATGGTGAGTGGCGATAACGCTATTTTCAGCGTAACCATCCCACTACTGTGTCTACTCAAATGCTCGCTGCTCACAATTAAGGACGACGCTTTGCATATGGAAGAGGTGGAAATGGGGGAAGAAATTGCATAGGGTGATAGCCAGACCACTTTCACTTCGTCTTCTCAGCATGAATTGGACGATAAATAGGAGGAGGAGGAGCAGGAGACGGTTGCCTTCGCTACAGAGGGTAGTACCCATGGAAGTTTAATTCCATCTGTTCTGCGTGAGTGGGCAGAAAAGAAGGAAGAGGATGAGGAGATTGAGAGTCATCCTCCTGATGACGACAACGAAGTCTTGCCTGTTGGTACTCTGGCACACATGGCTAACTTCATGTTAGGCTGCCTTTCCCACCTACAGGCCCTCACCTACAATATTTTAAAGAGTCAGTTTATCTATAGGCCCTTGCATATAATGTTTTACAGGGTTAGCTCACCTGTAGGCCCTCACCTACAATTTTTTACAGGGTCAGCTCACCTGCAGTCCCTCGCATATATTGTTTTAGAGGATCAGCTCATCTGCAGGCCCTCACATATAATGTTTTACAGGGTCAGCTCACCTACATGCCCTCATCTACAATCTTTTACAGGTTTAGCTCACCTACAGGCCCTCGCATATAATGTTTTACAGGGTAAGCTCATCTGTAGGCCCTCGCATATAATGTTTTACAGGGTTAGCTCACCTGTAGGCCCTCACCTACAATCTTTTACAGGATCAGCTCACCTGCAGGCCCTTGCATATAATGTTTTACAGGGTCAGCTCACCTGCAGGCCCTCACCTACAATCTTTTACAGGGTCAGCTCACCTGCAGTTCCTCACCTACAATTTTTTACAGGGTCATCTCACCTGCAGGCCCTTGCATATAATGTTTTACAGGGTAAGCTCACCTACAGGCCCTCACATATGTTTTTCAGGGTGAGCTCACCTGCATGCCCTCGCATATAATGTTTTACAGGGTCAGCTCACCTGCAGGCCCTCGCATATAATATTTTACAGGGTCAGCTCATCTGCAGGCCCTCACCTACAATCTTTTACAGGGTCAGCTCACCTATAGGCCATCGCATATAATGTTTTACAGGTTCAACGCACCTGCAGTTCCTCACCTACAATCTTCTATAGGGTCATCTCACCTGCAGGCCCTCAGATATAATGTTTTACAGGGTCAGCTCACCTACAGGCCCTCACCTACAATCTTTTACAGGGTTAACTCACCTACAGGCCCTCACATATATTGATTTACAAGGTCAGCTCACCTGTAGGCCCTCTCATATAATGTTTTACAGGGTCAGCTCAACTGCAGGCCCTCACCTACAATCTTTTTCAGGGTCAGCTTATCTGCAGGCCCTCGCATATAATGTTTTACAGAATCAGCTCATCTGCAGGCCCTCACCTACAATCTTTTACAGGGTCAGCTCACCTGCAGGCCCTCGCATATAATGTTTTAAAGGGTCAGCTCACCTGTAGGCCCTCGCATATAATGTTTTACAGGGTCAGCTCACCTGCAGGTTCTCACCTACAATCTTTTACAGGGTCAGCTCACCTATAGGCCCTCGCATTTAATGTTTTACAGGGTCATCTCACCTGTAGGCCCTCGCATATACTATTTTACAGGGTCAACTCACCTGCAGGCCCTCGCATTTAATGTTTTACAGGGTCATCTCACCTGTAGGCCCTCGCATATAATGTTTTACAGGGTCAACTCACCTGCAGGCCCTCACCTACAATCTTTTACAGGGTCAGCTTATCTGTAGGCCCTCGCATATAATGTTTTACAGGGTCAGCTCATCTGCAGGCCCTCACCTACAATCTTTTACAGGGTCAGCTCACCTGCAGGCCCTCGCATATAATGTTTTACAGGGTCAGCTTACCTGCAGACCTTCGCATTTAATGTTTTACGGGGTCAGCTCACCTGCAGGTCCTCACCTACAATCTTTTACAGGGTCAGCTCACCTGCAGGCCCTCACATAAAATGTTTTACAGGGTCAGCTCACCTGCAGGCCCTCACCTACAATCTTTTACAGGGTCAGCTCACCTATAGGCCCTCGCATTTAATGTTTTACATACAGGGTCATCTCACCTGTAGGCCCTCGCATATAATGTTTTACAGGGTCAACTCACCTGCAGGCCCTCACCTACAATCTTTTACAGGGTCAGCTCACCTGTAGGCCCTCGCATATAATGTTTTACAGGGTCATCTCACCTGCAGGCCCTCGCATATAATATTTTACAGGGTCATCTCACCTGCAGGCCCTCACATATAATGTTTTACCGGGTCAGCTCACCTATAGGCCCTCACCTACAACCTTTTAGAGAGTTAGCTCACCAGCAGGCCCTTAACCATAATTTTTTGGATGGTTAGCTCAGCAGCAGACCCTCACCCATAATGTTTTATAGGATCAGCTCAGCAGCAGGCCCTCACCCCTAATGTTTTAGATTGTCAGATCAGCAGGCCCTTGCTCCAAATGTTTTTAAGGGGCACCAGCAGGCCATCAATCATAATTTTTAAAGGGTGTGTATGATGCCCTCTTGTATGTGTAAAAAAAGGTGTATTGTAGTGCTGCTTCCTTGTAATTTTTGGCAGCCTTTTAACTTAGTGCATAGGCTTTATGAATGTAGGAGTCCCACTACCTGAACAATTGTATCACAATGTAAATGAGGCCCTACTTTATGTGATATACAGGTTGTATCGGAGTGCCTCTTGCTTGTAATTTTTGGCAGCACTTGCACTTATATACAAGTAAATATACAGGAAAGAATGTTTCCTGACAATCTTTTTGCTAAAATCAATTTTATCTTTGGTTTTGGGCGTATTATTGTCAGTCTGTAAAAGTGGCGTACTACTCGGACAACATCGTTCCCAGCAGCGACCTGGGAGTCCAAGATGCATCCAGACATCCTCCCCATGCTGTTCCCAAACAATTTCGGTGGTGTTTCTATCAATTTCTGACCTTTTCCTATGAACCAGACACCCTCCCTTCTTCAGAGCAGGGTGTGCCTGGTTTAATGCTCGGGTTCTCCCACTGACCTCCATTAAGCTTGGGTGCTCGGTAGAGCACCCGAGCAATCCGAGGTGTTCGGCCTGAGCACCCGAGCATCCGAGCTAAATGTGGCTTTTAAGGTGTATTGAATACACTGTATTTCCATGCACCCCTTCCACCACTAAAAAGGGTTTATGGTTCAGTCTCCCTTTTCTCGCCCTTCTCCTCCATCATATCAACATGCTTATTAGGCTTCCCTCGCTTCTAATGTTTTAGAGGATCAGCTCAGCAGCAGGACCCCATCCATAATGTTTTAGAGGGTCACCAGCAGGCCCTCGCCCATAATGTTTTTGAGGATCACCAGCAGGCCCTCACCCATAATGTTTTAGAGGGTCACCAGCAGGCTCTTTTTCTTAATGTTTTAGAGGGTCACCACCAGGCCCTCGTCCCTAATGTTTTAGACGGTCAGCTCAGCAGCAGACCCTCACCCCTAAAGTTTTAGATGGTCAGCTCATCAGCAGACCCTCACCCCTAATGTTTTAGATGGTCAGATCAGCAGCAGGCACTCGCCCCTAATGTTTTAGAGGGTCAGCTCAGCAGCAGGCCCTCGCCTTTAATGTTTTAGAAGGTCAGATCAGGCATAGGCACTCACCCCTAATGTTTTAGATGGTCAGATCAGCAGCAGGCACTCCCCCCCAATGTTTTAGACGGTCAGCTCAGCAGCAGACCCTCACCCCTAATGTTTTAGATGGTCAGATCAGCAGCAGGCACTCGCCCCTAATGTTTTAGAGGGTTAGCTCAGCAGCAGGCCCTCGCCACTAATGTTTTAGATGGTCAGATCAGCAGGCCCTTGCACCAATAGTTTTAGAGGGGCACCAGCAGGCCATCAATCATAATTTTTCAAGGGTGTGTATGATGCCCTCCTTTATGTGTAATAAAGGGTGTATTATAGTGCTGGTTCCTTGTAATATTTGGCAGCCCTTTCATTTAGTGCATAGGCTTTATGAGTGTAGGAGTCCCACTACCTGAACAATTGTACCATAATGTGAATGAGGCCCTCCTTTATGTCATATACAGGTTGTATCGGAGTGCCTCTTGCTTGTAATTTTTGGCAGCACTTGCACTTATATACAAGTAAATATACAGGAACGAATGTTTCCTAATTTTTTTTCCTCTAAAATCGAATTTATCTTTGGTTTTGTGCGTATTATTGTCAGTCTGTAAAAGTGGCCTACTACAACATCGTTCCCAGCAGCGACCTGGGAGTCCAAGATGCATCCAGACATCCTCCCCATGCTGTTCCCGAACCATATCAGTGATGTTTCCATCAATTTATGACCTTCTCATGTGAACCAGACATCCTCCCCTCTTAAGAGCAGGGGATGCCTGGTTTAATTCTCGGGTTCTCCCATTGACTTCCATTGTGCTCGGGTGCTCAGTAGAGGACCCGAGCATCCTGAGGTGTTCTACTCGAGCACCCGAGCACTTAGGTGCTCGACCAACACTAGTCATTATATTAAGAATAAACCTACCTTTGTACAGGCCAGAATATTCCTTTTAAAATCTTTCTCATATGATATAATTTTTTAACCCCTACAGGACCTTGCCATTTTTCACCTTAAGTACCAGGCCATTTTTTTCAAATCTGACATGTGTCACTTTTATGTGGTGATAACTTTAAAATGCTTTTACTTATCCCAGCCATTTTGAGATTGTTTTCTCGTCACATACAGCCAGGTCCATAAATATTGGGACATCAACACAATTCTAACATTTTTGGCTCTATACACCACCACAATGGATTTGAAATGAAACAAACAAGATGTGCTTTAACTGCAGACTGTCAGCTTTAATTTGAGGGTATTTACATGTGAACGGTGTATGAATTACAACAGTTTTCATATGTGCCTCCCACTTGTTAAGGAACCAAAAGTAATGGGACAGAATAATAATTTTAAATCAAACTTTCACTTTTTAATACTTGGTTGCAAATCCTTTGCAGTCAATTACAGCCTAAAGTCTGGAACGCATAGACATCACCAGACGCTGGGTTTCATCCCTGGTGATGCTCTGCCAGGCCTCTACTGCAACTGTCTTCAGTTCCTGCTTGTTCTTGGGGCATTTTTCCTTCAGTTTTGTCTTCATCAAGTGAAATGCATGCTCAATCGGATTCAGGTCAGGTGATTGACTTGGCCATTGCATAACATTCCACTTCTTTCCCTTAAACTCGTTGGTTGCTTTTGCAGTATGCTTTGGGTCATTGTCCATCTGCACTGTGAAGTGCCGTCCAATGAGTTCTGAAGCATTTTGCTGAATATGAGCAGATAATATTGCCCGGAACACTTCAGAATTTATCCTGCTGCTTTTGTCAGCAGTCACATCATCAATAAATACAAGAGAACCAGTTCCATTGGCAGCCATACATGCCCATGCCATGACACTACCACCACCATGCTTCACTGATGAGGTGGTATGCTTAGGATCATGAGCAGTTCCTTTCCTTCTTCATACTCTTCTCTTACCATCACTCTGGTACAAGTTGATCTTGGTCTCATCTGTCCATAGGATGTTGTTCCAATTATTTCCCTGGTGAAGAAAACACCCTTCACAACAGTTGGCCAGATCAAGAACACTCTCCAGGAGGTAGGTGTATGTGTGTCAAAGTCAACAATCAAGAGAAGACTTCACTAGAGTGAATACCATTGATTGTTGACTTTGACACACATACACCTACCTCCTGGAGAGTGTTCTTGATCTGGCCAACTGTTGTGAAGGGTGTTTTCTTCACCAGGGAAATAATTATTCGGTCATACACCACAGTTGTTTTCCGTGGTCTTCCGGGTCTTTTGGTGTTGCTGAGCTCGCCGGTGCGTTCCTTCTTTTTAAGAATGTCCCAAACAGTTGTTTTGGCCACGCCTAATGTTTTTGCTATCTCTCTGATGGGTTTGTTTAGTTTTTTCAGCCTAATGATTGCTTGCTTCAGTGATAGTGACAGCTCTTTGGATCTCATCTTGAGAGTTGACAGCAACAGATTCCAAATGCAAATAGCACACTTGAAATGAACTCTGGACCTTTTATCTGCTCATTGTAATTGGGATAATGAGGGAATAACACACACCAGGCCATGGAACAGCTGAGAAGCCAATTGTCCCATTACTTTTGGTCCCTTAACAAGTGGGAGGCAAATATGAAAACTGTTGTAATTCCTACACCGTTCACCTGATTTGGATGTAAATACCCTCAAATTAAAACTGACAGTCTGCAGTTAAAGCACATCTTGTATTTGATTTCAAATCCATTGTGGTGGTGTATAGAGCCAAAAATGTTACAATTGTGTCACTGTCCCAATATTTATGGACCTGACGGTAAATTTGAGTCAAAATATGTCATTTTTATTTGTAAAAAAAATCTCAAATTTACTAAAAAAATTTTAAAAATTAAAATTTTCAAAAATTTTAATTTCTCTGCTTTTAAAACAGATAGTGATGCCTCCTAAAGCAGTTATTACTTTACATTTTCCATATGTCTACTTCATGTTTGGATCATTTTGTAAATGACAATTTCCTTTTTTTGGGATTTTAGAAGGCTTTGAAGTTTAGAACCAAATCTTAAAATTTTTAAGACAATTTTCAAACCCAATTTTTAAGGACCACTTCAGGTCTGAAGTCACTGTGTGGGGCTTACATAATAGAAACCACCCATAAATGGCCCTGTTTTAGAAACTACACCCCTAAAGTTATTCAAAACCTATTTTCCAAACCTTGCTAACCCTTTAGCTGTTCCACAAGAATGTAAGGAAAATGTAGATGAAATTTAGGAATTTCCCTTTTTTGGCAGATTTTCCATTTTAATCCATTTATTCCAGTAACAAAGCAAGGGTTAACAGCCAAACCAAACTCAATATTTATTACTCTGATTCAGTAGTTTAAAGAAACACCCCATATGTGGTTGTAAGCTACTGTACGGGCACACGGCAGGGCGCAGAAGGAAAGGAACGCCATATAGTTTTTGGAGGGCAGATTTCACTGGGATCATTTTAAGTTGCCATGTCACATTTGAAGATCCCCTGTACACCCCTAGAGTAGAAACTCCAAAAAAGTGACCCCATTTTGGAAACTACAGGATAAGGTGGCTGTTTTGTTGGTACTATTTTAGGGTACATATGATTTTTGGTTGCTGTATATTACACTTTTTGTGAGGCAAGGTAACAAAAAATAGCTGTTTTGGAACAGTTTTTATTTTTAGTTTTTTTACAATGTTTATCTGACAGGTTAAATCATGTGCTATTTTTATAGAGCAGGTTGTTACAGACGCAACAATACCAATTATGACCAATTATGGTTGTTTGTTTCAGCTTTACATAATAAAGCATTTTTGAAAAAAAAAAAATTTTTGTGTCTTCATATTCTGAAAGCCATGTTTTTTTTTTTTGTGCGACTGTCTTATGTAGGGGCTAATTTTTTTGCAGTATGAGATGGTGGTTTGATTGGTACTATTTTAGGGTGCATATGACTTTTTGATCGCTTGATATTACACATTTTGTGATGTAAGGTGAGAAGAAATGGCTTTTTTGACACAGTTTTTATTTTTTACATTTTTACGGTGTTCACCAGAGGGTTTAGGTCATGTGATATTTTTATACAGCAGGTTTTTACAGACGCAGCGATACATAATATGTTTCCTTTTTTTATTTATTTAAGTTTTGCAAAATAACAGCATTTTTGAATTAAAAAAATAAATCATGTTTTAGTGTCTCCATATTCTGAGAGCCATAGTTTTTTTTATTTTTTGGGCAATTATTTTATGTAGAGTCTCATTTTTTGTGGGATGAGATGACAGTTTGATTGGCATGATTTTGGGGTGCGTATGACTTTTTGATCACTTGGTGTTGCACTTTTTGAGATGTATGGTGACAAAAAAATGTTTTAGCACAGTTTTTATTTTATTTTTTTATGGCGTTCAGGTGAGGGGGTGTATCATGTGAGATTTTTGTAGAGCCAGTCGTTACGGACGCGGCAATACCCAATATGTCTGGTTTTCGGGTTTTTTTCAATTTTTTTTACAATTTTATGTGTTTATTTAGGGAATTTTTTTTTATTTTAATTTTTGTCCCACTCTGGGACTTCAACTTTTGGGTCTGATCCCCTCTGCAATGCATTACAATACAACCTGTATTGTAATGCATTGACTGTCAGCTTTTCTGCCTACAGCCTGCCTGTGAGACCCAACCTAAGGGCTGGATCTCACAGGCTTCCATAGAAGGCAAGCTCCGATGCCTATGGAAGGCAGTGGGCTTGCCTTCTCTGTCATCGTGTCCCCAGCACTGCAGCGCGGGGACCCAATGGGGAAGCGGAGGGCATCTGTACCTTTCGCGAACCCTCTGCTTTGACTGCGGCATACAAGGTGTCAACACGCCGGCATTGGTGTTTTCACCGATGCGGCGTATGCAGCATGGGCCCAGCTGTCAGTGGCTGCGGGTCGATGCCACTGATTGGGCGGGTGCAGCACCTGCACCCGCCCGATCAGCCCGCCGCCTACATGTGCGGCGCTGGTCCTTAAGCCACGTCCACCAGCGCCGTACTTGTACGGCGCGGGTCCTTAAGGGGTTAAAAATACTGTCTGAGGGTTCCAGTTTCACAGTCCTGAAAAGCAAAAGAAAATTACCCTGTGATTTGATGATACAGTATGTGTATTGTCTAACATGATTGCACAATTGTTCAGTTTGGTTTCACACAACGCAGCTTTAGGGGCAGGATCCAAAAATGTTGTGAAATATCAAAATGTCCTGTATGCCACATGCACATAAGCACTTTTTGAACACCATCTCACAATAACTCTGCATATTTATTTTTGTTCCATATCCTTTTATTATAATACAATTCAATAATTATACAAATTCTAAAGAATCTAATTAATTTTTGGTGTATTTATATCTGTTGTTTATATAACACCATACTCTGCAGTGATGTACAGAGATTGTTGCCATTCACATTAGCCCCCCAGCAAAAAAAGAAAAAAAACACAGATACTCAAACTTCACACATATTTTATTAAGACACAGTTCTGTTCATACAAGGTTATGTTGAAAAATAACTGCAGTAGGCAACTTTATGGGCACCAAGGTGCACATGCATCATTTTACCCAATAGCAGTGCGCCACCTTGTGGAACAAAATACAAAAATTCTGACAAGTGTGTGTTCTAAGTCCTATTTCTGACCTCTTGAACAGACAAGATGTATATTTTGTTTTATTAAAAAAAAATGCCACATGCAGAGTTCTCATAGCAAATGTACAGTTAGAAGAAAGTAAATGTGATAAATTGAACATGTTTGAAAATTGCAGTTTCCCATGGTAACTTGTTTTCTATGGAGATTGCAGATAATAAAATGAATTCCCCAAGTGGAACAATGAACAGATTCTGTTTTCCCCACTGTTTCTGAAATTAAATGATTTGGAAGGTAGAGAAACCATGGGGTGCAATACCTTGCATAATGCAGAATCAGTCATGTACTAGAACTTACAGACATTAGCTGCTGAGGCATAATATCCTTTATTTGAATGCTCATAAATGCAGAGTGAATTCTATATGAGATTAAGTTGTGTTCTTGACAGCAAAAACACCATCTGTCCCATAATATGAAAGTACAGTAATACATTAAAGCATAAAGGGAATATAACGTTGACTTATTTGCAATGTGTAACACAAGAGATTTTTTACTAAATGTTTACCTATAGCCAGTTCCGCTTTTAGGAGCATGCAGACATACTGTATATTGTTGGGTGCCTTATTTGCCATTTGTTCAAATAGGCTATGCCTTAAAGGAGTTTTCCAGTCCTCTTATGTTGATGGCCTGTCTTTAGAATTGCTGCTCTGCATTTGCTCCAGTGCCAGAAGTCAGCAGTAAACTACAGCCCTGACCATTTTGTGCAGTAGAAGGAGCTAGTTATTTCAGCACTGCACTCACGGAAGTGAATTTTGGCTCCAAGTAATTGCAGAAAAGGTTTTCGGTGTGTTGCAGATATTTATGTCCTTTCATGAAGATAGGCCATTATTAGATAAGGATCCGAAAAGACCTTTAAAGGGAACCTGTCACCTCTACTATGCTACCCTCACTGAGCATTTCTAATGTTCATCGTGTTACCCTAAACATATAAATTACACTTTAATTTTATTTGCAGACGAATTTAATAAGTATTACCGGTTTGCATTTTTGTACTTACCACCTTTTATGCAAATTAACATAAAAGTGTCATATCTTACTTGTGTGACCAGAAAAGAGTCATATTTTCTCAGAGTCAAGCTCCTCAGCTCCGCCTAAGAAACGCCCCTACAGATAAAATCTCGCCTGAGCTTCCTTGCTTTGAGTCTAGGTAAGCGAGCCCCCTAACCGTCCCCTTTTTTGTTAGATTGACAGCCTGCAGTGTGGCCGGGATCGCATAAGTCTCGCACATGCGCGGTGCACTCCTTGGTAAGGCGCGATCCTGCCTCCGGCTGCTGCTGTTAGCCGGGTTTCATCGGCGCACTGCGCATGTGCGAGGCTTATGCCATGCCGGACGCGCTGCAGGCTGTCAATCTAAAAAAAGAGGGGACGGTTAGGGGGCGTGCTTACATAGATTCGAAGCAAGGAAGCCTCATTTGCATACGACCTGCGGGGGAATAAAAGTTGTTTTACAGCGATCATGCGCCTCAGACGTCTTACACAAGAACATCATTAGAAGCCTGATGTTAACAGCTTTAAGGTACTGCTGGCGGTTTATGATCCATTTTGGTGCTGACAGGTTCCCTTTAAAGAAACGCTTCCACAAAAAATGGTATTCTCTAGCCCATTAGAAAGGTATATGTTGAAATTTGTAGTGAAAGTAATCGTCTTACTGGTGGCTGCACTTGTGAGTTATCCACTCCCTTCTGGTCCTCAGCTGTGTCATGTGACTGACTCTCTAACTGACACATCGTCTGATGGGTGGACAGGAAGTTAGTTCCTCTATTCATTCCAATGAGACTCACATTGAGGCTGCCATACGAATGATTAAGGAAACTGACTTCCTGTGTCAGTTGAAGAGTCGGAGTGCTGGTCACATAACATGGCTGAGGACCAGAAAGGAGTGGTTAACTCACAAGTACAGCCACCGGAAAAAAAAGATTACCTTCACTATGCTATGCACGTTTCCATATTTACCCACATTGCAGATGGTAAATTAGTAGCAAATAGACCTCACCTCCAGGAATGCTCCCAAACTGGATGTGAATGTCCATTTATGGGTGTAGCTTCCATATGTCCCATCAATTTTCCTCCTGGGACAGCCCGAATTTGCAGATTGCCTCAGATTCAGGCCTCTTGTACACGAATGTGTGCTGGCCGTGCCCGTGGGGCCGCCGACCGTGGGGCCGCCGCATGCGGATCACAGACCCATTCACTTGAATGGGGTCAGCGATCCGTCCATTCCGCAAAAAGATAGAACAAGTTCTATTTTTTTGCAGAATAGAAGCACGGAACGGAACACCACAGAAGCACTCCGCAGTGCTTCCATTCCGTGCTTCCGTTCCGTTCAGCCCCACATCTCCGGTTTTGCGGAGCCATTCACGTGAATGGGTCCGCATCCGTGATGCGGAATGCACATAGCCAGTGTCCCGTGTATTGCGGACCCGCCGTATGCAGGCCACAATACGGCCACGGGACACACACAGCCGTGTGAAAGAGGCCTTAGGGACAGTCCCTGCAAATTTGGAACTGTTGGCCACTATGACTTTTCTTACAGGGCAGATAATAATTTTTTTTGCGGGAGTGCTTCTATAAGTCATGTATTGCTTTCCAAATTTTATCCACTGTAAAGACTCATTGACACAGGTTGATGATTGTCTGAATGATTGTTCATATGAACATTTTTTACCGGTCATTGTCCCATTTAAACATATCCAACAATCAAATGACAAACGGACAAAGGCATAAAAATCATCACTTGTCAACACATCACACTGTGTAATAAGGGGCTGTCCAAATTACAATAATTTAAACTGTATGAATGACTGTACAAAATATCAATTGTCCAAACATACTCCTGATGACATACATTTGTAACTAAAGGTCCCTTTTAATGAGACAACAGAACGGCAGATTACTCTGAGAGAAGCGTTCCTTCCTGAGAATCTGCTTTATTAACATGGAGCAATCTACCTGTCCTGCCGCAGAGTTCGTACAGGTAGTCATTAACTGCATGTTTCTGCTGGAGCAGCCTATCAAGCATATACATAGTGGAGTTCCATCTCATCGGGCAGTCACAAATCAGACGTCTGACGGGCAGGTGGTGTCGCTGCTGAATGTCAGCAAGGCGAGCCATGGCCGTGTAAGATCTGAAAGAGATTTTCCTGGCCTGCCGCAAGACGTCCTGGACCCCGGGGTATTTGGCAACCAATTGCTGCACGACTAAGTTCAGGACGTGTGCCATGCACGTGTGTCATTTTGCCCTGTTTCAGCGCGCTCAGCATATTGGCAACGTTTTCGCACACCACTTTACCAACTGTCAAATTGAGCGGGGTACGGCTACTTTCACACAGCCGTTTCTGGGTCCTCCTGTGAGATCCGTTTCAAGGCTCTCACAAGCGGCCCAAAACGGATCAGTTCAGCCCCAATGCATTCTGAATGAATAAGGATCCGTTCAGAATGCATCAGTTTGCCTCCGTTCAGCCTCCATTCCGCTCTGGAGGCGAACACCAAAACGCTGCTTGCAGCGTTTTGATGTCAGTCTGACGAAACTGACCCAAACGGATCCGTCCTGACTTACAATGTAAGTCAATGGGGACGGATCCGTTTTTACTGACACAATATGGTGCAATTGAAAATGGATCCGCCTCCCATTGACTTTCAATGTAAGTCAAAACGGATCCGTTTGCATTATCATGTTTGTTCATGGTAATGCAAAGGGATCCATTCTTAACGGATACAAGCGTTTGCATTATAGGTGCGGATCCGTCTGTGCAGATACCAGACCGATCCGCACCTAAACGCAGGTGTGAAAGTAGCCTTAGCCACTGATCTGCCTGTGACCGCAAAAATTAAAGGAGTGCAGGACCGGTGTGGCTCTTGGCTTCCAGGCACAACAGACGCAGCACAGCATGGCAACGTCTCACCTGGCACGTAGAATAGGTTCTGGGGATCTTGGGGGGCGCAGCGGAAGAGACGGTAGCAGCAGAAAAGGAGGAGTCAGCCGAGGAGGAGAAGGAGGATGAAGTAGGAGGAGGAGAAGAAGAGGCAGGCCTGCATGGAATCTGTGGCGATAACACCAAATCTACACAGGTGCCACGGGTTGCATGCTTGACGGCCATCAGAAGGTTCACCCAGTTTTTTCGCACGAACATTTTGGGCAAGGAAGCCTGCCATTTGCCAGATGAATGTGACGACGGCACGGTGGAAGGTGGAGTTGAGGATAACTGGGAGGAGAGAGGAGAAGGAGAAGAGGCAATACGGTGAGCGCCGGCAGTGTGGCTTTGTGGGTTCCGACGGTGTTGCTCCCACTTTGCTTGATAATGGGAGGCCAGGTGCCTTCTTAAGGCGGTCGTCCCTAGGTGAGTGTTGGGCTTAACGCGACTTATGCATTGACAGCACAGGCTGCAGATGGCAACACTATTATCAGCAGCGGACACATAAAAAAAAGCCCACACTGCGGAGCCATGTGCCGGCATCCTGGGAGCGCCAGATGTGACCATGCATGGTGTATGTTTCGTTCCAGATACATTAGCAGTCTGCTTTTTGCCTCCTGTGCACTGTAAGTTCTTCCTGCTTCTCCTCCCTATCTGCTGCTCCGTCTCTCTCTCTGAACTCCCCTCCTCTTCCTCTCTTGTGGGCAGCCACGTGACGTCCATCAACACGTTATCATCGGATTTGTCACCTTCACCACCACAGACATTAGAGATCTCTGAGTAGGCAGCAACAGCGGGGACCACTCTCCTTGGGCTGATCTAGGTACTGTCGTCAGACTGCTGGGTGGCGACCGTTGATACCTCCTCTTCCTGATCCGATGCCAAGAATGGCTGCGCATCGGTAAGGTCTTGTAATGGATGGGAAAATAATTCCTCTGACTTGAGCGGAGGGGATATGGTGGTGGTGGTGTCTTTGGGGGTGGACACAACAGAGAGTGAAGAGGGTGCAGATAGAGAAGATGAGGAGGGTGCAGAAGCGGAAGGCTAAGTGAGCCACTCAACCAAGTCTGGTGCGTCCTTTGACGTAATTGCACACACCTTCTGCAACTTCCCACTTAGACTCCGGCCTGGTGCACCTGCCTGACCCCTACCACCCTTGCAGAATGGCCTGCCACTTCCTCTGCCTGTCATTTTCAAATGACCCTATAGAAGAGCAGTATTTGTGGAAGAAGGTATATCACACCAAGAAGGTATATCACACCCCTGCCTCAATCAGTTTTTTGGGGGGGCAACTAGTAAATCACACTGGTAGAAATTATTTCTTCAAATAGTGTTTGTCACCCTGTGTAGATGCGGTGACGCAGCAAAACCGCAGACAAATGCTGCGCTACCTAAATGCACTATATAGAAAGTATATTATTGGTATATAAAATCCCTGCTTCAATCAGTTTTTTGGGGGGGGCAACTGGTAAATCACTCTAGTAGAAATAATTTCTTCAAATATAGAGTTGAGCGAACCAGAACTGTAAAGTTCGGGTTCGTACCGAACTTAAGGTTTTTCAAACCCGGACCCGAACCCGAACATTTACGTAAAAGTTTGGGTTCGGGTTCGGTGTTCGGCACTTTCTTGGCGCTTTTTGAAAGGCTGCACAGCAGCCAATCAACAAGCATCATACTACTTGCCCCAAAAGGCCATCACAGCCATGCCTACTATTGGCATGGCTGTGATTGGCCAACTGCAGCATGTGACCCAGCCTCTATTTAAGCTGGAGTCACGTAGCGCCGCCCGTCACTCTGCTCGGATTAGTGTAGGGAGAGGATGCAGCTGCTGTGAGGGAGAGATCAGGGAGAAATCTTATCAAGAACTGCTTTTTTTACTCAGCGATCTACAGCAAATGTGTTTTGTGGGTGCAGTGCACAATTTTTTTAAGCCTGCCCTGAGCCAACTACTACTGAAAACAATTTTTTTTTACTTCAGTTTGTCAATATCAATACATGATCGGCAGACATTTTATGCAACGATAGTGCACCAGCACAGGCTATCTGCATGTCTGCAAGTCCAGAAATACAGCTTTTTGCTTACTGGGGTTAAAAAAAAACTTTTTTTTCATATAGTGCACATCTAGGATTAGACGTGCATAAGTGAGTGTCACATTTAGGCCAGAAATACATCTTTTTGTTTACTGGGGTGAAAAAACCCTCTAATATACTGCACATTTGGGATTAAACTTGCATAAGTGACTGTCACATTTAGACCAGAAATACGGCTTTTTGGTTACTAGGGTGAAAAAACCCTCTGATATACTGCACATCTGGGATTAGACATGCATAAGTGACTGTCATATTTAGGCCAGAAATACATCTTTTTGCTTACTGGGGTGAAAAAAACCCTCTAATATACTGCACATCTGGGATTAGACGTGCATAAGTGACTGTCTCATTTAGGCCAGAAATACGGCATTTTGGTAACTGTGGTGAAATAACCCTCTAATATACCAAATAACCTGACCCAAGAGAGAGTCAAAAGAGCCACCCCACGAATGCACATCCAACAATGAATCAATATTAAAATTTATATAAAGTTTATTAGACACACAAACAGACACACATTGTCTTTATTGTATACAATTTTTTAAGTGCGGTATGCAATAGAATATGTATAACCGACACACACAGGTCCACTGAGTTGCCACAAATAGGCATATGCGCTATAAACCAGCATATAAAGGAATTCAATAAATAACATAAAGCAAATGTCAGGTAAGGTAAGACAACTAAGAATAAAGACGGACCATGATAAGGTCAAATATCACAAGCCAAACCTACATAACCAGCTGGTGCAGTGGACCTGGAAACATGAGAAACGCCCAACGCATATCGCCGGAGCAATCCGGCTTCCTCAGGGGTGAAGAGCAGTATGTTGGGGTGTCACATAATATAGGGTAATGAATAAAGTATAATTAGATTCACCTGTGCAGCAGAGATGAAGTGGGCGGTGTGGAGGCATGTCAAACAGTACACATCCGGAAACCGGAAGTGTGGAAGTCACATGATCTGCAGGTGGAACGCATATGCGTTCCACCTGTAAAATCACAGCCATACAACACAAATAAACATGGGAAAGGGGGGCAGTGAAGTTTGACTAAATCTCACATGGTGAGCAACTGTAGATATACCAATCATGTTAACTAGTGAGGCAGCAGCAGCGATACCAACAGAGCTGTTCGGCACATAGAGGATTGCAAAACCGGAAGTGTGTAATCACATGACCGGAAGTGGAGTGCCGCAGTGGAACGCATGGTGGAACGCATGGTGCACTCCACAGAGAATAGTGGAATGCACAGTGCGCTCACCGTTCAGGTAGGGGAGCCAGGGGCTGTGCAGCATACTGGGAGGGATGGAGAAGGGCCTGTTAAGCAATTAAGCAATATTGTGAACAAAAATAAAGCTATTATACATGCACTAAGGGCAATCTGTAATGCATATGCAGAGGCACCCACAATGCAGCACACACAGCTCTGCATGCACATTGATATAAGTGTACATGTATAAATAACACAACAGGGGCCAAGCATTGAGCAATGAATATAGAATTCGCAACATGTATACACTCCATACAGTAATCATGAATAAATAAATATATGCACTAGTGTCATTACTAATAATACCAATAAGAATACCTACAAGGCAGGGAAGCCATGTGGAACTCGCAGGTCACGGCTGTATTCCATGATATGGACGTGGATGTAGGTAACAATAGCAGTGATTTTAGACAATTGACCACAGAGCTTACGGAGGCTTACATAGGCTTTTCACCAGGGTATGGTGGAATATTCGCAGTTTGGAGGAATATCTTAAATGCTCTATTGCCCCTAGGGGACTTAGAGTACAGAAATTCCCAGCTTGGGAGGTCACTCCGGAATTTAAGACCAATTGGGAGCTGGGCCTGTTACAATGCTCCAAGATTTTGATGGGTATGCTCATTGACCATGATAAGGCCTTATTAAGTGATGTTAAAAGCAAAATCAGGAATTTAGAGGACAGCCTGTCCAAAATGGACGAGGATAAAGTCTCAGCTTTTAAGGCCAAGTTACATGTCAACCTGGAGTGCTATGAGAAGGAAATTATGATTGGAAAGAAATATAAATTTCAGGGGGATAAATCAGACTTTGAGTGTAAACAGGCATTTAAATGGAAACATGCTGGCAACCCACGTAATATGGGTCGGGGCCGCATGAATGTCAACACCCCCAGTAATCGCAGTGACCATGTAGCATCCAGTTCCATTGGTTTCAATAGCAACACCAGTGACGGTTTTTTATCCGAAACAAGCGACGAAGGCGGACCAGGCGAGGATTACGTAAATCCCAGAAAGAGGGCATTCGCACAGCAGAGAGGCAGCAACCAGCATCCTGTTACCCGCAAACGACGACCCCAACACTAATGGGCATTCCACTCAGATCCCCCCATCCGATGAGGACGCCTTAAGGATCATCAACCTCTCAACACATCCACTCACACAAATGGAAAGATCGGTGCTGGTAAGAGGTCTTTCTTTCTCCCCCATGAACATGTTGAATAAATTTGAATTCATAAAGGATATTTATTTATTCTGTAGACAGCTCTGTTTCAGAGCCTTATATGCTCAACCATCCTTGGTACAACAGCTACCTGAGGATGAAAGGGGTGTCTTTATGGATCTGATGGATCTATTGAAGGAAATTGAGTGTGAGACAGGCAGGCGTCAATTCACGCCAAGAAAACTGTCCATTATCACTCCCACACTCAATCTTTTTTTAACATCCAATTGTTCTTTCAGGTCATGGTGGCGGAAATTAGGAAATTACAAGTGAACAAAATCCACAACAAAAACTTGTCCAAGGCAGAATCAGTGGCCATCAGGAACCTACAGAGTAATGCGGCGTTTGTCATCAAGGAGGCTGACAAAGGAGGTAATGTGGTATTGTGGGAGACCGGGATATACACTGCGGAGGCTAGAAGACAATTGAGTAATTGCCACTTTTATACTCCATTGCCCTCAGACCCCACCGCAACGTTTATGAAGAAATTGGACAGACTTCTCACCTCTGCATGGCAATTCAACATCATCACTAAAAAAGAAAAGGAGTTTTTGGAGGTTAAATGCCCCACAGTCCCCACCTTTTATATGCTCCCCAAGGTACACAAAGACCTGGCTGTACCTCCGGGACGCCCAATTGTGGCGGGGATAGGGGGGTTATGTGAACAGGCTTGCATTTACCTTGACTTCTTTCTACAGCCTTTTGTATTAGGTCTTCAGTCGCACCTCAGAGACTCCATGCAGTTGGTCCAATATTTACAAGAGATTCGACTTCCCCCGGGCACACTGATACTCACATGTGATGTTGAGTCCCTATATTTGAACATCTCGCATAGAGACGGTATACAAGCTACTCAATACTTCCTTCAAAAATCATCTTTTGGAGATCCGGCACATCACACATTTTTGGTGAGCCTTCTGGAGTTTGTCCTCCACCATAATTATTTTGTATTTGACCGTGTCTTCTACAGACAGGTGTCGGGGACTGCGATGGGGGCACGTTGTGCGCCCTCCTACGCCAACCTATTCTTAGGTTGGTGGGAGGAGACACACGTGTACCCCACTGCCATGTTTGGCGAACACGTCATTGCATGGTACCGTTACATTGACGATCTTTTGATTTTTTGGCAGGGCACAGTGGAACAGTGCACTGAGTTTGTCAAGATGCTGAATTCCAATCCGTTTAACATATCACTCACTTATAGGATTTCGGACACCACTGCTGACTTTCTGGATCTGCGATTGAATTTGGACGATCAAGGTATTCGTACGTCACTGTACCGTAAGGAAATGGCAACAAAAAGCTTGTTACATTTTGACAGCTTTCACCCGGCCCATCTGCAAAAAGAGATCCCTAAGGGACAATTTCTGAGACTACACCGCAACTGTACCACCACTCCCGACTTCAGGGAAGCCTCCGGTGATTTGACGACCAGATTTCGAGCACGTGGCTACCCTAAGAAGATAATATCTGGGGCATTTGGAATGGCAAAGGCGGCTGACCGCTTTGAATTGTTAAAATCAAAATCTAAACCTCGTAATACCCAAGTTCATCTTATTACCAGATATAACAACCAATGGCAGGATCTATACACAATATTAAATGCGCATTGGCACCTTCTACTGGCGGACCCCAAGCTGAGCGGTAATGTCAACCCGAGTCCGAGGATTATCACACGCAGAGCCCAAAATCTACGGGACAAATTGGTGCGTAGTCACTTCCAGAGGCCTACACAGGGGCTGGGGAGGGGGGTCAGAATGCGTGGGACATACCCGTGCGGGAATTGTAACATCTGCCAATACATGATTTGTTCTGACGCCTTCTCTACCTGTAGACATCCGGCCAGGATACCTTTGGGTCACTACATCAACTACCGTACAAGGAACGTGATCTACGCACTAATCTGTAAATGTGGAAAAATATACGTGGGCCAGACTGGTCAGGAGGTACGGAAACATATTCAACAGCATCTATCAAATATATCCTTGGCCTGTCATGACCGGACTCAAGCCAAGAAACCGCTTACTTCAGTCGCTGCACATTTTCTGGACTGCCACCAGTGCATAACTTCTGGACTTAGGATTGCGGGCCTCGACTTGGTGCGCATGAATCTGAGGGGAGGGTCGGCTACTTCTCAACTGTGATGTTTCGAGTCGAAATGGATCTTCGATCTGGACACAGTGGCCCCACATGAACTAAATGAAGAGCTTACGTTCACTGGTTTCTATAATACCTGAATTCGGGGTCTCATATTGAACCTGGTGGGTGGGGAGTCATGTACTCCTCCACCTGGGGCTTCATGGCACCATGCTACCCCAGCAGTGGCAGGGTTTGCACCACATTGGGCAAATTGCTCTGTGGTGTCAGGGCACCCACACTGGGAGCCAACTGGGAGGTTTTTTGATTCACGCACATACATGTCTGCATTGTGCGTTTTGGGGACAGTGCGTTTGTTTGCACCAGTCGGCATGTATTATACATCAGCATCCATCTGGCACTGGTTAGTTTATGTTTATACAGGGGCTTAAGCTATGGGTTGCGGATTAGACAAAATCTTGAACAGACATTTTTGCTTGTTCTGTTTATATTATTAATTTATGAAATTTTCCCATGTACCTATTAGAGAATTTATTCCTCACAGTTCTTCCTCACCCGCTTCAACTTTAATTTCCTTTTCCTCACACACATTTGAGCACTTCTATATCCACCATGCTTTTCACTTCCACATTTGTGGTCTTTCCCACGATATATATGCTATTCACCACCTCACCACTATTTATTTTAGGTCCGACCCTTGGTCCTCGATCATAGAATAGGGTCCTTACCTTTATATAACATCATTGTTTATGATTGTTTACCATCAATCACTTGCCTTGTAGGTATTCTTATTGGTATTATTAGTAATGACACTAGTGCATATATTTATTTAATTATGATTACTGTATGGAGTGTATACATGTTGCGAATTCTATATTCATTGCTCAATGCTTGGCCCCTGTTGTGTTATTTATACATGTACACTTATATCAATGTGCATGCAGAGCTGTGTGTGCTGCATTGTGGGTGCCTCTGCATATGCATTACAGATTGCCCTTAGTGCATGTATAATAGCTTTATTTTTGTTCACAATATTGCTTAATTGCTTAACAGGCCCTTCTCCATCCCTCCCAGTATGCTGCACAGCCCCTGGCTCCCCTACCTGAACGGTGAGCGCACTGTGCATTCCACTATTCTCTGTGGAGTGCACCATGCGTTCCACCATGCGTTCCACTGCGGCACTCCACTTCCGGTCATGTGATTACACACTTCCGGTTTTGCGATCCTCTATGTGCCGAACAGCTCTGTTGGTATCGCTGCTGCTGCCTCACTAGTTAACATGATTGGTATATCTACAGTTGCTCACCACGTGAGATTTAGTCAAACTTCACTGCCCCCCTTTCCCCATGTTTATTTGTGTTGTGTGGCTGTGATTTTACAGGTGGAACGCATATGCGTTCCACCTGCAGATCATGTGACTTCCACACTTCCGGTTTCCGGATGTGTACTGTTTGACATGCCTCCACACCGCCCACTTCATCTCTGCTGCACAAGTGAATCTAATTATACTTTATTCATTACCCTATATTATGTGACACCCCAACATACAGCTCTTCACCCCTGAGGAAGCCGGATTGGTCCTGGCGATACGCGTTGGGCGTTTCTCATGTTTCCAGGTTCACTGTACCAGCTGGTTATGTAGGTCTGGCTTGTGATATTTGACCTTATCATGGTCCGTCTTTATTCTTAGTTGTCTTACCTTACCTGACATTTGCTTTATGTTATTTATTGAATTCCTTTATATGCTGGTTTATAGCGCATATACCTATTTGTGGCAACTCAGTGGACCTGTGTGTGTCGGTTATACATATTCTATTGCATACCGCACTTTGTCTTTATTGTATACAATTTTTAATGTGTGTCTGTTTGTGTGTCTAATAAACTTTATACACATTTTAATATTGATTCATTATTGGATGTGCATTCGTGGGGTGGCTCTTTTGACTCTCTCTTGTGTCAGGTTATTTGTCATATGCTCGTTCGCCACCCTTTGCACTCCTTGGATTATTTGGTGTGCCCCCTGTCTCTTTTAATATTACCCTCTAATATACTGCACATCTGGGATTAGACATGCATAAGTGACTGTCACATTTAGGCCAGAAATACAGCTTTTTGGTTATTGGGGTGAAAAAACCCTCTAATATACTGCACATCTGGGATTAGACGTGCATAAGTGACTGTCACATTTAGGCCAGAAATACAGCTTTTTGGTTACTGGGGTGAAAAAACCCTCTGATATACTGCACATCTGGGATTAGACGTGCATAAGTGACTGTCACATTTAGGTCAGAAATGCAGCTTTTTGGTTACTGGGGTGAAAAAAACCTCTAATATACTGCACATCTGGGATTAGACATGCATAAGTGAATGTCACATTTAGGCCAGAAATCCATCTTTTTGCTTACTGGGGTGAAAAAACCCTCTAATATACTGAACATCTGGGATTAGACATGCATAAGTGACTGTCACATTCAGGCCAGAAATACGGCTTTGTGCTTACTGAGGTGAAAAAACCCTCTAATATACTGCACATCTGGGATTAGACGTGCATAAGTGACTGTCACATTTTGGCCAGAAATACGGCTTTTTGGTTACTGGGGTGAAAAAACCCTCTAATACAGTGTTTCCCAACCAGAGTGCCTCCAGCTGTTGCAAAACTACAACTCCCAGCATGCCCGGACAGCCTTTGGCTGTGCGGGCATGCTGGGAGTTGTAGTTTTGCAACAGCTGGAGGCACACTGGTTGGGAAACACTGCTCTAATATACTGCACATCTGGGATTAGACATGCATAAGTGACTGTTACATTTAGGCCAGAAATACGGCTTTTTGGTTACTGGGGTGACAAAACCCTCTGATATACAGTACAGACCAAAAGTTTGGACACACCTTCTCATTCAAAGAGTTTTTTTATTTTTTGATGACTATGAAGGCATCAAAACTATGAATTAACACATGTGGAATTATACACAGTACAGACCAAAAGTTTGGACACACCGTCTCATTCAAAGAGTTTTCTTTATTTTCATGACTATGAAGACATCAAAACTATGAATTAACACATGTGGAATTATATACATAACAAACAAGTGTGAAACAACTGAAAATATGTCATATTCTAGGTTCTTCAAAGTAGCCACCTTTTGCTTTGATTACTGCTTTGCACACTCTTGGCATTCTCTTGATGAGCTTCAAGACGTAGTCCCCTGAAATGGTCTTCCAACAGTCTTGAAGGAGTTCCCAGAGATGCTTAGCACTTGTTGGCCCTTTGCCTTCACTCTGCGGTCCAGCTCACCCCAAACCATCTCGATTGCGTTCAGGTCCGGTAACTGTGGAGGCCAGGTCATCTGGTACAGCACCCCATCACTCTCCTTCATGGTCAAATAGCCCTTACTTTCAAAGTTTTCCCAATTTTTCGGCTGACTGACTGACCTTCATTTCTTAAAGTAATGATGGCCACTCGTTTTTCTTTACTTAGCTGCTTTTTTCTTGCCATAATACAAATTCTAACAGTCTATTCAGTAGGACTATCAGCTGTGTATCCACCTGACTTCTCCTCAACTTAAGAAATCCCACTTATTAAACCTGACAGGGCACACCTGTGAAGTAAAAACCATTTCAGGGGACTACCTCTTGAAGCTCATGAAGAGAATGCCAAGAGTGTGCAAAGCAGTAATCAAAGCAAAAGGTGGCTACTTTGAAGAACCTAGAATATGACATATTTTCAGTTGTTTCACACTTGTTTGTTATGTATATAATTCCACATGTGTTAATTCATAGTTTTGATGCCTTCATAGTCATGAAAATAAAGAAAACTCTTTGAATGAGAAGGTGTGTCCAAACTTTTGGTCTGTACTGTATACTGCACATCTGGGATTAGAGGTGCATAAGTGACTGTCACATTTTAGCCATAAATACTGCTTTTTGGTTACTGGGGTGAAAAAACCCTCTGATATACTGCACATCTGGGATTAGACGTGCATAAGTGACTGTCACATTTAGGCCAGAAATACGGCTTTGTGCTTACTGGGATGAAAAAACCCTCTGTTATACTGCATATCTGGGATTAGACGTGCATAAATTACTGTGAAATTTAGGCCACAAATACCGCTGTCATATAGGGTTTAAAAAAAAATTATTGAGTGCAATATCCTACATCAGGGTTTTTATTGGCGGTTAATTATTTTTAACAGATTTAACCACTTTTTACTTTGCTTTGTGAACGCTAACTATGAGGCAAACATCTCATAAGGGACACGGTCGTGGTGGTGTTGGTGGAGCCTATGGTGCTGGCAGAGGACGTGGCCGTTCTGCCACAGCTACACGTCCTATTGAATATACTACCTCAGGTCCCAGTAGCCGCCAGAATCTACAGCCGCCAGAATCTACATCTGCCGCCCAGCAAACAGAGGATGTGCCACCAACAACACCACCTCCGTCACCAAGCATCTCCACCATGTCACACGGAAGCATTCAGCTCTCCATCTCACAAACCTTGGAGAGAAAGCGTAAATTCCCACCTAGCCACCCTCGATCCCTGGCCCTGAATGCCAGCATTTCTAAACTACTGGCCTTTGAAATGCTGTCATTCAGGCTGGTCGAGACGGACAGCTTCAAACAGCTCATGTCACTTGCTGTCCCACAGTACGTCGTTCCCAGCCGCCACTACTTCTCCAGGAGAGCCGTGCCCTCCCTGCACAACCAAGTATTGGATAAAATCAAGTGTGCACTGCACAACGCCATCTGTGTCAAGGTCCACCTAACCACAGATACGTGGACCAGTAAGCACGGCCAGGGACGCTATATCTCCCTAGCTGCACACTGGGTAAATGTAGTGGCGGCTGGGCCCCAGGCGGAGAGCTGTTTGGCGCATGTCTTTCCGCCGCCAAGGATCGCAGGGCATCATTCTTTGCCTCCTGTTGCCTCCTCTTCCTACTCGGCTTCCTCCTCCTTTTCTACCACCTCCTCATCCGGTCAGCGACAGACCTTCACCACCAACTTCAGCACAGCCAGGGGTAAACGTCAGCAGGCCGTTCTGAAACTGATGTGTTTGGGGGACAGGCCCCACACCGCGCAGGAGTTGTGGTGGGGTATAGAACAACAGACCGACGAGTGGTTGCTGCCAGTGAGCCTCAAGCCCGGCCTGGTGGTGTGCGATAATGGGCAAAATCTCGTAGCAGCTCTTGGACTAGCCGGTTTGACGCACATCCCTTGCCTGGCGCATGTGCTGAATTTGGTGGTGCAGAAATTCATTCACAACTACCCCGACATGTCAGAGCTGCTGCGTAAAGTGCGGGCCGTCTGTGCGCGCTTCCGGCGTTCTCATCCTGCCGCCGCTTGGCTGTCTGCTCTACAGCGTAACTTCAGCCTTCCTGCTCACCACCTCATATGCGACGTGCCCACCAGGTGGAACTCCACCTTGCACATGCTGGAGAGACTGTGCGAGCAGCAGCAGGCCATAGTGGAGTTTCAGCTGCAGCACGCACGGGTGAGTCCCACTGCGGAACAGCACCACTTCACCACTTCACCACCAATGACTGGGCCTCCATGCTAGACCTGTGTGCCCTGTTGCGCTGTTTCGAGTACTCCACCAACATGGCCAGTGGCGATGACGCCGTTATCAGCATTACAATACCACTGCTATGTCTCCTTGAGAAAACACTTAGGGCGATGATGGAAGAGGATGTGGCCCAGGATGAGGAGGAGGAAGAGGGGTCATCTCTAACACTTTCAGGTCAGTCTTTTAGAAGTGGCTTAGAAAGAGGATTTTTGCAACAGCAGAGACCAGGTGAAAATTTGGCCAGCCAGGGCCCACTACTGGAGGACGAGGAAGAGGAGGATGAGGAGGAGAAGGAGGATGGGGATGAAGCATGTTCACAGCGGGGTGGCATCCAATGCAGCTCGGGCCCATCACTAGTGCGTGGCCTGGGGAGATACGGAGGACGCAGACGATACGCCTCCCACAGAGGACAGCTTGTCCTTACCTCTGGGCAGCCTGGCACACATGAGCGACTACATGCTGCAGTGCCTGCGCAACAACAACAGAGTTGCCCACATTTTAGGCTGGGTTCAGACCTGAGCGTCTTTGATATGCGCGTTTAACGCGCGTTTTTGACGCGCGTTTTTGACGAGCGTTTTTTGCAATAGTAAACGCGTGTTTGACGCGCGTTTGTGTGATTGACTGCAATGTCCTATGGCCACAAACGCGCGTCAAAACGCCCCAAAGAAGCTCAAGTACTTGTTTGAGCGTAGGGCGTTTTACAGCGTGTTTTTCAGCGCTGTAAAACGCTCAAGTGAGAACCAGGGCCATAGGGAAGCATTGGTTTTCATGTGTTGAGCGTTTTACAGCGCGTTTGAACGCGCTGTAAAACGCTCAAGTGTGAACCCAGCCTTAACGTGTGCTGACTACTGGGTGGCCACCCTGCTGGATCCCCGTTACAAAGACAATGTGCCATCCTTAATTCCCTCACTGGAGCGTGATTGGAAGATGCGCGACTACAGGCGCATGCTGGTAGACACGCTTCTGAGAGAATTCCAGATTGACGCCGGGACACAAGTGGAAGCACAAGGCGAAGACAGAGAGGAGGAAGAGGTCGCCAACGCAGCTGTGTCAGCGCCAGCACCTCAGAAGGCAGGGTTAGCATGGCCGACATGTGGAAAAGCTTTGTCACCTCGCCGCAACAACCGGCCCTAACTGCTGATATGGAGCGTGTTAGCAGGAGGCAGCATTTGAACAACATGGTGGAACAGTACCTGTGCACACGCCTACACGTACTGACTGATGGTTCTGCCCCATTCAACTTCTGGGTCTCCAAATTGTCCACATGGCCAGAGCTTGCCCTGTATGCCTTGGAGTTGCTGGTCTGCCCTGCAGCCAGTGTACTCTCTGAACGTGTATTTAGCACGGCAGGAGGCGTCATTACAGACAGACGCAGCCGCCTGTCCACAGCCAACGTGGACAAGCTCACGTTCATTAAAATGAACCAGGCTTGGATCCCTCAGGACTTGTCTTTACCTTGTGCAGAATAGACAGTTCTAACATTCTCAACCATCCATCCTTGTACTCAAGTGCACTTATTCCTTTTTTTTTTTATATGTCCCGCTTCCACCTAGACCGCCATGTGAGCCTACACGGCCACTTTCACCCATTCACCTCCTCCTCAACCTCTTCCTCCTACATCATTACTTATTTATTTTTTTTAAGGTCTTTTATGTTTTTTTAATTTATTTCCCTATCCACATTTGTTTGCAGAGCATTTGCCATGCTCTTAAGCACGTTTTGCTGCCTTTTGCAGCCCTCTAGCTCTTTCCATGACATTTTTACAGCCATTTTAGTGCTCAAAAGTTCAGGTCCCCATTGACTTCAATGGGGTTCGGGGTCAACTTTGGGTCAAGTTCGGGTTCCGAACCCGAATTTTTTTTCAAGTTCGGCTGAAACTGCCGAACCCGAACATCCAGGTGTCCGCTCAACTCTATTCAAATAGTGTTTTTCCCTCTGTGTAGATGTGGTGACGCAGCAAAACTGCACACAACGGCTGCACAATACAATTGCACTATAATATACTTTCCATGTTAGAAAGTTTATTATAAGTATATTACACCCCTCTGTATGTCACACCTATCAATAGCACACCTATACCAGTCCTTAAAAGGACCTTTGTGGCCCTATTAGCTAGCAATTTGTGTCCCTAACAGTCTGTCCCTGCTCCACACAGCAACCTCTCCATACACTGGCAAAAGACTGAATGTAAAATGGCGGCCAGATCAGGTTTATTTATGTCCATGTGCTGAAACTTTTCAATTGGCTGTCCTGTACCACCTGATGGATGTGTCATGGGTCAAAGTTCTTCACAATGTAAAAGAATTTGGCTGGTGCAAATATCGCCATATGTTCGCATGTTCTGCGAATTGCGAACGTGCGAAGTTCGTCGCGAACCGACCGCCGGGCGAACCGCAAGGCCATCTCTAATACAGTCTTTTGGAAGAACTGTGCCCATTGGTTTTATTTGTACTGCAACCCCCATCATCTATTCAGTAAAGAGATTGCCTTCAATATCTTATGGTCCTCTACCTGCTCTCCTGCCTTGCACCCCACTGCCTATCCAACTAACATCAAGGCCACCACTAGGCAGGAGGCCCCAGAAGTCCAAGGTGTGCCCTCAGGGAAAGAATGGTTGTGCCCCTCAACTCGCTGCACGTGTAGGCCATGGAGCACTGGAGAGAGAGATTGCAGCTTCCCTCACTGCTACTGACACTACTCCCACCCTCTCCAACTTCTCCACCGCACCTCCCTTGCAGGCCAGCATGCTGTAACCATGGTTCTCTTCTTACAAAATATAGCACTTTTTTCTACTTTAACCTTATCCCTGCCTGAGTGTCCTTTACTGGCTTCCACAGCATAGTAAATGCATTATTAAGATGCCCAATCATGCATATTCATGTGCATTTGCTGCTCCCTGTCATTGCACCCACTACTTACAAAGAAATGCGCTTCATGACAAATAAATTAATCACTAAGCAGATTTTTGGGTAAAATTCGGCAAAGCAGCCGAATCAAATTTTCTAGTGCTCTCTAGTGCTGACACTGGAAAATGCACTAATTTGTACACATATTAAATGTAGAAAATTTACAACTGTGCAACATCTGCGACCAAATATATGTTGCTAGTGATGCTGTAAAATACACTTATTAGTCCGCTTATTAAATGTATAAAAATGTAAACAAGTTTTTGAAAAACAAGATATGTTTCCAGTAATGTTGGAAAACATGTTTCACACTGGATAGTTCCTCACTGATATTGCAATATGGATAACGTGCTCTAGCTGACTGGCTGCCCGAAATAGACAAAAATAAAGTGCAAATAGATTTATATAAGTAGGAAGCTGTCACTTGCACTCACCCGGTAAAGGCTATATCAAAATAAGAAGGCCCTGAGTGCCGCCTCTGGCACCCATGCCATCGGTTCGCCACCACTGCTCTATCCTATCCCTAGTGCTAAAAACCCATAATTCAATCTAAAACTAAAATAACAAACTAAATATACAATATCTTCACAAACCCTAACCTTGTCCCTGTAAGACCTTTACTGTCTGTCTTATGTGTCCTATCACATCAGTGGCTGATACGCTTCTTCCTCCTGATTGGCAGTCAGGCTGACTGCAAGGCATTATGGGCAGACTCGACAGCCAGTGCCCGATCTATTGTTATGTGATCCTATATCTTTAACTTCTCTGCCCTGTTTCTCTTACTAGTGTACTAAATTTGATATGTAAAATGGTGGGTGCCTTCTAGCACAATTCCTTTGGAGTGAATCAACAAAACTTTGGTTATATTTTCTTTTGTTGACCTTGAGGACATGTCTCAACAGGTCCCTCACCTAGTTTAAACTCTCAATAGTTCTACAGCTATGGATGCTTCCTTGCTTGTAAGGCAGACCTCAGGGCAAAGAACACCCTCCTAAGGTTTAGCAATTTAAGTATATACTGAACCTCAAGTTTTGAATATATCTGTAAAGAATAAATCAAGGAAACTGGACGTACTGTAGATTTCTTGAAAACGTTTCACTCGTTCTTCCAACGAGCTTTCTCAATTCTGAGTGACTGTACAAGAATTCTCTGGGAATAAATATGTAACTGAATCAACATCTGGTAATTATACCCAGCATGAGGTCAGAGGTCATTATACCCAGCATGGGGTCAAAGGTGTTGATTCCATTATCCAAATTGGAGTCAGTAGGTGATAAAGACTTCCCAGAAAATGGTGTCAAGACAGCATTGTATGTGGCAATACAATGTGACAATAGATGT